>NC_067472.1:109287097-109596039 GCF_947179515.1 Apodemus sylvaticus
CCAGCATTGCAAAAGATGGAAGCAACAGCAGCCTACACTTCCTGTGTTGTCCAGAAGATTAAAGGAAGCAATAAAAAGATGCAGGACAGAAATGATTTCAGTTATAATAGGAGAGCAGATTCTTCTAGGCCAGGAAAGGCTCCTAAGACCTTTATAGAAGGCACGAGTTTGGGTAAATGAATTAGGAAAAAGGCTTAGCTAAAATTGAGGGAAAAAAAAGTCTTCATAATGTCATCACCGTGTGAACAATTTTAAATTTGAATCTGCTGTTACATCTTTAATCTATTGTACAATAGCATGCTGGGGAAATGGCTCAGTGTGTAAAGGTCCTCGCCGTATAGCCTGGCACCCTGACTTGAGGCAGCAGAGCCCACGCGATGGAAGGAGACAGCAGAGGCTGGCAAGCTGGCATTTGACCTCCACGGGTAAGCACTGGCAGACATGCCCCCAAAATAAATAACAAATACAAACATAAAAATGTTCTGTAATGAGCACATGGAGTTCTATTCATACTTTTAAGCCAGTGTTTTAAAACTGCAGGGGAAAATGAAGTAGTAAGCATGAAAGTATCTTGTGTCTGGTAGGTGCTCAGAGAGCTGGTGGTCTTAAGTATAAATGCAGATTTATAAGCTGATACTAGTAATATAGCTAGGTATAAGCTCATTTTTAACTGAGGGATTCCACTTCTGAACACTTATATAAAAATGGCTTTTGAAAGATTTTTGTGGGTGTTCTTAGTATATAACAGTAAAAATTAAAAATTTAGAGAAAATTCTTAAAAAGGTTAAACATCTTTAATTTTAAAAGCAAGTGCATAGTTATATAAAGGAAAGCAGGCATGCAATGTTAGGATAGACAGATAGGTTCTGTAAACTGGGCTTGTAACAGCAATCAGAAAAGCAGGGTGTAAACTGCATCAAGGCTCTGCACGTGCGTGCATGCGTGTGTGTGTATACACACACACACACACACACACACACACACACCTTTATGCATGCATGCACAAAATTGCAAAAAAATTAATATCAGTCATGTTTAGACAGTAAAGTTTTGGAGTTTATTTTATACCTTCCTTCCTTCCTTCTACCCTTCTTCTCTCCCTCTCTCCCTCTCTCTCTCCCTCCCTCCCTCCCTCTCTCCCTCCCTCCCTAACCCATCACTCATTCCCTCATTCTTCTCCTCTGCTCTTCTTGCTTGGTTTCTGTGTCTCACTCCATAGCCCACACTTGTCTGAGATTCACTATGCAACACAGACATGTTTCAGACTCAAACTTGGGGCAATCCTCCTGCTTCAGCATTGCTGGGACTTCAGGCATGAGCCACAGTGCCTGACTTCTTCCTTGCCCATTCTTTTCAAGGAACGAATTCAATGGTGAGATGTGTTGTTTTGAAAAACAACAACAACACCAACACCAAATAATAATAAAAGTTATTTTAAAGGGAAGACAACACACACAGAAATCCAACTCAGGAGCCAGTTCTTGACCAAGAGACCTGCTGGGAGAAGTCAGGTAAGAATAACTCCCTGTAAGTCCTAAGCTCAGTGAGCAGGGCAACCCCTGGGTCTCAGGCTCCCGCCCAGCAGCTCCTGCTCAGTCAACCACCCCCACAGCATTTGTTTTCAGAAGCAGGTCCTGGTCATCTGTCTCTGTGACTTACGCTGGGAAAATGGTCTTTGGAAACAAGGCACAGTAAATTACTCAGGCTCAGGGCATTTGATCTTCTCCTCCTCCTCCTCCTCCTCACAAGTTTCTTAGGGAGGTTGGTTTTGTTTTTCTTCCTTCATGAAGAGCAGAGCTCTGCTTTCACAGGCTTGCTGAGGAGTAGCCTCCTCCTCCACACTGAGAAGATAGCCTTAAGGTTTGCGGATCTTCACATGGGGACCGACTCTCTGTAAGTTAGCCTGCTGTGTAGCAGAGCAGTATTTGAAGAGGACGTTCATTTATTTTATACAATCTCTATTTTATTGGAGAAATAATTCACATGCCATACAAGCCACCTGCTTCGAGGACACCCCTCAGTGGCACTGAACATACTCACAGAGCAGTGGGACCATTCCTAGACAGTACATCTGAGAATGTTTGCTTTACCCACACGAAGCATTATAGGCATCTGCAGGCACTCCCCCTGGTTCCTCCAAACCCTGTTGCTTGGGCCAACTACAGATCTGTTCTCCATCCTCACAGTTTTGACTATTTTGGAATTTTCAAGGAAATAAAATCATATATTCTGGATTCTTTTTGTGACTGGTTTCTTTCACTGAACATGTCTTTAAATTTTACCCACATCTCCCTGTGTTGCCAGTTAGCACTACAGTGGATGGATATGTGAGATTTTGATCATCCACATATCTTACCTCACTTGTTTCCCTTCTTGGCCATTATTGCTGGCTGCTAAATTCTTGCACATGGGAGTATGTTTTCACTTCTGTTGGGTATAAACTTAGGTGTGGAATCGCTGGATTGAATGTTATCTTAGCTAGCTTTGCTAACTTGGCACAGTCTAGAGTCACTTGAGAAGAGATTCTCAACTGAGGAATTGCTCAGATCAAAGCAACCTATGGCCACATTGGGGGTTGTATTGACATTAATATAGAAGGGACCAGCCCACTATGGGTGGTACCATTCATGGCCAGGTAGTCCTAGGCTATATGAGAATGCTAGCAGAGGATGAACTGGAACAAGCATTATTTCTCTATGGTTTCTGCTATAATTTCCTGGTTCTTGAGTTCCCTGGTTAGAGGCAATTCATTGGAATAACAAACGGGCATGACTTCCCTTGATAGATTGTAACTGGTAGGTAAAAATAAACCCTTTTCCCTAAAGTTGTTTTTGTCAGAGTAATTTATCTCAGCAACAGACAGAAAATTAGAACAGATGGCAACTCCATGTTTAACCTTTTAAGGAAGTATCAGGTGACTTTCCAAAGTGGCTGCATCATGGTACATTCCCACTAACAGCTGACTTCCCTACATCCTTGCCAACACTTGTTATTACCTACCTTTCTGAACACATCTATTCTGGTGTGTTTTATTTGCATCTCACCTACAGTAAAACTGACCAGCTTTCATGTGCTTACTGATCACTTGGGTATCTATCTTCTTTGGAGAAATTTCTCTTTGTTTTCCCCTTGGTTGCTTTTCCTAGTTTTTAGCTGAGTTATTTGATTTTTTTAAAGTTTATTTTTATTTTATAAAACTCAGTTGCAACCATGAGATTTCCCTCCAATGAGTTATTTTGTGCCTACTTTGCCAGGCATTGTTTGGAGGATTACAGACAGGCAAAGAAGGGCAGATCGGCAGATCCTTGACTTCTGAAAAGTTGCATTCTAGTAGAAAAGACAATCAATGATCTATCAAGAATATATCTATATAGAAGATTATCAAGTGTGAGTGTGGGGGTAAATAAAATGAAGAGACATTAAATGAGTACAGAGCCAGGTGTGATATGGCAGCTGTGTTGTTGTTGCAGTGTGGTAAAGAGTGAGCTCCCTGAAGAGGTGTCAGTAAAGTAACTGAAATACGAGCCGTTCGCTTCAGGCAGCAAACTCAGCAAAGACAAAATCCTTATATCAGGGCCATGGTCATTTGAGGCACAGGAAGGAAGCTAACTGGGCTAGATGAATGGAATTAATATGGAGAAGACTACAGGTGAGTCTGGAGATCTTTCCAGCAGCAGGTTATAGATGGATAAATTCTGTAAAGGAAGGTCACCAGGCCCATATGTCTTATAAGTCATGACCACCACCAAGACAGGCATGGATCTTACTTATTGCATGTGCCCACAGCCAACACAGTGATTCCACACATAGCTGGAGTGTGTTACACACTAGGATGGATCCCATTAAGTCTTAGAGTGGATCACAACTCACTAAGCTCCTAATCAAAACAGCAGTGAGACATGACAGTGTTTACACATGAAAATCACATTTGGTGTCGCCTCTGATCTAACCCCATCCTTCTCCTTCTATGGGTAGGGGAAATGAGGACAGGTGATATGGTTTGTGCAAGGACACACGATTCCAACTGTAAGGAGCCAAATGAGACTCTAGCCTAGGGGAGATGAGTAAGGTCTAGATCAGAAACTGAGACTTCCAGCAGGTTGCTTCATCTTTTAAAAAGTCTGAATTGGCAAATGGGACCTCATAAAATTACAAAGTTTCTGTAAGGCAAAGGACACTGTCAAAAGGACAAAATGGCAACCAACAAATTGGGAAAGGATCTTCACCAACCCTAAATCCGACAGAGGGTTAATATCCAATATATACAAAGAACTCAAGAAGTTAGACCCCAGAGAACCAAAAAACCCTATTAAAAATGGGGTACAGATCTAAACAAAGAATTTTTACCTGAAGAAATTTGGATGGCTGAGAAGAACCTTAAGAAATGTTCAACATCATTAATCATTAGGGAAATGCAAATCAAAACAACCCTGAGATTTCACCTCACACCAGTCAGAATGGCTAAGGTTAAAAACTCAGGAGACAGCAGGTGTTGGTGAGGATGTGGAGAAAGAGGAACACTCCTCCACTGCTGGTGGGATTGCAAGATGGTACAACCACTATGGAAATCAGCCTGGTGGTTCCTCAGAAAACTGGACATGATACTTCCGGAGGACCCTGCTATACCTCTCCTGGGCATATACCCAGAGGATTCCCTGGCATGCAATAAGTACACATGCTCCACTATGTTCATAGCAACCTTATTTATAATAGCCAGAAGCTGGAAAGAACCCAGATGTCCCTCAATGGAGGAATGGATACAGAAAATGTGGTATATTTACACAATGGAATACTACTCAGCAATTAAAAACAGTGAGTTCATGAAATTCTTAGGCAAATGGTTGGAACTGAAAAATATCATCCTAAGTGAGGTAACCCAATCACAAAAGAATACACATGGAATGCCATCACTGACAAGTGGATATTAATTAGCCCAGAAGCTCTGAATTCTCAAGACACAATTGGCATATCAAATGATACCCAAGAAGAAGGAAGGAGAGGGCTCTGGTTCTGAAAAGACTTGATCCAGCACTGTAGGGGAGTACCAGGACAGAGAAATGAGAGGGGGGTGATTGGGAAATGGGCGGAGGAAGAGGGCTTATGAGACGGATGGGGAGGGGGGAACCGGGAAAGGGGAAAGCATTCGGAATGTAAACAAAGAATATAGAAAGAAAAGTCAGTATGTAAAGATTTGGTTCTACTCAACATGGATTTCATGAAAAAGAAATGAACACAAATGTATTTATCATGTGTTATCTTTCTCTCCCTCTTCCTCCCTCCCTTTCTCCTTCCCCTCCCTTTCCTCTCATTCCCATTTCCTGGCTAACCATAGTCAAACCCCAAGGCAGTTCTGTGGGGGGCCTTGACTGAGTTTGCAGACCCAGAGCTAAAACTAGTCCTCACCCTGGAGGGACTCAAACCTCCAGGATACAGGAGACAGAAATACATCACATTACAGGGGAGAGGCAGGGATGCAGAGGAAGGGGAGAGTGGTGAGGGAGGTACTGATGGGCAGGGGACTGGCAGCTGCTCCAAGTTCCAAGTCCCAACGGCAGCCTCAGGCTTCTCATGGGTTTTTACAGCCTTTCCAAGAGGGGTAGAAGATATTTTATCTAGGCCCCTGGAGGCTAGAATTGGGCTAGGGCGGAAGGCCACTTTCCATGGAATGTGGGAGAGGAAGATGCAAGGCCATCTGTATTATCTCTCTCTGTCAAACTATGCTAGCAAATGTGACCAAAGGGCCACTAAAATTGATGGCGAGCCTCAAACAATCTGGCTACAGAGAGGCTCTGCTCTATCAGGGAGGCTTGGACAGCTTAACTTCTGCACTGAGATGTGATTAAGAAAGCGCTTCCAAACAGCTGCTCAAAATCATTTATTACTTCCTGAGGCTGTATCGCCAGATATTTGCCTTCTCCCACTCAATTTACACAGCTGCAACATTCTAGGCCTCATAACCGAGGAAGAGCCATAACCTGATTGCCAAGCCCGCTACTCAGATGTAGGGGATCTCAGACCTAGAGGGAAGAGGCAAGAGATATGGAGTCCCTGTGGGGAAAGAGCCAGTTGCTGTCGGGTAGAGTAGTTACTGACAGTAAGTGAGCACCTACTATGTGTCCATAGAATCATCACCTTCAATCTGCAGACCCCCTGACAGATGTAGAATGGGATGGTCAAGCAGGATGCTCAAGGTTACTCAGCTGGTGGGTACCAGGCTGGGCTCTGAACCATACTTTGTTGGGTCCTAAGCCCCCTCTTAGGCTAGGCTGACCAGCAAAGCTTCAGAGATCTGCCTCGCTCCATGTCTTCCATGCTGGGATTACATGCATGCTTTGCCATGTGCACCATTTTACTTTTTTAGTGTGTGTTCTGGAGCTCAAACTTAGGTCCTCATGCTCATAAGTCAAGTACCTTACAGACAGAGCAAACTCCCCGGGTCCCTTTCACCCATCTTTTATTAGGGACAAGAAGAGCTCAATAATATGCAAAATCAAGCCACATTCTCAAGTCACTGAAGTGGACAGACAAGAAGCTGGGCCTCAAACCCAGACCCTGAAGTCAGAGCCGGAGTTCTTTCCAGAAACACACTCCGGGTTTCATAGAATCTTAGAATGGGAGTCAGGGATGAGTTTACCAATGGATTGGGTGAAAACCAGCTAGGAAGCAAGAGGCATATAAAAATAAAGGCGTGATCATATACTTCCCAGTTGCAGGGTATACTGGCTTTTTGTGTGTGCTAACTTGTCAGAAGCTGGAGTTATCACAGAGGAAGGAGCTTCAGTTGAGGAAATGCCTCCATGACATCCAGCTGTAAGGCATTTACTCAGTTAATGATCAAGTGGGGAGGGTCCCTTGTGGGTGGTGCCATCCCTGGGCTGGTAGTCTTGGGTTCTATAAGAGAGCAAGTTGAGCAAGCCAGGGGAAGCAAGCCAGTAAGGAACATCCCACCTCTGCATCAGCTCCTGCTTCCTGACCTGCTTGAGTTCCAGTCCTGACTTCATTTGGTAATGAACAGCAGTGTGGAAATGTAAGCTGAATAAACCCTTTCCTCCCCAACTTGCTTCTGGGTCATGATGTTTGTGCAGGAATAGAAACCCTGACTAAGATGCAGGGTTTTCTAAGTAACTATGATATCTCAATAAAAAGTTAAAACACAACAGCCGACAGCCATGCTTGATGAAGGTTGGCACTCGGTGAGCAGCATGGCCTGGAGTGCCTTTTCCTGCTAAAGGGACTGACTTGAAAGGACTTGCCCTGGGCTCAGTCACCAGGCCACAGCCTCTCTCTCTTTAGACTTCCATAGCATCTCTTGCAACTTTAAGGGAAAGAATAAATGTGCCAAGAGCCAAAGGTCCAATAAATTTCTCTTCTGTCATTCTAGACCACCTTGAAAAACCAAGAGAAACACTTAGGAGCAGAGTGGACAGGTGGCTCAGTCTTGTCTCCCAGTGACTTTGTCTCATCCAGGGTATCCCCAGAGTGAGGTTCTCGAGAGGGATCCTTGATCAGGTTTCAAGGCAGAAAGAGATGGAAAAATAGGCTTGCATTTTCCTCTCAACAGCATCAAGGGAAAGGAGCTTGAGTGTGAGAAGGACATTTACCACATGCCTCTGGTACACTGGGCACTCGGCTGAGCTCTATGCGTGCTTGCCACACAGCCTTCACAAAAGCTGTTTGTCCCTGTTGAACCAATACTATTGAAATCTGAAAATCAAGAAGTTGACGAGGCCAGGGTATCCTTCCTCACTGCTGTGGTGGACAAAAGCAACTTAAGAAAGGCAGGGTTTATTTTGAGTACAGTTTGAAGATAGAGCCCACACAACGGGGAAGGCGGGGCAGCTAGAACTGAAGGCAGCAGGTCACATTGTATCTTCATGCTTGGGAAGCAGGGAGGTGTGTGCTGGTACTCAGCTCACTTTCTTCTATTCAGCCCTGGACCTCAGCTCACGGACCCATGATGTCCACATTTAGGGTGTGTCTTCCAACAGCAATGAATTTAATCTACAAATTCCCCTCACAGTCACACCCAGAGATTTGTCTCCTAAGAGGTTCTCAATCCTGCCAAATTGACTGTCAACATTAAGCACCACAGCCGGGCTCCGAGGCCTGCAAAGGACTCCCGCCTGACTTTCTAGCTAAGTGTCTGGCATTCCACGACTCACACCAACATGGCTACAGAATCTCACTTGGCTGTCTGCCAGAGGATGCCTCCACTCTCTATAAGACTACTGGTCCTGTTGAATTAGAATCCCACTCTATTCAAGATGAATTCATCTTGGCTAACTGTTAGTACAGTGACCTGGTTTCTTTTTGTTTTCTTTTTTCTTTTTTTTTTTGGTTGTTATTTTTTATTGGATAGTTTATTTATTTACATTTCAAATGCTATCCCCTTTCCTGATTTTCCCCAAGAATCCCCCTATCCTATCCCCACTTCTCCTGCTTCTAAGAGGGTGTAACCCCCCACTCCCAACTCCCTGCCCTCAAATTCCCCTACACTGGAGCATCGAGCCTTCATAGGACCAAGGGTCTCTTCTCCCATTGATGCCCAGCAAGGCCTCTGTTACATATATGGCTGGAGCCATGGGTCCCTCCATTTGTACTCCTTGGTTGGTTTTAGACCCTGGGAGCTCTGGTTGGTTGATATTGTTGTTTTTCCTATGGGGTTGCAAATCCTTTCAACTCCTTCAGTCCTTTCTCTAATTCCTCCATTGGGGACCCAGTGCTCAGGCCAATGGCTGGCTGTGAGCATCCACCTCTGTATTTGTTAGGCTCTGGCAGAGCCTCTCAGGAGACAGCTATATCAGGCTCCTGTCAGCACACACTTCTTGGGATCCACAATAGTGTCTGTGTTTGGTGACTGTATATGGGATGAATCCCCAGGTGGGACAGTCTTTGGATGGCCTTTCCTTCAGTCCCTGCTCCATACTTTGTCTCCATATTTGCTCCCATGAGTATTTTGTTACCCCTTCTAAGAATGATTGAAGGACCCACACTTCTCATGATGATAGAGGACTTTGAGAAGGATATAAACAACTCCCTTAAAGAAATACAGGTAAACAGGTAAAAACCCTTAAAGAGGAAACACAAAAATCCTTTACAGGAAAACACAATCAAACTGGAGAAGGAAATGAACAAAATCATCCAGGATCTAAAAATGGAAATAGAAACAATAAAGAAATCACAAAAGGAGACAACCCTGGAGCTAGAAAACCTAGGAAAGAGATCAGGAGTCATAGATGCAAGCATCACCAACAGAATAGAAGGGATAGAAGAAAGAATCTCAGGTGCAGGAGATACCATAGAAAACATTGACATGACAGCCAAAGAAAATGCAAAATGAAAGAAGCTTCTAACCCCAAACACCCAGGAAATCCAGGACACAATGAGAAGACCAAACTTAAGGATAATAGGTACAGAAGAGAAGATTCCCAACTTAAAGGGCCAGAAAATATCTTCAACAAAATTATAGAAGAAAACTTCCCTAACCTAAAGACAGAGATGCCCATGAACATACAAGAAGCCTACAGAACTCCAAATAGATTGGACCAGAAAAGAAATTTCTCCCGTCACATAATAACCAAAAGACCAAAAGCATAAAACGAAGAAAGAATATTAAAAATAGTAAGTGACATGATTTCTAGATTGTCACATGCTTAGTCACCGGAGTCTAGAATCTCATCCTGTGTAGTTTTGTGAAGCTGTGGGGTGATGGAGGACTCAATTCAACCCACAATACCATAACCTTGTGGAGCATAGAACCTTCTCGGACAGACAAAATGGTCAAGTGACTTGCTCAAGATCTATAGCGACAACTCACAAATCAAATCTAGATCTTTCCACAATGACCAAAGGGACTCTGTCATAATGCTACGCCTTGCCAGCAGGGGGCTTGCTCAGCTGGTGTCCATTCACATGTAAAGGACTTCCGCATACTCCCCTATGAAACAAGTGCTATCCTCATCTTACTGCTGGAGAAAATGAGGGTTGGATAGGCAGAAGTCATAATGTTTGGAAAAAGACACAAGGAGAGAAGACTGTCTACCCAGTGTCACTAAGAGATTAATGACATTGTGGTAGGGGTTAGGCACCAAAAATGGACAATTGGCTTGATCTTCAAGGGCTTTCTGCCCACTGTAACAGAGTAAACTGGATTCAGTGGGGACAGGGGAAGCTTTGAATACTTCTGATTCTTTTAACCAAATGGCTCATCTGTAGATAGAGTTTATGCTTTGGAAGCCAAGGGCACTGGAGAGACCAGTTCAGACATTCTGATCATATCTCACCTCCTGGGTAGCAGGACCACAGCATGGCTAGCAAAAGAATCTCTCTTTCTGGAAGGCAGAGCACAGAGTATGACATCAGAGCCCGAAGGACAGCATTCCTTGACCCATTCCAAGGTCTATATTGGCCTTGAGTTTCATGTGGCTGGGAAAATGAGGGAAGAGAAAGGGACCTGTAGGGTAGGAAATGCATTTAGGAGGTTCCTTTGTACTAAAAGCAGTGTGGCGGTTGGAGAGGCAGATGTTTGCATTTAGAACAGTTCTGTTTGAACTGTCTTAGGTCCTTGGGCAAGCCAGAGAATGCAATTTCCAGCTACAGGAGATGCTCAAATCTCCTTTTGAAGGATTCTTCTATTCTTGTTCACAGTTCCACATTGGTTTTAACCAATATTCCAGTGGAACTGTAGACTTAGACTGGTCCCTTACCTGTCTTTGTCAAAGATCTCAGTTTAAAGGCCAAGCAAATGCACTATAGGTCAATTTCTCATAATGCTATGAGGCTGAACAGCCCAGAGCAGGCCCTTAACTCATGGAAGACTGAGTGTCCATTTCCTAATGGAGCTGATACTTTTGCAGAAGCCTAGAGGTGAGCTGGGGGGTCAGGCTTAGGAGGCAGGTAGGCACAGATGTGTGCTAAGTATGCATACATATGCTGAGTGTTTATAAGGTCGGTTGGTCAGTGTCCCAGGCCACAGGAGCTGCATATGCTGAGGTCCAAAGATAGGAAAGGGCACACTACTGTTAAGGAACAATGGGATGAGATGAGTGTTTCTAGAGAAGACCTAGGGAGGGACACAGAGATGAGGGCAGAGACTTGGGATCTAGGAAAGCTTACTCTACAATCTTGCCTACCATGCCTTCTTTGGCTCTGGACCCAGCAGCATCAACCAAGTAAGCTGCACCACGAGAATTGAGCTGCCAAACTTTCCTAAAGCTGAAAATGAACACGTGACAGGGCTACCTTTAGAGCTCTCCTAATGCTCCAGTAATACAGCTAGCAAGATTGATTCACACCATTCTGCGAGTCCCGAGTCTGTTTCTCTGAGTTCCTCTTTATTACCCCCATTTAGCAGATGAGAAGAGGGGAGTTCAGGAAGGTTAAGTGACTACATTCTGAAAGTCTATGATTTTCTGAAGGAAGCTGCCCTGGAGCGTTCTGCCTGGATAACTGAATCCTTTGCTCTCAGGACGAATTTTATGCAGGGGAAGAAAAAAATGACCCGTTAATCACAACAGGGCTCACAGTGTCTACTATTGATCTTGTCTTCTCTCCTTAGCAGTCTATCACATGGTGTGGAAGACACATATCCATTTAATCCCACAACAATCTGATGACACAGATACTTTTATTCCCATTTAAGAGAGGAGGAGTCTTCCTTTTACAGTGCTCAATCAGCCTGGCCAAGATCCTGTGGTCCATGGACTAGAGTCCATGATGGTCTGATTCTCCAGTGCATGTTGTTTCCCACAGTGACATCTTTTCAAGCAGCATTGCAGTGAGCACTCTCAGCTACTACAGTGATGTTCTTGGCATATGACTTGTGTGTATGGGTACGTGCACACGGGTATGTGTGTGCATGTATGTGTGGTGCAACATGTGGATGTGTGTGTAGTTGGTATGCACATGTGTGTGGTGGATGTGTATGTGTATGTGTGTGTGCAGGTGTAAGGGGCACAGCATGACAAGCAAGGAAGCAAAGGCAGGAAAAGCACAGAGGACAGCATTCAAGCATCAGCTATTGTTCTATAATAGGAATGTAATTATTTCATAAGGATAATAACAACTCATCCCATGTGCAGAACTCTTGCTGGTGCAAAAAACCCTTTCACACCATTATTTCATCGTATCCTATAATGGCCCTGCAGGCAGGGAGTAGAGCTAATTATGTTAGGTTTTGCTTGTGGCCACCTCTTGATGTTGTCTACCAATGCCCATTGCCCTCACTAACAGCATCCTGACTCTGATCAGTGGGCCAGGCCTCTGTTACGTGCCTCCATTGCTGGATTTTGGCTGGCAAATGACAGTGTTCCATTCTCCTCTTGGGAGTGTGACCATGGTCAGGGTGACATGAGGAGAAGCGTGGGGGTCACCTGGATGTTGAGCTCTCTGCATATAATGCTTGAGAATTGTAGTAGCAGAAGCCAGGAAGCTACCCTGAGCTTTGATAACCCATGTCTGTAATTGCTTTGCCTTACAACACCTTGTTGAGTGGTATAATGAAGGACTGAGTTACTAACGATGGACACAGGTAACTTGAGTTGGCTTCTGTACATGCCATCTTAAGATATACCAGCTTTCTTTGGAAAGTTGTGAAGATTATTCTCCTCTTTCATTTTAGCTGGGTTTGCAGTCACTTTACCTTTGGGTAAAGTTCTGAGGATGTTTTCAGAGAGGTTTCAATGAGGAAAGACCCACCCTGAATGTCGGTGGCATTGTCGCGAGTGCTGGGGTCCAAGACTGAATACAAATAGAAAAAGGAGAAAGCTAATTGAAAACTAGCATTCATCTTTCTGACTTCTGATTGTGGAAATGATGTGTCCAGTTATCTCACAATCCTACCACCATGCTCTCTGTGCATGATAGACGCGATTCTCTGAAACCACAAGTCAAACAATAATAGTCACTCCTTTTCTTTATGTTGCTTTTGTTAGGTATATCACCGTAGTAATAAGAAAAATAGCAGTGTTCCTAAAACTTTCCTCCCACTACTTCAGCTTTTCATACATATCCTCAAGTCTAAGCCTGTGCTAAGGTCAGCACTGTTGCTCTGTTCAATTGCCAGCCAAGTGTGGCTCTGGTCTTTTAGTTTCCCTTCAACACTTCCTTACTTCCAGAGTCTCTGAGCTGATGTGTCAGAGGGTAGACATGGGAACCATATTGGTGAATCCTGATTGAGTCAGCTGCACAGTGATCCTAAGGCTACTTCCTCTGTTACCTGACATGCTGATACCTGCTTGCAGCCTGGTTGTGAGGCAAGGGTGGGCACTAGTGCTATTTTAGTTTTCCTCCACAGAAAGGCTGCTTCTCTCAGTCAGTAGCAATCCCACTAGTTTATAGTTAGTACTTCATCCCTGGTGTGAGGACCCTGTGGTAGAAAAAAAAAACTTGCTTTCTTGGTACTTCTAGCCCAATAAGGCAGGCACTGTTGGATGCCTTGTCTCATTTCATCCCAGCTCTACTAAGACCTTTGATTCTTCTAAGAATCAGTGGCAGAGAGTAATCTTATTAGGGATAAAGCCACAGTCAGAAGTCTCACATCCTGCACTCCTACTTCCTGCATGCTTCTGCATGATGTGCAGCTGCAAACCTTGACTTCCTCTTAAAGGATCCCCACAGCTGGTCTCAGTGTCACCATGTCCCAGCTGCTCAAGCAGGGTCCTTCTTCCAGCCCTCCTCAACACCCCCATAGAGCCTGCACTTCGAAGCCTGCTCACACTCACTGGGGAGCATCTTGCTGACAATTTTTCCACACAGTCATCCAGCCAGGCCTGGGCTTGTGCACTTCCTGAAGAAGGGCTTATCCAAAGTACAACAGATGACTCCCTGTGTCATAAATGATTTCCTGAGGTCCAGTTGAGCCATTCCAGGTGCAAAAGTACCCGTTGGAAGTAATGCCCGCTGCTGCTACTGCTTCTTTTTAAAAAAGTTGCCATTCTTTGATAAAGCCTCTGCTATTAGCTTATGTTAAATCAGGCTGAGGACTGTCCTTGCCGACCTCTGTAGAAGGTCTCCATGACTACTCTCACAGTTACTGACTATACACAGGAGCTTGCTGTCCTGACCTCTTTGGCCTTTGCATAGACTTTTCTTCTGACATGTGATACCCTTTCTAGTATCTGTTCGGAAAGCATATTTCAAATATCATATTCTTTGAAAGAGGTAGGAGAACTCACCGTCTTAAGTGGGTTGTGAATATAAAGCTGTCAAGGCCACACATCCCACTAATATCTGTTAAAGGCTTACTGAGTCTTCATTCACTCAATCATTTATTCATTCAACAAGTATTTCTTGAAAGTCGCATAGCAGTTCCTGGGGCTAGGTCAATGGCACCATCCTATGGAAACTCACAGACTCATGAGATGCTTACTGTTATGCTTTGGATAAGAACTATTCCCATGAAGACTCATGTGTTGAAGGCTTGCTCCCATTTGATAGTGTTATTAAGAGGTGACAGAATCATGAGGGTATTAAGTTATCAATGGTTTGATCCATTGATGAGTTTATATTGAATGTACTACTAGAATGGGAGCCTGGTTGGAGGAAGCAGGTCGCTGGGGGACTACCTTCTCTGTCTAACAGTCTGCTTCCTGTCTGTCTGCCACATGGTAAGCAGTTCTGTCATCATGCTCTCTTGGCAATGATGCTCTGTCTCATCGTGGCAGACTCACAGAATCGTGGACTAAAACCTATGGAACTTTGAGCCCACACATATTTTTCTTCTTTTAAATTGCTTCTTGTTTGATATCTGCTACAAAACAACAAGTACACTTCCTACGTGTTATGTTTATGTTATTTTATGATGCACCTGCATGAGACATTGCACAGGTGAGAATGACCTCTGCCAAACTGAACTGTGTCCGCCTCTGTATTTCCACTGTACCATTCTTTCATCTGCAGCATAGAACTGAGGCCTACTCTGTGCTAGCGCTAGCACTAAGATGCCAGTGGATGAATCAGGCAGAAGAAAGAGAAAGGACTCAAATCAATAAAACTGGGAATGAAGCAGGGCATATTGCAACATATGCAAATGGAATCCAGACAGTTCTTAGAGAATTTTTTAAACTACATTTTAAAAAAATTGGAAAATGAAAAAAAAATGAATAAATCTTGAGACACAGATCTCATACCAAAATTAAGTCAAGAAGATGTAAACAATTCAAACAGATCTATAAAAAGCAAGGAGACTGAAACAGATTTAAGGAGCCTTCCCAGCACCCAGCCCCAGGCTGGATCTCGGTCAGTAGAGTACTTGCCTAGCATGCGCAAAGCTCTGATCCTCATGAGCACATAAAACAGGTATGGTGGCTCATGCCTATAATTCCAGAACTTAGGTTCTGGTAAAGACAGGAGGATCAAGGATTTAAGACCAGCCTTGGCTAAACTGTGTTCAAAGTCAGTCTGGGTTACATTAGATCAAAAATCTATTTAAAAAATAAAATAATTAAAAAAGAGTCTTTTTAGTCTGCCCAGCAATAGACAAACTACCAAATTCTTTCAAAATCTGAACAATAATTAACACTAATGCTTTGCAAATAATTCCACAAAACAGGATTGGAGGGTGCTACTAAACACATTTTATAAAACCAATATTACTCTGGTGCCAAACCAGAGAGGGTACAATAGCAGCACAACACTATGGAGCAGTTTCTCGCAGGCGCAAACATTTGCAACAATAAACTCAGAAACTGTTCAAGAGCATATTAAGAATGTCACACACTGTGGCCAAGTCAGTGTTGTCACAGAGATGAAAATGACGGCAGTGCAGCATGTATGCAAACTCAGGGACAGAAGTCACATTACCACCTAAAGAGATGCCAAGAAGTCCTGTGACAAAGTGCCCCATCCCTGTGAGAAAAGCCTTGAGGAAATCAGGGATTGGGGGACAGTGTGGGGACCTTATCATCTGACCCTTGCAACTCTGAGGGGTGGGTACTGGGGAAATTAAGAAACTGGTACAAGACAAGCCATGTTCTTTGCCTTCAGCAGCAGCTCACTCACATAGGACCAGGCCTGGGGCTAGCTCTGTGATTCATTAAGGCCTTCACTATTATCTCCTTCCATTCCAAGGGCTGCGTGGGACAGCTATTCTCTGGCCTCCATTCTTACATCCATTCCCTTTTGGATTCACAGTGGAGCCGACTTGTGAGCCCAACACTGGAAATCTAGAACATCATTTCCAAGCCTCGAGCGGCCTCGCACTTCTTCAAATCACCTGTCATGGAGAAATCAGCCACCGTGCTGTGAAGAAGCTCCAAGAGTAGTGACAGGCACGTGTGATAAGGACCTGAAGCCACCGCCTGCCTCAGCAACCCAGCAGTGAGCGTGCCATCTTAGAAGTGGATTCCTCAGCTCCAGTCAAATCTTTGGATGACTGATTGAGCCTGGCTGAGACCTAAGTCAGGCTAGCAAACTAATGAATCCCTGGCCCCCAGAAACTTTGAAATAATAAATGGTCTAAGCAGTTAGAATGCAGGGTCATTTGCTATATAACATGTGAAAAAAATACAAAAAGGAAAGATCACAGTGATTAAATGGTGAGCAACTTTTTAAAAGAAGATTGTTTGTTGTGTATGTCTCTGTGTATGTATATGTGTCTGTGTGTGTGTGTATATGTGTGTGTATGTTTGTTTATGGGTGTGTGTGTGTGTGTGTGCACGTGCGCACACGTATTTGTAGGTCAAAGGCCAGGAGGTGGTGTCAGATCCTCTGGAGTTAGAGTTAGAGTTAGAGGAAGTTTTAAGGCACCCATTATAGACGCAGAGAATGAAACTCCAATCTTCTGGAAGAGCAGTGAACACTCTTATGCTGGTGCTGTCTCTCCGGCCCCTCAACCCCCAGCATCTGAGGTGTGTCCATATGCATGCATGCAGAGGAAGATACCAAGTGCTCTGCTCTATGCTCTTCTTTATTCCCCTTCTCAATGAACCGGGAGCTGACTGGTTTAGCTTGGCTGGTGACCAGCGAGCGGCTGGGTCCTCCCTCGGTGCTGGCATTACAGACACAAGCTGCCGTGTGTAAGGGATTTAGATTCATGTCCTCTGGTTCTGAAGCAAGTGCCTTTACCCACAGAGCCATCTCCGTCACCCCCAGGGCTTACTCAGAGGACTCCCAAAGCCTCATTTGAGGACCAAGATATGGGTGGTAATTCCCAATGGACAGCCTTGGTTTCAGTTGTACTCTGATTTTCGTGGTGCTCCTTTGAAGTTTATTTTTGTGTTAGATCTACAAAAGAATTAAGGTTGAGGAACAGTCATCAACACTTCAGCTATAGCCCTAACCTTAAACTGATAGGCCATGAAACTGTAGCATGAAATTGTGCAGACAATAAAAATCTGTACGTTGTTTATTAATAAATTAGCTCCGTGCAAGATAAAGAGCATACCAGTTCAGTGGCATTTGATAACAGCTCTCCTCGTTAGAATATTAATGCCAGTGTCAAGACTCAATAGATTATATTAACATTAAGCAAAGGTTAGCTTTTGGTCAGCCCTTAGCATTTAAAGACCGCAAGAATCACAGGACACAGGGAAGAGCCCACTAATGTGTTTGGCCCTGCCTCTGTCCCCAGGCAGATGTTTTAGCCATAACTGATGTTACCGCACTGTCTCCTTCCGTAGTAATTGTGCTTTCTACGCGTTAATAGCGATGATCAAATCCCTTCCTGCACCTCACACACGTCTGCCCTGCTTTCATTTTGGTGCCTTTTCATTTGCTTCATGTTCTGAGAACGCGAGGAGCAAATGTTAAGAACCATCTTCAGAGACTACTGGCAGAGAGTAATTAAATCACAGCCCGACCTTCCCGTCGTCATGTTCAACAGCTCTGGCTCCTCGGCCTGAATGTCTCTGGGGTTTCCCCACTCTTGCCCTGCACAGCCTCTCAGAACCCAGCCCTCTCCAAGGTCACAGTGCTTACAGAATGTGGTCTACACTGAGATAGTGGTACACGCCTCCTTTCCCCAGATCACAGGGTCCTTTCACAGCTTTATAATATACAGGTATGTAAGAGGTATAGGTGTCCTTTTGTCTCGCCCTGGAGTCTTAAGATGCAGAAAGAATTGCTCAAAGAGGGCCTGAGCTATGCCTGGGACCCAGGTGTCCTCAGGTGTCTCTAGTCTCTTGTTTGTCTTGAGGTCATCACTCAAGTGTGCCCCACCCCTAACCATGTTTAAAGTTTTTTCTATTCCTATTAACAACGGGGCAGGGCCATCCACAATAATGAAGGCAAGAGCATCACAGCCACGGGCCTGTGATCTGTGGAATACACTGGAAGTTCTTTTCTTTTGCTTTCTTTTCTTTTCTTCTCTTCTCTTCTCTTTTCTTTTGCTTTCTTTTCTTTTCCTTTCTTTTCTTTTCCTTTCCTTTCTCTTCTTTCTCTTCTCTCTCTCTCTCTCTCTCTCTCTCTCTCTCTCTTTCTCTCTCTCTCTTCCCCTCTTTCTTTCTTGTCATGGTGGTGGTTTTTAGTAAGGACAATCTCAGCATGTTGTTGGGAAGTGAGCTATAGAATACTGCCCAGCAGACACCAACAGAGGTTGCTGAATCACAGAGTAAAGGATTCTATTAGTGTTGGAAAAGGTATAGATACTTAGCTTGGCAGAGAAATTACGAGAAAGACAAGTCATAGGCCGTGAGCGGCAGGAGGAGGCGGATGATGGTGTCCTTGTCTTTTCATCCTATAGCCTTAAGCACTGTCTGAGTTTTTAACTGTGTGACTTTGTGACCTTGAATAAGCAAAATGGCATAAATATTTAAATGTTAATGCTGGGAACTTTCCTGTTTGATATTTTTTTCCTTCTTCTTGGCATGCTTTTCCATTGAGTTTTCCCCCACCTAGCATGCACTATTTGCATAATTAGAAAAAAAGGACATTAAAAATTAATACACAGTAGCTGTAGTGACCTGCATCTGAATATTTGCTCCACACAAAATGTATTTTTTCCATTGCAACAGGTGCAATCAGTCGCCAGTGTCACATGGCCATGATTTCTGAGATGGGGATGAGGTGTGCTGAGTGTGGCTGCAGCTGTGTGCAGGTCTTTCTTGGTTGTCACGGGAACTAAGAAGCCTACTGCTAATGTTTAATGCTCAGATGCTATGAATGATAAAATGTTCTACCCAAATGCCAATGGAGAAATGCCCTTTTAAGAAATACCCATAGATTATTTAAAATTATAGTTTTAGAATGTCTCTGCCCCCAGTTGACCTTCATTTTCCCTTTGAAGAAGAATTTGTTCTTGCCTCTTGTTGATAGAGGCGAAATATTTAGGTGGTAGGTTTCCTGAAGGCCTGCTGGAGAAAACTCCCCAAGAAAGAAAGACACAAACATGGGCCAGATTGCATGGAGCATGTGAGAGGCAGGAGAATTTGTTGAGTACTTGTCTATGCAAATGCTGTGCCAAGCTCCTGAGTCTCCTCCCATGGTTATCAGAGAACTATTAGCCCATTTTACAGATGAGAAAGTTGAAGGCTGGAGCTTATGCCACTGAACCTTGAGGCCCCTGGCTAGCAAATGGCTCAGTTCAAACCCTGGGTTGGCTTTCCAAGCCCTTGCTCCTTGCTGGCTTCAACAAGGCTTCCCTCAGAGCCACAGAGGAGGCCAGGTGACACCTGGAAGCAATTTCTTCCCTGGTTTTCCCCCCCAGGAGCAGGGCTCCTTTGGTAAGGGAATTGACGGTGGGAAATTAACCTCTGTCTGCAAGGGCCAATTACATAGTCTGGAATAAAAAGAGCAACCTGGGCCTGGATTCCAGAACACTCTCCTGCTCCACTGCCCATGGAGGTACACTGGAGGAACTTGGGAGGGGGCAGGGAAACCTGTTCTATTTTAAGAAAATAGTCTTGTTTGATTATCCAATAATACCAAGCTATAAAGCAGGGACAACAATGGATTTCCTCTAAATTTGAAAAATTGTGAGCCATTAACTTTTCACTTTTAAGGCAGATCTATTTGAAAGGAATTGAGTTTCCTGGGCTGTGGGGAGCAGAGTTCCTTAGCAGGGACTTCTGTTAGGGACTCCAGAGCAGCAAAGCCTGCTAGAGCAGACCCTGAAGAAATGAGCAGTTTCGGAGATGGCTTGCCACTGTCCCGCGGACCCTGGGTGTCTGCCCAGGCTCTCTTGTGGGGAGCACAAGAGATTTCTTCTCCCATGGGTACTTTAGACCTTGGCCAGTGCTTCATCCCTTTGCATCAGTGGTTCCCAAGCTTCTCAAAGCTACAACCCTTTAAGACAGTTCCTTAGATGGTGGTGACTTCCAACCATAAAATGATTTCATTGCTACTAGAGAACTCGAATTTGCTACTTTTATGAATCACAATGTAAATATCTGTGTTTTCCAATGGTCTTAGGTGACCCCAGTGAAAGGGCCATTTGATCCCCTAAGAGGCCGAGATCCACAGGTTGGAAAGTGCTGCTTTAGACTCAGCTCAGGTCTGACTTGTTCTGGGCTGTTCTCTGTCCTGCAGGTGGTTCCAGATCCTCCAAATCTGCATGGCTCTCTTCTCTCATACAGTGAGCCCATTTCCCACAGGCTTTTGGATTGCGCTGCTCATTTCTTTAGGGTAGAAAGGGTCTGCCCCAGATTGGTGTTCTTTTGCCTGCCATACAGTACAGTCATGCCTTCTGGGATCATGGTTGTTTGTGAGTGGGTTTTTTTCTCTAGAAATAACAAGTGTGCATCTAGGATGAGAAGTGGACCTCACCAGATAGTGTGGGAAGCACAGGACAGACAGAAGGAACAAAAGGAACAGACACAAGAAGCATCAGACTCTGATGAATTCAGTAGGGAGGAGAGACAATGCTTAAAAAAAAAAAGACTTTTGAAATCAATTCTGAAAGAACCATCTAGAAAAACCACTTATTACCTATGTGACCTGAGGCAATTTATTTAACTGCTTGCCCTTTGGTTTTCCCAGGATGACTTTAATTAGGTGTTTATTATTGGTTTGCCACAATGCCAGCCATCCAGCGAACACTCAATAAATTGTGGATCTCACTAATATTATCCTGAAAGGTGGTTGCTATTTTGAAATTGTAGGAATACCTGAGTCCTTGTTTCTTAGAAATTGTTCATTTAAATGACCAAGACTTGATAAGCTATTTGTGCTATTATGATTATTCACTTGTAGACTACATTCATTAATGTAATTTGCTTATTGGTTAACTATTATTGGCAATCTATTGCAGTTTGTTGTGCGAGCACTTGCCACCAAGCCTAAAGATCTCTGTTTTATGCCCAGAATCTACATAGTAAAAGAAAGGTCCCCACGGGTGTCCTCTGATCACATGTGCACTGTGGGACATGCATCCCAAATAAAAATTTAAATGTAACTTTGAAAAATTGATTTCTAGTTAATTGATTTCCAATTCAAAATCTTGTAGGAGCAATGGCTCATAGACCCAGAGCTCTGGGCAAGGAAGGATCAAAACAGAGCTGAGGAGAAGGGAGAAGGGTGTCTGGGAAAGCTCGAGAGCTGCAGAAGGGGAAACCGCTTCATAGGAACAGGACAATTTGTGTTCTTAAGCTTTTCTGTATATCGAATTTTCATGATTTTCTTATTATGGTTTTTTTTTTGTATATTTGTTCTTGGAATTTCTTGAAATTTCTGCATGTGTGAGTTTAAATTTGGGGAGGTACCAGCTCTTATTTAAATACATCTTCTAGCACAGCATTCTGATTTCATGTTATACTAAGTAATAGTTACCTACAGACTCTTTTTAGCTCCTTCCTCCCTCCTTCTCTCTTTCTCAGTTTGAATAGTTTTAATAGCCTCGTCCACAAGTGTTTGGACCTTTTGTTACACAGGTTATAAACAATGGTTAAATGTATTGATAAAATTTTCATTTCAAAAATTATACTGTTCAATTAAAATTTTCCATTTGGTTATTTCTTCAGGGAGATTTTCTCCTTGCTCACTCATGGTTGGCTGACTTTGCTGTCCTTAGTGATGGAAGGTTCTGTACCCTCCTTTGCACTGCATGATGTTTCTGTTCTGTGTTAGGAGTGCTAGGAGGTCTGAGCTCTGGGTTTTGCTGTCTCCCTCAGAAATGTGCTGAGTTTTGCTGAGGGAGGAAATTAATTTCTGGCTAGATTAGAGTTGTCATTTCAAAGTTTAGCCTTAACTGCATGAGAACAAGGCAAAAGTAGCAGTCACTCCTGACTAGATTAACCCTGGTCTTAACAGATGTCCTTTCATCAGCCACTCCAAGAAGTCCACAGCCTGCAACAAGGCCTTTCTACTCCATCTCTCAGCTTTGGGAGATTCCTGGCACGCAGATGCTCAACGGGGCTTTTATTTTTGGATTCCTTTCTCCCTGGTCAAGCAATTCTCAATTGTGCATGCGCCAGCAGCTGCACCAGCACTGGTGGTTTAACATCGCCTTCTCTGTTGCTTCATACATCTCCCCTTGGCTGAAGCTGGGAGAGCCACCTGTCTGATCCATGCAGTGTCCTCTTGAGAACCGAAGCTTGGTCTCACCTTTTGCTTATTTCAAGAAATAATAATTTCATATATCATGCCTATTGTCACCATTCTCTATCAGATAGGATGAGTAGTTCCAGTCACTAAAGGATAGCCAGAGTAGAAATCTGGAGAGTGGAGAGCCCTTAGGATTGCTTATGAAGAGGAAGGACTTAGACACAAGCAACAAATGAGAAGGTTCATTTCAGCAAGACTGGCATAGATTTGCTGAGTTGTGGTGAGTGCTATGCACTGGAGACTTCATGCTGAATAAGACAAATGGAGACTTACCCCCCATGCTGTGATCTGTGTTCATGTCAGTGACTCTTAGGATGCCTAGTCTGTGCAAATCAACATCGGGGCAGGGATTTGGTGTCACAATAAAGAAGAAATGCATAATTCTTCTCTTCAGAGAGTTCACCATGATTTTAGGAGAGATATAAATGAAGCAGCCAGGTGACAAAGACACACTTAGGGTACTGTGGGAGAAGAGAGGTGATAGGTGTCCCTACTTCTGTGATATCTTCACAATGTCTCCAAGAATGACTAAGAGTTAATAAAGAGGCAATGGCACACACGAGGGCCCTGCAGGAAGCTTGAAGCATCTCAGCAGGGCAGGATGGAAGGAGCCTGGAGAGGCAGATGGGTCTCCAGCGGCCTCCTCTGCCTTGTTAAGAGCTAGGATTTTATCCTGGGGGCAATGGGTGGAGCCATGGGAAGCTTTTAAACAGGAGCTGGAAAACTCTGTCCTTGACGTCTCCCAAGGGGCAGTCAAGCAATCTAATACTCTGAGGAGATTTATGGGCCTGAGAAGGACTTTAGAAGTTAATGTTCTTCTACCAGAACTGGAAAGACCTTTTTATAAGAGCCATTTGGATGATGATGATGATGATGATGATGATGATGATGATGATGATGATGATAATAATAATAATACTTCAAGATACTTACAAATAGATCATACAGGGTCTGAGTCTCATCCAAAAGATGCAGAAAAGTAGTATGTGTGTTTCTTCAAAAAACACTTTAGCTTAAGAATGGCCCTTGAAAAAAATATCAGTCTTTCTCCCTCAAAACAAAAAAAAAAAGAAAGAAAGAAAGAAAGAAAGAAAGAAAAAGAAATAAAAGAGAAAGAAACCAACCACCATCAACAACAACAAGAAGAAAAACAGACCCAGAAGTTTCACAAAGGAGGGATGACTAAAGAGCTTTTGCTCTGTAGTTAGGTAAATTGCCATTCAAATCTGGGCTTGGCCATGGCTGTCTGTGGCCCTGAGCAAATCACTTCTGTCACTTATGCTCTCTGAGTTCTGGCTCTTTCACTGAACATCAGAGGTTATCAAGTCTCTCTTGCTGGGTTGAAGACAAAAGTGATCGATAGAGAAGCTGCTATGGAGATTACAAAGAACTGTCTTGTGGAGGCTCTTCAGCTTCTCAAGTGCCTCCCTGCACAGCTGATTCCATGGAGGAAAGGGGGCCCAACATGAGATTTGCTTCTTTGGCAACAGACCCAAGAATAAGGAAAGGAGCTGGTAGGTTAATGATTGCCATAAATCCCCATCCCTAGCCCATAAGAAGATGGGTCTTATTTTCCTCCCTATGTATATTGGCTGACTTTGCCATTATCCCTTTAATCAAATGCAAGAGCTGGGATATATTGCTGGTTCTGAGTTTACACTGTAATAGAAATAGTCACTTTTGCTTTACTTCTATGGGAATGTTCAACTTAGGAGATCAAGGTCTCAGGAAACTTGATCAAGCTAGGCAAGTCAGAAGACCACATGGACAGAAAGAAATTCTAGCTTTTTAGCAGAACAAAGAAAGCCAATTCAGAAGTCTAGTCACAACCCCTACAGCCTCATAAACACATGAGAACCTGGAGTAGGAGTTAAGAGCTAACTGGTCAAACTACATAATTGTAAAAAAAACAAAAACAAACAAACAAACAAACAAAATCTTGGTTATTATACTAAGCCATAGGGGATAGTTCATTTCACAGTAGAGGACACACCGAGGAAAGAGGAAGGTTTTCTTTCTTACCTAGATCCAGGAAAGGTTTAAAACTCACTGGGAAGGTCCCAGGTAGAGATGCTCTGGGACACAGGCACTACAATTTATCACATAATAGTATATAAGTCCTTCTTTCCTTCCTGGTTTTAGATCATCTATAGGGCCATGAACGTAGTTATGGAGCAGAGCCACTGCCAGGGAAGGCTTGCAGTCTTTAGGATTACTCAGGGCTGGCCACAAGGCAGAATCAGTGGAGGGCTCAGCTACAAGCAAAGAGGGTGTAGCAATGGCGTGTGTAATGTGAATTATGACTATATATCTTAAGCTCATTTATAGGCTTCCTGAAAGCCCCAAATGAGTAGTTGGCTCTATAAAAGTTGTTAGTGGTAGGGAAGCAATATAGGAAATCTGGATTATTATCCAATATGAGCAAAGATTGAATGGACATGGAAATTGTCATGATTTTTGTAAGTAAAACTATTAATACAGTGTTTAGTACATGGTAAAGTCCAACATGTGCCAGCCTTTATCATTAGGGAAGAGATTCCGACATTCTCTAGCTCTTTCTCTCCACGAGACTAGATCCCCTGCTAACTATTCTAAGGTCATTCCAGAGGCAGCAGCATCTTTATGAAGAATGCAGAGCTCAGGATACTCCTGGAGACTCAGGAAAATGTCACCAACCTCCAGAGTTTGCATATGGACGTACTTGTTATGGGTTAAGAAATAATTCTGCACTTTTGGGTGTTATGAATCTCTGAATCGTAAAGCAAATGTCACTTTTCTTTGCTGGATTATTTCACAGAGGGAGCTAGAGATAAAAGTGACTTTTGCAATTTTCAGACTAGTCCAAATAGGGACCACAACTATAATTCAGGGGCTGTTCACAAGGCACAGCATCCCTCATGGGCAGCTGAAGGAAGACAGAACCCCCATCACCAGCCCTCACCTCATGGCAAGAGGGGCAAGGCCCTGTTCACAAGCACAACTGATTCTTTGTTTCTGTGTACAGAAGTTTGACTCTTCATGAATATGGAGACTCAATGCAATTGTAGGCTTTGGCCAGCAAGAGAGGCTCAGCTTTGGGCTGATTCCTTTATATATTAAATCTGTGTGCAGCCTCCAGGTTCCTAAATTGAATGAAGGTCAAGTGTCCAAAGTGATAGAATTTGGAGCTGCTACAGAAGCAGGTCCCTACAGTCATATGGAGTCACAAGGGTGATATTAATGGCTGCATAAGAGAAGGAAGGGCTCTCCTCTTTCTTTGCCCAATTGTGTACACTCTGAGAAAGGTCATGTTAAGACACATCAAGAAGGGAGTTGTTTACTTGTAACCTGGTTCCCAGAAACAACCAAGTCTCTAGAGAGTCATGGAAGTCCTATCAGCCTCTAGTCTCCCAAGCATTAAAGTGTAAAGGTGTTTTGTATACCACCTACTCTATGCTGTGTGGCTGGAGCTAAGAGATTCCCTTCCTTAACACTCAATTAAGCCCCAGCCAGGATCTAGGCAAACCAGAAATGACACCAAAAGGCAGAAAACTGACCTGGAATTCTGGTCTAGTTGGTTTCTAGTTGGATAATGATAGAAAGTCATCTGGCTTTTCTGAGCTTCACCACCTCCCCCGCCACAAATTTTATTTCATAAATATAGTTAAATAATCTTTCTCCGTGTGTGTGTGTGTGTGTGTGTGTGTGTGTGTGTGTGTGTGTGTGTACCATGTAGTGTGGTTGCCCATGGAAGCTTGAAAAGGACATTTGATTCCCTGGAGCTGGGGTTACAGGGGGTCATGAGCCACCTAACATAGGTGCTGAGAACTGAACTTGGGTCCATAGGAAGAACAGGTTTGCCCTTAGTCTTAACCACTGAGCCATTTCTCCAGCTGCACCCTTATTCTTTTCCTCTGTCTTTGAAATAGGACTAAGCTACATCTGCCTCACCTATCTCCCCTAATCAGGTGAGACCATGGATCATAAAGAAGTTTAGAAAGGTTAGAGGGATTTCTAGCTGTGGCCAAACGAGGATCTTAGCAAATCATCTCCCCACAACAAGAACTAGAAAGTTGGACAAAGATGACAAAAATAATCATTTCAAAGCTCCAGGTTCTGAGCAAAGATAAGATGTACAATAACCAAAGTTACTTAGCTGAGAAAAAATGCCCTGGAATGTTCTAAAATGAATAGGTAGGAAGGCTAACACATGGGAAATGGAAAACATGGGTTGATAAAAGCAATCTTGTCAACATACATTTTCTCATTCATCCTCTTAACTAATTTCAAAACTATACCACTCAGTTTACAACAAGGTATTCACACAAAAACAGCAGAAAGACAAAGAAGAAATAGAGTCCCCTTAGATCAGAGTTCCAGGGCTTTTTAGCAGAATCATTAGTATTAATCAGAAGTGCTTGTGATAAATTACGACAAATATTGTAAATCCCAACCACAACAAACCCTTAAACCATGCTTAAAACACCAACAAGATAATTCAATGCAATCCTGAAAACTTTTCACCCACAAAGGGTTAAGCGGGAAGAGGGGACTGAGAAAGACAGTATACATCTAATTAGCAAATAAGAAAGTGACAGCTGTAAATCTAATCTTGTGGACATTAAACATGACCCAAGGAAAGGGAGAGCCCTGTCTAATCAGATTTCTATAGGAGGCGTATGTACCTCAGACTAATGCTAAGACAGGCTGAGAGAAAAGAAGATGCTAAGACAGGCTGAGAGAAAAGAAGAAAAGCTTGATCCCATGCAAGCAAGAAACCCATGCAAGGCTGCTGTAAACTGACAACTTAAGAGAAGAAATGTTTCTAGAAACAAGGAGAGGCATCAAGAGTATTTCAGCAAAGTTTGCTAATAGTGAATGAATTTCTAATATACATTCTTCTTTTGTTTGTTTGGTGGTTCTATACTGGGGGTTTGAACCCAGGCTTAGCAAGTGCTAGGAAATCCTGGACCTCTGAGCTGTAGACCCAGGCCTCCTTTCTCTTCTTTTTTGACACAGAGCTTACCAAGTTGCTTAGGTTGGACTTGTACCCAGTCTTCATCTGAGGCAGGGTGCATGATCTTTTGAACTTGTCATCTTTCTGCCTCAGCCTTCTTGGAAGCTGAAGATATAGATATCTACCACTAGGCTCTGATCTAAGAAAAACAAAATAAAACAAAACAAAAAACCCACCCACCCATCCAACCAAACAAACAGAATAACAGCAACAAGAAAAATCCATTCACAATAGAAAAACCAAACACAGAATACAGCATACTATAAAACAGTGGTTCTCCACCTTCCCACTGTTGCAACTCTTTAATACACCCTATGTTGTAGTGATGCCCGACTGTAAAATTATTTTGTTGCTACTTCATAACTATAATTTAGCTACTGTTATGAATTACAATTTAACTACTTGAAATGCAGGACATCTGATGTGCTACCCAAATGGGTTATGACCCACAGTTTGAGAATTGCTTTTGTTGAAGATTAGACCAACACTGTACAGCCACCAAATCTAACAGGTGTCCACAAGACACCTTACCTAATAACTGCCAAGCATACACCTGCCTAAAGAGAATATGGGTCGTTCTCTAGGTTATGTGAAAGGCCATAAAACAAACACCAATAAATCTAAAGGTATTAAAATTATATCGTGTTTTGACAACATAACAGAATTATGTTTGAAATTACCACCATCACTGTCACAAAGAACAAAGTAGAGGAATACCCATCCTATGCCCTGTTCCTCAGAGTACAATCTACAGCCATCAGAGGGTCCCTTTCCCAGGAGTACTTGATTTTCAAGGCAAGAGAATGTCATTCCCCAGGGCTTCTCTTTACCCCTTCCTGATTCTGTCACTCTTAGTATTCTAACAAACAAACAAAAAACAAAAAACAAAAAACAACCCAAAAGTGGCACCATACTTTTCAGGGACTTTCACACGGGTTGATGGTCAGTGCCAGTGCTAGTAAGTGGCACATCCACTTGGATTATCTAAAACACAACCACTAGGTCCTTATTATAAACAGATATCCATTGTGGGCTCTGAGTAACACTTCAGGTCTAACTCACAGTCAGATAAATGCAGGGCAGAGCTACTTACTAGGTCAAGGATTGTACAAGGCACTTCTTAAAGATGTAACACTTTGACTCTTCCCCCAGGCCCCATTGTGTGGGCATGATTCACTTATTTTCATAGAGGAGAGAACTAAGATATAGACAGTTGTATTCCAAACCCAGAGAGGAATGTGGCAGGCCTGGCATAGCTATCCACTAAGTTTAGCTATAAAGGATGGGCCTCACAGCCTGCATGAGGGAGACTTTGTTACCTTTGGTGGCACAGTACAGAGTTAGAATTCTGAATTCAAAGAAGCAGGAGTAACTATGGATATTTTAGACAGCATTACTGAACTGCTACTTCTTAAATAATATTTGTTTAATTTTTTTCACTTTTTTATTTTATGTGGATGGGTGTTTTGCCGGCCTGCATGCACTCCTGGTGCCTGTGGAAGCCAGAAGATGGCATCAGATTCTCTGGAGCTGAGGTTGCAGATGTTGTGAGCTGCCATGTTGGAAGAGTAGTCAATGCTCTTAACCACTGGGCCATCTCTCCAGCTCTGTCATGCTTAATTTTATTTGTCATCTGGGTTAGATGCTTGGCCAAACATTGTTCTGGATTTTTAAAATGAACGAACATTTAAGCACATAAGGTTGGAGTAAAGCAGACTGCCTCAATAGAGCAAACCCAGCTTCTTTCAGTGTTGATAGACACCCTTCATCCTGGATCAATCACATCACATTTCCTGGGTCCCAAACCTGCAGCCCATCCTGTAGGTTTTAAGATTACCAGCTTCCATAGTGGGCATGAGCTAATCCCTCACCAAGAATCACTTTGCATGGAGTCAGACACAGTTTCTCTGGAGCACCCTGACCAGTCATCTCAATGACCTTTAAATAACGAATTTACTGGAGCACTGAGCTCCTTTTGTGTAAACATTTAATACAGTGAGTAGAGAGTGGGTGACGGGAGCAGCTCAGCCTGGGAATGTAGTTTATGATCCTCCCTTAAAGGGTGATGGGACAGAGGTGGAGGAAAGACTTTGCAGTGGTACCTCTAGTATGGCAGAACTAACCAGAGCCTAGAGGCTAAAACACAGGCTTCCTAGAGCCCACTCGGGTGAAAGAGAGGCTGGGTCAGGTGTTGGGACCCAATTCCTGAGACCAGAATTTAATACATAGAGAATGGGTTCCTAATGCAAATCTGCCTACTGCTGGAGGGAGAGTTAAAACCTCAGCCTGGGGCTTAGTCAGGAAGGCACCTCCTGGAAGACAGATATTTTGTGTGCCCGTGCTTCTATCTTGGGACCCATATCTTCACATCCCAAGTGTGTAGCTATGGGAGAAAGCACAGAGTCCCCATGCGCCTCACCTAACACCCTTCCCAAAGCCTTTCCCTTCTTAAAGGAATGTCATCTTTCCCAAATCACCTCCTTTCCACTCACCCCACTGAACCTGCAGCTCCAAGATGGCTTTTTATGGTCACTGTACCCTAAACCCTCACAAGGGCTCACTGAGTCCTATTTTGTTGCTAGTTCCGCCCTAGATCCCAGCCCCGACTTACTATGTCAAGTTCTAGCAGGCATCACTTAGCAATGCATGGTACCACTGGCTTTAAAACAGCAGGGAACTCTGAGTTTCAGAGCTACAGCTCTTGGTTGGTGAACAGGATTTTTATGAGGCCGCCACAATCAGTCTTGCATTCAGGGTGCTAAAAATTTTTATGGCTGGCTAGGATTTGTTGGAAGCGCCAAGCTGGAACGTGATGGAGTTCCCTATTAGAGAATGTCCCCAGGAAAGCAGGCTTGCATGGTTCCCTGGTACTCCGAGGTGTCAGAGAGCTGGTTTTATGGAAAGCAATTTCCTCAGTAAAGAAAAAATATGCTCCAGAGACAGAGCGATTTCGGCACAGGGGCTCTGCCGCCCCCGGTTTAACCGGCTTCCTTAGCAGGCGGTCCCTGGTGATTGCAAAGACGAATGGGTCCTAAGTATTCTCCTGCCAACAAACTGTTTTTCCATATCTTTCTTTAAAATATACACTTAAAAAAATAAAGATAATGATAATTCTCAAAAAATAAAGAAAAAATAAACCACACTGCAATGACACAATTCACACAATACTAGCCTTAGTGTTCTGTTACATATTACCCACATTTTTGACATAGTTTGAATATAGCTATGACACAGCTTTCTAACTTTTGCTTAACTTTTTTATGATAAGCATTTTGGAGTTGTGGGAATCTCTTTGTAGATAGACCTCATTTTAAGTAACTTTGTGTTAGGTTGATGCCTAACTTTCCATTAGGTTGATAATACATGTGTGTGTGTGTGTGTGTATGTGTGTATGTGTGTATGTGTATGTATGTGTGTATATGTATGTATGTGTGTATGTGTATGTATGTGTGTGTATGTGTATATATGTGTGTATGTGTGTATATATGTATGTATGTGTGTATATGTGTGTGTATGTATGTGTGTGTATATGTGTATGTATGTGTGTGTGTATGTATGTGTGTGTATGTGTGTGTATGTGTGTGTGTTTGTGCTACTGTTTTCCTTATTTTTGGATATGGAGCTGGATTCTGACATGTGTGTGTGTGTGTTTGTGTGTGTGACTATAAATAATGACATCATGAACATCTGGTGATATAAAACTTACTCATATTTCCTGGGAGTTCATTTGCTTGGAGTTTAAGGCACAGAATTCCTGGGTTCAGGGATGGTTACATTTTAAAGTATCAAGACAAACATTTCAATTTGCTTCCCATAGAGATGATCAGTTGGGCCTTCTTTCCACCCTCCATGTGGATGCCTATATAGCCACAATTTTGTGGATTGTGTTTAGTCCCTAAGACATCAGATAATTCACTATGTGGGACTCCACCTTGCTGTGTGTTTTGGGGTTAATGGTAAGGCTGAGCATTTTACCCCTTTGTGTGTCATCTGCCCCTTTTCTGTTATAGCAGGGACCTTGTACTGCACCATTTGCCGTAGAAAGGTCTGTCTGCTGCATTTGTTACAGGAAGATTTTCAGCCATTTGTTAAGCCTGGGACATTTCTCAGGCACAAAACCAGTGGGGTACACATGAGATTCCTACTTCTTCATGTTATCTGTCCCAGACCCCAGCTTCTAGGGTAGGAAGGATTGGTAGTAAAGCTTTGTCAGGTATGTGGGATACTTAGGCTGTGGCCTAACTCAGTTATAGATCCCCAACTAAGTATTGCATTGTTCTCATGCCTAACCTTACACTCAGATCCTGTGGAACATGAAGACCAACTTACACCCCTCCTTGTAAGAAAACAAGTGCAGTTGTGCCTAGAACCTAAGAGGACAAACAAACATTTGAAGTTTACATTCATCAATTTATAAAGTCCCTGAACCCAAGGAGCCTAACTCTTAGGCTACAGGGTTGACGTGGAGTAGTCCTGCCTCCATAGCTTTATATCTTTTATGTGTCAAGCACCAGGACAAGGAGTTAAAAATAAAGCTTTTTCTCTAAAAGAGCTCACAGTTACTGGGGATAGGGCCTTTCAGGGAATAGGCAGTATACATTGGCTAGTATCTGGGACACTGGTGCTCAGGGGAGACTGGGGGAGGTCAGTGTAGAAGTCCTCGTTTGGCTTACATGGTGGTGATTAAGTATCTCACCAGGGCCCTACCATCAAGCAAGGGAAAGATGGCTAAAATCTCATCAGAAGTATTAACCCCAGCAACAGTCAACAGTGGTTTAGGAGACAGGACACAGCCTTAAGAACCAGGCTGTGCCCCTCATTAACTGGGTGATTTGACAAGTTACTGCCCCCTGGTTCTCAGTTTTTTAATCTTTAGAGGGTTTGTGAAAAATAGATGAAGCAGATAGAACGTTTGATATAAAATTAGTGTGTTCTCATTTCTATTCATCCTTATTAAGCTTTTTGGGAATAGCCTCTTTTTTAAAAACATGTTTGAACAAGCAAAAGTTCAGAAGGGCCCTTGCAAGGCTTCGCGCCACCCTGCTCCTTAGAGAGTAAGGAGCTCTGCCAAACACTGCCTTCCCCTGCCCTCCCTCACCGATCCCGTCAGAGCCACAACACTGGTCTTGTCTTTCCAGGTACCTTTGCCCTGCTAAGGAAGACTTCATGGGTTTTCCTGAGATCTGAGACCCAGCTCTGACCTGGCTTTAACTTTGCATTGGGGTGCCTGCTCTGGTAACCTGACCACGGCCATCCTAGGCCAGTCCTGTCTTACTTTTGTGAATCACCATCTTAAGATGACCTTTCTGAGGACCTTGGTATATGTGTCTAGATTCCCAAGTGTGGTACATGGTCAGTCTCTTGCCTGCATACACCTAGTTGTTGGATAGAGCCTGGCTGAACTTTTGTTCATATCCTTGTCCAGCTTCAGGAAGGCAGCTTAGCACCATGGACATCTTCCTTATTTCCTTGATAGCTGGGAGGCACTTAGGACCAGAAATGAGCATTATTTAGAGGAATATTACACTAGGTCAGCCATTAATGGAATCATCAGGCATGACAAAGAGGAGACTATTCCTCATGATGGGGATCCTAAACATCACCTTTAAAAAAAAAAGTCTTCAAAAACACATCCTTGACTCCAACTACCATTCTGATTCAGAGATCCCACTCTTGACTGTAGTTCCTCATTGTTTCCTTTCCTGAGGTGACACCCTTGTCTCCTGGGAGAAACCTTTGAGCTGTTATCCCTTCCATACATCTTTCTATAGAACTTGGCTGGTTGTAACCAAGGTGCCCAGGTGGATTTCTACTGTGAAATCTTGAAGGAAATGAGTGCTGATGGCTACTGAGCACCCATTGTGTGCCCAGGAGTACCCCATTAATCCTGAGATTACTTAATGACTGAGAGTTTGGGAGTGTTTACTCTTTTTATAGAGGAGGAGACTGAGGGCATGTTCCCCATTATCTGACACAGAATAGGCACCCCCCCTTTTTTAAAAAAGATTTATTTATTGTTATTGTTAGTAAGTACACTGCAGCTGTCTTTCAGATACACCAGAAGAGGGAATCAGATCTCATTACGGATGGTTGTGAGCCACCATGTGGTTGCTGGGATTTGAACTCAGGACCTTCAAAAGAGCAGTTAGTGCTCTTAACCACTGAGCCTTCTCTCCAGACCCAGAATAGGCACCTAACAAAAGCTCATTAATCTGAATTTGCTTCTCATTTCTTGAGAAGTGATGTTTTTTGGAAACATAGAGAAGCATAAGCCTTCTTGATGATGTGGTCTGAAGCATTGGATTAGATGTAAGGACAAGGCCATGAGTTCTTAGTTTGCTGTCTATTTATTGTCCGTCATGAGTGTGGTCTTCCATCCAGAGCACAGAATCAAGACCTGTGAACAGGTCTGCAAATCCTCAGACTACATTTCTTCAGTCTCTATGTACCTAAGAAGCCCCAGAGCACAGGATTTCAATTGTGGAATTAGCCAGAACAGATCACTCAGCCCAGATGATAAGACACAGGTTTCCTCCTCATCTGCTTTTCTTTCAAAGACCCCTCTGAAGTGCTAGGTGAGTGAGGAGCCACAACACAGAAAGCGTATGGGCCTCTCAATCATACTCAGCATAAAGAGATGTTGGTGCCATCCAGGAACACTGCTACAGACTGATACAAGAACAAGATTTATACAAGCCTCTGAATATTAGGTTGAATCTGCCATTAAAGCTGGCAAGTGAACATGTGTGATTCTCTCTCCTCCTGCTTGCTGGAAAAGGTACATTCATGGGAGTGGTGAGCATTCTTTTTTTAAAATTCAATATATTTTTTATTTACATTTCAAATGATTTCCCCTTTTCAGGCCCCCCACTCCCCGAAAGTCACATAACCCTCTTCCCTTCCCCTATTTTCCCATTTTCCCCTTCCCACTTCCCTGTTCTGGTTTTGCCCTATACTGCTACACTGAGTCTTTCCAGAACCAGGGGCCACTCCTCCATTCTTCTTGTACCTAATTTGATGTGTAGATTATGTTTTGGGTATTCCAATTTTCTAGGCTAATATCCACTTATTAGTGAGTATATATCATGATTGATCTTTTGAGACTGGGTTACCTCACTTAGTATGGATCAATGGAACAGGATTGAAGATCCAGAAATGAACCCACACACCTATGGCCACTTGATCATCGACAAAGGAGCTGAAAACATCCAATGGAAAAAAGATAGCCTTTTCAACAAATGGTGCTGGTTCAACTGGAGGTCAGCATGCAGAAGAATGCGAATTGATCCATCCTTATCTCCTTGTACTAAGCTCAACTCCAAATGGATCAAGGACCTCCACATAAAGCCAGACACTCTGAAGCTAATAGAAAAGAAACTGGGGAAGACCCTTGAGGACATCGGTACAGTGGTGAGTATTCTTAACATCAACACAAGAGCAGCCATTGAAACTTCCCTGTACTTCTTCCCTGGCATTTTTCCCCAGAAGGAGGCACACCAGATTAGCCTACACTCTCTGGAGTGGCACCTAAAGGTAGTGGTAGAATCCAGAAAGGCAGGATAAATGAAATGTCTAAACTAAACTGAGTTCACTGGAAAGAGGGCTGTGATCCATTAGCAATGTCTGCCAAGGGTATCCAAGAAGGTTTATTGCTCTGCACATGCATGCCTGCTATTCAGGACTGGAAGTAATTATTCCAGACTGTAAGTAATCATAGATGAGAAAATCCTGAAGGGAATGCAGGTCCTCTGCTGAGAACTATAGCCCAAATTCTTAATTGCAGTCTCTGACGCTGAGTGCTGCAGCTAGCTGGGATGGTCACTTTTCTGATTTCTTTACCTCTTACTCTGCCTGTTGTTCACCCAGGCCAGGCCTCCGTGCTTTTCCTCCACATCACCAGGCATTCTCCTGTCTCAGTCTCTGAACTGGCTACCCTTGCCTCATCTCCTCACTATTCTTGGTTGGAATGTTACCTCCTACGTCATTTTTCTAACCATTTAATTTTAGATCTCCTCCTTTCCTGCTAGCTTCCCCACTTTTCTAGTCCCAATTTTCTTCCTTCCTGCTTTACTTTTTCTTGTTGTCTTTCACTACCTAACAAACTATGACATTTGTACCTATTTCACTCGTCTTTCCACAATGACAGTTTTGCTCCTTATATCTCTGGTGCCCAGCCTGTTCAAGAGCCCACAAACAGAACTACAACAAAGTTTCAAGCCAGTTGGGGACTCTGGGTCTGTGCCATTCCTTCCATAGCAAGAAGCTGCCCTTGAGCTCCTCCTCTAACTTCTGCATTATCTACAAGATGCTGGAGGCAGGGCCTTAGGAGGGACAGAGGCTCAGCTCTGCCCCTCATGCAGCAGCTCCCCAGCTATGTAAGAGGGAGCCTCTAAGTCTGAGCTGGTTCTGACAAACAGGCAGTGGCCAGTGGAGCTAGGGAATCCATTTATCTATTAATTTATTATCTAATTAAGGCTCACAATGGCAGTGCTATTTGTTCCAAAAATGCCCTCAAACTAAACCAATACAGCATATGCACATTCTAATCAATTAAAATGGTTCTCCTTAATGTCTGCCTTCCACAGCCAGGAACTGCTGCACTCCTGCACTCCCGGGCCCAGGGCAGGGAATTGCCTTTGCACTTCATTAGGTCCCAAACAGTCTAATTGCTTGGTGGCCACCAATAGTCTAGAGAGTGTGAGAGACAAGTGAGAGAGGACCTCTCTGTAGAGAGGATTGCCTTTTCTCTTTTCCTTTGCAAATAGGCATATAAAAGAGAGCATGTGGACTCTGGCAGGCACATAGAGGAGCAGCAGTGAGCAAAAGTCTTCATCCATGAGTCTTGCAGCCTTGGCCAGAGCCTGGGGATTTCACAACCAGCAAGGCCAAGGGCAGTGTATTTGCATATTACTGTAAGGGTGAGTGGGGTCAGGTTACAGTCTCCTCATGGGGGACAGGGGCACCCAGATTCAACCCTTATTTCATAACTTCACTGTGAGAGATGCCGTGCCCCTAAAAGACTAGAGATCTTTTGGGTTTGTGTCTGCAGGCCTTGGCAGGTGATTATAGGAAATGTTTGTTGTGCTAAACTGAAACAAAAAAAAATACCTCTTTAGGTTGTTGGGAGAAAATAGCAGTTAGAAGCTCAGCTTGCAGTTTGGAGGCTAATGATCTTAATACTTGCTTACTCTCTGCCAGGCACTATCTGTTTACATAGATAGAGAGAGGGGGTTGGTGTTTGGTGTGTGTATGTGTATGCATGTGTATATGTGTGATGTGCGTAGGTATGTGTGGTATGTGTATATGTGTGTGATGCATGTAGGTGTGTGTATAGGTGTTTGTGATGTGTGTAGGTATGTGTGTATAGGTGTGTGTGATGTGTATAGGTATATATGTATAAATCTGTGTGTATGTGCAGGTGTGCAGTTGTGCAAGTGTGTGTGTTATATGGCGTTTGTGTATGTGCAGGTGTGCAGGTGTGTGATGTATGTATGTGTGTGTAGGCATGTGGTGTGTGTATGTACAGGTGTGCAGGTATTTGTTGTGTGTATACAGATGTGTGTGGTGTATGGTATTTGTGTGCATGCAGTTATGTGTCAGGTGTGTGTGTGTGTGTGTATGCAGGTGTGCATGTGTGTGTGGTTTGTGTGTGTGGTATGCGCATTGTATATACAGGTATATAGATGTGCAGGTATATTCTCCAAGACATGTGAGGAAGTCAAAGGTTGATGCTAGGTGACTTTTATTGTTTTCCACTTTAATTTTTGAGACAGAGCCTCTAATTGAACCTAGAATTCATTACTTGTCTAAGTCTAGTGAGGTCCCAGGAGCTTCTCGCTTCCTCCTTACAGCGGTAAAATCACAAGCACACACTGTATTTTTTAGGTTGGTGCCAAGGATCTGGATTCAGTTCTTGTATTTGTGAACCAACTACTCTACTCATGAAGCCCTCTCCCCGACCCAGGAGGCAGTGTTTTTATCACCCACTGTAGAGTCGAAGGATTGCTACAGGGCTTGGATTTAAATCCAGACAACTGCCCTTTTGTCCACAGTCAAAGCCAAAGCCAAAGTCATTGCAAGCACTTTGTGCTGTGCTGAGTGGTACCAACAAGTGTCTCCACATGGTGCTGTACTGCCTCCCAAAGAAGGAGAGATGTAGGGGGGGGCGCACTTCTCTCCATTTCACATCACAGATCAGCAAAGTACTGGGAAAAAGCAGCTCAAGGAAAAGCAGCTACTGATTTCACAAGGAAAAAAGCTGTGTGTGTGTGTGTGTGTGTGTGTGTGTGTGTTCCAAGAGAGATCCTCATGGTTAATTTTTCTCCAATTTTCCTACAGTGCAAAAACCTATCAAATTAAAATAACTGGTCATGAAACTCATACTGCAGCTTTCCAGTAAGATCTATTATGTGAAAGGACCAAAAGAAAGAGGAAAAAGAACCCTGCAGTTTCTTCCACGTGGTGCTGTGCTCACTCAAGGAGGTTCCAGGGTGAGTGTGTGAGACAGATGCTGTCTGTCCTCGTGGAGTATGTCTGGTATGGAGACATGCAAGAAAGGAAAACAAATAATGTCCAAAAGAAAGGACCCCATATGATGGGGATCTCCATTGAGACACCTTGAGAGAGGGTGGCAAAGCAGGAGCTCAGATAAGATTGCCAGAAAGGGCTAGAGAGATGGCCTACCACTTAAAGGAGTTGAGTGTACAAGCCCAATGACACAAGTGTGTTTTCTGGAATCCAATTAAGAGTGGAAGGAGAGAACTGACTCCACAAAGTTGTCTGCTGATCTCCACATATAAGCCATGGCATGTGTGTCCAGACGTACATCATCATAAGTGAATTTATAACAAAATATTAGTAAAAGCCTCTCAAGAAGATTACACTCTTCTTGAGATTATCTAAAGAACAAGACAGACAAAGGACGCCCAAAGCAGGTGGAAGAGCACTCCAAGAAGGGAACAGCATGTGCAAGGACCAGAGGCAAGTGTGGGTGTGGTCTGTGAGGAAGTGAAGATGTCACAGGGGAAGCAGAAGAAGAGGAAGAGTAGAGAATGATCTAGAATCTATAAAAGACAAGAGGGAGTCTTGCAGATTTCTGTTCTGGAAACCATAGAAGGGTTTAATGCTGGAACACAATGAGGTTCCATTTTCTCTCTCTTGGCGGTCTGATGTGAGCAGAAGATTGAGTACGGCAGGTCACAGACTGTCAGTGGTGAAGCTGAGACTGTGGGAGCTTAAACAAGGGCTATAAAGAGATTAAAGATGCATCTGAGGTGGAGTAAATAGGTCTGTGATGAACTGGACATGGAAGTCATAGGACCAAAAGAACATGTGACATGGCTTTCCAACCTCGGCAAGGAGGTAGTTAATCCATTCCCCAAGATGGTAAAAACTTGGGGACACTCAGGACTGGGGGAGGGGTCATGATTATGCGTTGTTCTTTCTAATGTTATAGTTGGAGGCACACAACTCATCCAAGATGAAATGTAAGTGGATCCTTTGAAACTGAAGTTTGGAATTTGAGGAGATGACTGGGTCAAAGTTATAAATTTGGGCACTATTTAAAGCCTTGAAACCACAACATCATCTTGAGAGTCAAGTCAGAGACTAGTCAATAAGAGGGCAGGTGACAGAAGAGTCAGTACTTGAACCATACTGGGAGGAATTGCAGTTTATATCACATATGTAAAGAAGTTCTTCAGGAATGTATTCACTGTCAACCCCATATTGGGCCCCAAGGGGACTGAGAGGGGAGATGTGATTCTGAACCAGAGAAGGATAAAGTTTGGTATTGGACAGACCTACTGGAACCTTCCTTTCAACATTCCCTTTTTGCATGACCTGCTTTAAAGTTATTCACCTTCCTTCTATAAGGGGTAATTATACCCAATATCCTATAGTTTTGTCATGACAGCGATATCATGTTGATATGTGCACAGCCTGATTCCTGACACAGAATAACTGTCAAACAAAACTGTTATTATCAGCATGACCTATTATTATCAGATATTCATGGATGAGAAGGATAAAAGCACCTTATTTTTTCTCAATTTCTGCCAGATCTTTTGGCTGGATGTGGGTCCTGTACATACAGGAAGTTACAGGTAACAAAAGTCACCCAGACACCATAGCCTGAGAAAAATGGCAAAGGAAGTAGTCTAAATCAAAGAAGTTGAGACTGGATGAGGTGGGGTGAGGAGGATCTGTCTTCAATTTCCATATTTTGAAGTGATTCACAAGGGGGAAAGGGACTGGCCTTGCTTTGTGTGGTTCTGAAGGTGGGCAGAAGAGGTTCAACTATGGTGGTTCTCTACTGGATTCTGGGAAGAGTAGTCCAAAGGAGGGCACCAAATAACTGACCAGTATACAACTTGGGGTCTGAGAGACTGTACACTGGTAAGAACATGCTTATATTTGCATAAAGGACCCTGGAAAGATACTCAAGAGTTAGTTACCTAAGGGGAACGGTGGAGAGTGCTGAGAAATGGTTGGGAAAGACAGAAATTCGCAGAGTACATTTTTAGCATGTGTCACCATGTATCGTTTGACTTTCGAGCCAAGGAAACATTACATGTTCAAACTATTTACCTGAACATGGAGTGGGTATTAGCAGGCATGCCGGCAGGCGGGGAGCCCTCAAACATGCTTCAGGCTGGCTGAGGGGCAGGGCTGATGATGTGGGCTTGGCCCTGCCAGCTTGTCCAGACCACAGAACTCAGAAGGTCTCCAGGCTTTGTACACAAAGTGCATTTTCATTTTGCATTTGGTCCCATAAGCAATGTAGTAGGTCCTGCTTGGACCTTAGTCTCAGAAGTCTTATTTCCTGACTCGATGAGGCAAACCTCTACTTCTAGCTGTTTCTAATACCAAGGTCTAAGCTTGGATGACCATGGTGCAGCCAGCATTGGATGATTGTGCCTGCCACCCTAGGGTTCTTAGCTGCAAATGTTTAGATGGAAAATTCACCCTAAGGTTCTTTTTCCAGTATCCAGTCCTTATTGTGATGGTGCAGGGTGAGAACCTCATTCACATGGGCTGTTTGAGGATCCAGGCTGCTACCTGGGTCCTGTATGCTATACCAAAAATGATGTGCGCATGCACACACAACACACACACACATCTGACCTAGCTCTCTGGTAAGCTGATTATTTATAATGTGGTAGAAGATAGTTTTAAGATAAGGAAATGGAACTCGGGCCTGATTGAAACAATGTGCTTATCTCTGTCTCAGGAGGCAAGAGTGGCTGCTGAGAGAGAGATTACCCGGAATAGGTTTACTTGCTTCCTGGAGACCACTGCTCCCCCCACACCCCACCTCATTTTCCGTATGGGTTTAATATGTGAGATGTGATTTGAGCCAGGCAGGGCGAGCAGAGTGGAGGTAATTCACTAAGGCCAACTTGATCCATGTGTTCTTCATGGATTTCCCTCCCCCAAACTTTCAAATTAGCAGGCTTAGAATGCCTGGGTTAGCCAATAGGCAGAAATGGGGATGGTTTTATAGAGTTGGCAGAAGTACATGTTACAATGGGGCAAGTCCAGAGAGGAGCAGGACTGTCATAGGATAGAAGCAAGCGTCCTTCTTCCCCACTCTCCTGAGATCCCTTGGGTTTCTTTCTCTGGAAGAATGCTTTCTAGAATACTTGTTTGGGTTGTTTCCATTCACACTTGCTGTGACCCAGCGAAAGCCACTCTTCCATCTGCAGTGCCAGCATATGGTTGGACTCGGAGAGGTAATCCCTCCAAGACCTGTCTCATAGGTCCTTGGGGCCTGAACCAAAGCTATATAGGGGGAGGCAGTTTAGTAGAAAGCATCACACCAAACCTCCACTCTTTCATTCCTTGAGGATGAGAGGAAAGGACCATCAGCAGAGTGACCTGTCCCCTCCAAAGCTCAACTCTTGTACCTGAGTGCATCTAGGTTGCCACTTCTCCAACAAGAATCTAAATGGCAGAGTCCGCTCTAGCAGGCTGACTCCATTCCTGCCTCTGGAGTTCTATCAGGGTGCTCACTCTCAACTCCCTTCATTTCATTCACAAAGCACTCTTCTGCCCCAATTCTTGCTTCCTTAGTATTTGAGTGAATATTTATTAAGCACCTTCTAGATATCATGTTCTGTGCTATGTACAAATTCTTTGATAGCAGCTGAGAGCTTAAAGACAAGACACCGCAGTTAACCTCAAGTTCACAGCCTGGGGAAGAGGTGACTGTGCAGGCAGTGGTCTGTGAGAGCATGAGACTGGAAAGGAGGAGGGAACACAAAGGATCCTCCTCAAACTGGTATTCCCAGAGAAGTGAGATAGTGGCATCTTAGAAGAAGACCACTGGCGTGTCTGTGAATTGGGGAAATAAACATGAAGGGTAGAGATAGGTGTGAAGGCGGGGCTGAGACCTACAGGCACAGGAATACCTGTTGCCCTTTCTTCCTTTCTTCCTGCATTATCATGATACTGTGCCAAACATATAGCTTTGTGAAGACTGTAAGACTCAGTGTCTTTTCACATACCTATAGCTCATCTCCCTTACCCAGAATTCAATACATTTTTATTAAATAAAACAGCCCATTGGAGTCCATATGTAATGGAAAACAAAGCTTCCGGTCTGTCAGAATAGATGCCACCAGGTGATGTGATTGGTACAAAGAATCAAGAGACTCCCCCACCCCAAATGCTAGCAACAGTGGCTGGGACTAGTCAGCTCGCTTTAATCATCAATTAACACCGCAGCAAGACTGAACACTAATTTTACAGACATTAAAATAAAATAAAAACAAAAAAATGCCATTAGAAATTTTTTCCTAAACGTTGCCCTCACGCTGCTAATTCTGCTTTAATATTAACTATCTCATTTGGAAATTATATTTCAATAATGAAAAGGTTATCTCTGCTGTAAGATAAATAATGAGAAAGACTCACTGGCTTCAACTTGATCGTTTGAATCTCTGCCATTGGAGCTGTGGTCTCAATTACATCCCAACAAACTGATTAAATACCAGCCGAGCATGAACAATAGCTTACAGCTCAGCTCAGCTTCTTCTTCTCCACCTCATCCCCCAAAGCACTTAAAACCTTAGAATATAAATGGGAATTTTACACACACACACACACACACACACACACACACACACACACACACACACACATACATGACGACAAAAACCCTTGCATTTGGGGCTCTGCTGCCTACTATCACTGACAATGTTCAAAGTTCAATGTTCCATGTTCCAAGGTTTCTTGGGTGGGTTTTTTTCTCTTCTCTGAAAGCAAAGTTCTAAGTAACAAATGGTTCAGTGGGTGATGCTACTTCCTGCCAAGCCTGAAAACCTGAGTTCAGTCCCTGGGACCTACGTGGTAGAGAGAACCAACTCTTTCAAGTTGTCCTCTGGGCTCCAACTGTACATTGTGACATGTGCAACCTCTTCCACAAAGAATTCAGTGCATGTTAAAAAATAATCTCCAAAGGAGTGTGGCTACACAGATGGCTTAGCAGTTTAGAGTATTCACTGCTCTTCTAGTGAATCTAGGTTGGATTTCCCAGTCCCAACATGGTGGATCTAGTCATCTGTAATGCCTGTTCCAGGAAACTGGACACTCTTTTGGCTCCCATGGGCACAAGGCATCTGTGAGGTGTAAAGATATATAGTTATACAAAGCTTCCATACACACAAAATAAAAACTAAATAAATTATAAATAAAAATGAAAACTTATTTTAAAGGATCTAAGTAGAAAGTGCCTTTTAGATATATCAGGAATTATTGGGTCGCCGACTGCTTTCTTCACCACTCAACAGCTTACATCAGCTTCACCAAATTCTGGGCACCTACTGTGTGCCAACACCCCCACAATCGGTCCATGTGGGAAGAAAAGCTGCCGTTGCTGAGTCCAGGCCTGCTCCCTGGAGTTTCTATGATAATCTTTGCAACTGCACACTTTTTAGATGATGCAGTCTTAGTGTACAATGCACCTCAAGGATATGGTCCCTGTCTTTTTCATCTTTGCATCTTGCTGTGCCAATTCAGGGCTTGGCACACAGCACACATTCAACTATCCCATCGTTCAGTGGATATTAACTGACTCTCTGAAATTTTATACCTTTCTTTTCACAGTCTTCACAGCGATCTGGGTAGCTTTTCTTTCTACACATCCTTGATGGCACTAAACTTATGCATTTCCACATCTCCTCCCCAGAGCAGAAGCTTCTGAAGCCTTTATGATTTGCTTGTAGGTCCAGGCAGCTTCTGCTGAGGGGATGGCTATGCCTCCAGCAGCTGTTCCCCTTCTAGAAGAGGCTGGTGAAGAAAAGACTTGGGTTCACAGAGATTCTGAGGATGAGGCCAACACTAATGGAATAGGGATGTGAGGTGGGGATGGAAAGGCAGCCAATGATACACAATCTCGCTTTTCACCCCTGGAAGGGCTGGAGCTGAGCAAGGAGTTAAGGTATTTACATAGTAATGTCAGTTGATCGTTAGTCAATGGCTGCTCCCATGGTGGGGGTGTTCATTCTGTGTAACACCTGATCTACATTAGAGAATGATTCTGAGGGGTGGGGAGGGGTTGAGTCACAGTTGGGGCTGGCTGTACTGCCATCCTCAAAGGATATGAACTGGATACCTACTCACAACTTCAGATGGGTAACTCTGACCATATGATGATATGAGAAACCCTAGAACATCCAAAGGGGGAGTGTGGGTTTTGAGCCATCATGGTGCACGTGGGAGGTTAAGACGTGAGAGATTCCCTATGCCACTTACCAAATGCTAGCATGACGTAAGCACATGTATCCTATTGGCTTCAATTTTGTGAAAGTTACTGTTATCTGTGCCCGTGCATTTCTCTGCTTGCCATGGGGTGTATATGATGGTGAGAAAACAACTTTCAGAAGTCACTTCTCTCCCTTCTACTGTGCAGTTCCTGGGGCTCAGTCTCAGGTCATGCGATTTGGAGGTATGTAGCTTTACTTGCCATTTTGCCAGCCTCCTACTGGCTTTTACGGTATATACAGATTATTTTCAAAGGAAAACTTCCATGTCTTTGGGTTGAGCAAGTAAAAGACCTTGTTATGAGACTGGGTGGAGCTATATAGCCAGTTTGGCTCAATCTTTCTTACATGAAAGCAAGTTTTCAGAAAGACCAAAGGGTCCTGAGGGGTGAGGTAACCCAGGGATGTGGTGGCAGAAAGTCCAGAATACTAACAGGAAGTGCTGGGGAGCTCCAGCCACAGAGCTGACTTTCACCGGATTATCTGACGTTTCACCCGCCACCGATGGTGTGCCAGGCACTATGTCATTCTCACATGAATTTATCTCTGTGACTCTTCACAGCCACCCTGTAAGACATCGTAAAAGCATAACTTTGCCTCTAAAGTGATGACTGCTCCAAAATCTGCACAGTAAACAGTGGATGGGGGCAGGAGTGAGTCTGTTCCTCATCGTGTGACCCCACGGTGCCCTTCTCCGTAGCTTGCTCCTTCAAAGGATGTGCTACTGGGCTCAGCTAGGCAGTAAACATACCCTGCAAACGATCTTTGTGTTGATTTGTGATTAAAGCAAACAAGATAATCAGTTCCAGGACTGGAGGGAGAGGGGCTCTCACCCTCCTGCATGCCTCTATTCACAAGACCCTGGAAGCCTTTCAACATGGCAGTGGCCGCAGCAATTACCTCTCAGACTGCAGAATAAAGGGGTCCTGTCTGGAAATGCAATTATTTCAGAATAAAAGGTTTGAAAAGACATATGAAACAAAAGGACGCGTTTTGGTTTTCTGAAAGCAATATTCCCAATAAGGGCAGAGATTAGCTTTGATCATGGCCAATAAAGCTTTGCTAGAGAGGGAGGGAGAGAGAGAGAGAGAGAGAGAGAGAGAGAGAGAGAGAGAGGATGATGAAGACAATGAAGAGGATGGTGGTGGTGCACATATTGAGAAGTCGGTGATAAAGAAGATAATGGTGGTGATGGTGAGGTGGGCAGGAACGGCCGCCATTCCTAGAGCACTTAAATAGGCCAGCTGTTACGGCACTTCAGATACGCTCCGTGGTTATCACAGTAACTGTGACACAGCCATCGGCAACTCTATAGAATGCGGGAAACTCCAGCTCAGAGAAATGAAGTCACAACCTAAAGCATGCACCCATAACCACTAACCCAACAAACACATTTATTCCACCATTTGTTCATTTACTTTTAAAATCCATTCATTTATACAGCAAACACTAGTCTGGGGTTTACCTACTGCAGCTACTAGACCCTTCTAATTTCCATGTGCCAAGAATACGCCTCTATCTTCACATTAGGGATAAATGAAAATGAGTGTGAATTACATTCAAATCAAGATTTATCACTGCGAATGGTCGACAAGCAGTGTGAAAAGAACCATTGATGGTTTTTAGGCTCCTATAAGCTAATGCCAATTATCTGCTTCGCTCTTAATTAATGTGGCAGTAAAAAAGCTGCTCAGTAATTGGCTGAGAAGAGAGGGGCTGCCCTGCATTTCATTAATGTCTGTGCCCTAGGTAGCAGGGCAGCCAGTTGAGCAGAGTTGGCTGATTTTAGGAGTGCTTGAAAGCTAACGTCTGGGGACAAGCGTGGGTGGAACACTGGACAGCACTACTTGACTATCCCTTATGGTGGTTTGAAGGACAGCAGAGGGTCTTGTTCTTTGACATTGCTGAGAGCCAGTGCTGGGTAGTTGCCTTATACTATGATACAACAGAAGGGACATTAGATGCTGCTAAAAGAACTTCACAGTTCTTAGGTCATTTAGTAAGTGGAAAAAATAGTATTTGAGCATATCTGTCTATGAGCTTTGGGAGTTTATGTGAGAGTTGCCACAGAGATATTTCTCTACTCATTATGCAGTGAGAAGAGCAGATATAATGGATGTTGGTTAATGACATCACAGCAAGGCTAGTAGCCAAGGCATTTGGATTGCAGGTCCACATCTATCTCTGACTTATATTTCAGGGAAGTGAATTGTCTATTTGCTCCTGATGCCTCTGGACTTACTATGATTGGAATGTGTCTCCCCAAAATTCATTAGAAATTTACTTTCTAATGCAATAATTTTAGGAGATGGGATCTTTTGGGAAGTGTTGAGGTCACAAAGATTCCTACTGTGTGGGTAGGAAAATGCATTATAATAACTTGGTGGAGGAGGAGGTGTAGCTCTTTGGCCTTTCTGCAGTGTTGAATTCACATGGCTTTGCTTGTTCAGAGGCCACAGCATTCAAGGTGCCATCTTGGAAGCAGATGGCAGCACAAGCAGACAAATCAGGGTCTTCTTCACCTAGAGAGGCCAGTAGCTGCTTGGTATCATTTCCCAGGACTATTCAGCATCCCTTACTGACTTTCAGACTCTAATCTCAGGTTGCTTACCTACTGCATACATATCAATATATGTAACTTAAACATAAGCCCTCATGGGATCCTAAAGCGACGCCTATCCAAGAAAACACACTTTTGAAGTTAACAAGTAACCTAATGGAATGGTTATGACCAGTCTGGAGAAAATCGAATTATAACCTGAAGTTAGAATATATTGTCTTATAATTCCATGTTCCTTGCTTAGGTCATCTGTGTACAGTTCCCCCTCAGTGAGAAGGTAAGAACAGGAGGGCAGGAATCCTGTCTTCTACTCCCTTTGCATTTCTCATAGGCCCTTCACAGCCCTGCTACAGAAAGAGATCTGTGAAGGCCACCACTGGAATTATTGTAAAATTATGGCACATCAGAGGTCACATTGAGCAGAACTAAGACTGCCCTCTACAGATTCCACAGGAGAAAATGGGGTCCAAAGAATCCAGAAGGTCTGGTCAAGGCCACACAGTACATAGCAGTAGGGGTGGAGGATGATACCAGGTCTTCAGATTCCTAGACCAGGGTTCATGTTACTACTAGTGATAAACATTTTTCAAACTACTTTTTCAGGGCAAGAATAATCTTTTATTTCCAAGATTTATTTGAGTGTGTATATGTGTGTGTGAATACACATGTGTATATAAATAACCATGGAAATCAGAAGAAAAAGAATTAAGTTCTCTGGAGTTAGGAGTTACAGGTGGGTGTAAGCCACAAGATGTAGGTGCTGGGAAACAAACTTAGGTCATCCTCAAGAGCGGTAAATGCTCTTAACCACTTGACTACCTGTCTAACTACTATCATTTCTATTTGGGAGATGGTATAAGATTCAGTCATCTACTGAATTATGTCAAGTTTTTTTGCTAGCGGTAACTCATCCAAATCTTGACAATGCTAGGTACTTCCTGATAAGTCCTATTATTATCATCTCTGTCCCTTAGATGAAGCTAAGGTCCTGTGGGTAGAAACTTTATTTAAAGCCCAAGCAATCTGGATCCTCAGCCCGAGCAGTCTCAGTTAGAGCTGGATGCCCTAGTGAGGTGCTTGTTGAACTGACAGCTGAATGGAAGGTAATTGGGAATCTTTCAGGAGCCAGGAAAACAGGTCCAGGCTCTGTGTGTGAGTTGCATGACTGGTTTTTGATTACATACACACACTTGGAGAGAGGGGGGGGTGAGGGGAGTGGGAGGGGAGGGGGAAGGAGGAGAGAGGGAGAGAGAGGGAGAGAGAGAGAGAGGGAGAGAGAGAGACAGAGAGAGAATGAATATGATCCTATTCTGGGATCATCTCTTAAATATTCCTAGAGGCTACAAACCTCTATTTCCTGTACTATAAAGTTGGACATCACCCTTAGTAGCAATCATAGCATGTCAGAGCAGCACCTGGCCGGCCAGGTGTGAACTAGAGGGTGACTGTCCTCACGCTGAGAACTGCAGCTGAGCATGGGGGGGGGGGGGTCGAAGGAAGGGGGAGAGAGAGATTCCTAAAGCATATTCCAGCTCTGCATCAAGCCAGAAATAGTCGTGAGTACAGTGAGATCGAGGGAAATGGGCTGTCCAGCTTGGCACTGTAAGGGCAGGGAGGAAAAGGAGCAATGTGGCAGTCAGAATTTGGGGCTGAGGGGGAGTAGTCAGGAGCTAGGGGAGAAAACTCCGTATCCAAGGAGCTGAGTGGAAGGAAGGTTTTTGGAGAATACCACAGACAGCACACACGTCTGCTTCCTACTAAGCACTAAGGTGAAGTGGAAAGGGCCTTGAACAGCTAGGGTATCTCCCAGCTGTTCCCTGTGGATCAGACTGAAAGAGAGCTCATTGGCACTAGAGTCCTCCTCATGATATTTTAAGTGCCTCTTTAGAGTCGGGCCCTACTGGGTACTTTCTATGAATTATTTCATGTGATCCACAACAGAGCCAAGAATGGGAAGGATTGTTATTCCAGCTTTACAGAGAAGGGGTTCAAGGACTTCTTGTCAGGCTGAGTGAAAAGCTGGCCAGTCTGAGTCCCCAAGCTTCACAGAATGACTTTCTTGGCAAAATGCATCAGTCAGGGTGATTGTGTAAAGGACAGACTTCTAGGACTCATGCAAGAGTGAAGTCCATAGACTCTTGGGAACCAGCAATCTTGCTCTACATAAGCAATGCCGTTCTGTAACCTTTCTGTGTAAGACTGTGTACACAGATCAGGGATCCGTGAGATATGGGATCATTATTCAGGCTCTTCTAATACCTCATATTGAGGTCTTCCCAGTGCTATGATTGTTAGATTTATTACTTATTTATTTATTTATTTATTTATTTATTTAAAATTGTTTGTGTGTGTGTGTGTGTGTGTATAAGTGTGTGTGTGGAGGGGGCTAGGGAGAAGGGTATCTGCACATAAAACACTGGATGCCAAGGAACTGGAGTTAGTTACAGGCAGTTTTAATTGCCTGATATGGGTGCTGGTAACTACTTTCAGGTTCTCTGCAAAATTAAAAAAGAAAAGAAAAGAAAAGAAAAGAAAAGAAAAGAAAACAAAAGAAAAGAAAAGAAGTATGCTCTCCAAAATAATTGAGCCTTAAGAGACAGGGTTTCTCTGTAGCCCTGACTATCCTGAAACTCGATTTGTAGGCCAGGCTGGCCTTGAATTTATAGAGATCCTCCTGCCTCTGCCTCCCAAATGCTAGGACTAAAGAAGGCATGTGCCACTATCACCTGGTCCCAGTGTTACTTTTTAAAAGACTGATGCATACAGGAAGAGGAGGAAGGCCCCGCTCTTAGCAGAGGCTCCCACACACTCTGCTATGTGAAGTGGAGGCAGATGAATGGGGAGTGAGGAGGCAGAGAAGGGGTAAATGTGGACTTTGGCCCAGAAAGTTGAACTTGGGTTTTTCTAGAACCAAGAAGAGTCTTGTGAAATCCAAGGGAAGAGGTTAGAACAGAAAATGTTCCTAAGAGTGAATTTGTGGTTTGTGGTTTTCCCCCACAAACCACAGAGGGCCAGCGATTCTCCCCCAAATTAAGGAAAGGGCAAAGCTCCAGGGATTCTCCAAGTTTCTGATCTAGCAGCACATGTTGAGGGTCACAAGCTTCAATTCCCAATTTTGTTTTCCACTGCAGCCGAGATCAGGGGGACCGACTCTTCCTGGATCACACAGCTGTTTTGTAATGGACCCAGAATCAGAGACTCTTTGGATCACAGTGTAGTAATTTTGGAAGAGGGCTATGTGAATGAAGTGATCATAGTATCCTATCTGGGCCCAACCCTGCCACCTGGATAACCCTTGTCACCGTCCTGGAGACTGGGCTTCTCAGCTGCATCATATTTCCTGAGTGTTGAAGGTGGGTACAGTTTATTGCTCTCTCTCTCTCTCTCTCTCTCTCTCTCTCTCTCTCTCTCTCTCTCTCTCTCTCCTTCAGTTTCTTCTTTTCTCACTCCCTTACGTCCAGGCATCTCACTGATTTGGGCATTCCTTGTCTCATCTTTGAATCTAGCCAGCTCCAGGATTTTCATGGACATGGGGAACACACTTCCTCCAGGAAGCACTCCTAAGAAGTGCTTATTGAACTCGCTTGGCTCCAGCATCATTAGGTCTTCCAAAACCCAGGTATACGCCAGTGACTGAGACCCACTGCAGACCCACAGTCCTGCAGGTACCCCTAACCCCTTCCGTAGATTAGTGAGGCTCAATGCGGATAAGGAAAGGCCTCAATTTGATCTTGAGTAGAAGACTCTATAGTGGCCAAAAGTAGGCCAAGGCCAGACTGTAAGTATTTAAACACAAGTTCTTCCACTCCTTGGCCATGTGACCCTGTACATGGTGCTAATTTTTCTGCTTCTTGGTTTTTTGCTTTTAACAAGATGGTTGTAAAGATTTAGGGCAAAGTAAATGTAAAACATTTAAAATATAAGGAAAGGGAATTAGTATTAGTTGCTGCTCATGGTATTTCTAGCATATGATAGTTCACCTATTTCTCTGGACTGTCTGTGCCTCACGCTTGTCTGGAGGAGTCTAGTCTTAGGTTCTCTGGGAATAGTTTGAGGATGGCAGTTGTCCAGAAGGAGGGTTCTCACACTTATGAGCACTCCCTACAAGGACAGACGGGAAGGCTGGGCAGGGATGAACTTGAGGTGGAACCCACTTGTCAGCCAGTGTCCTGGAGAGCGCTAGAACTGAGCTAGCCTTTCCAGGTCTTCTTCAGCAGGATAAGGAAGCCTGGCCTTGGAACGGTGCTCCCTCTTCCCCTTCCCTACAGTGAAGAGGCCAGGCACAGGCAGCCTCCAGGGACTGGGCTGGGTAAGGCAGCTCCTTACCCAGGTGAAGCCAATTCCCAGAAGAAAAAGTGGCTATGAGCCTGAGTTCACTCTGGTGGGGCAATGAAAATCTTGGACTTAGGCAGCGTATGCAAAGTTCTGTTCTACAGCATCTACCCCACACCTAAATAGCACAAAGGCAGGATTCCCACCCCCCACCCCTGCCCCACTCACCCTACAAGCCCCAGAAGGCAGGACAGATGTGATACAGGTGCATGGATCCTGCCTGGGGCACTAAGTTAACAGAGCTGCACTTGAGTTGCACTTAAGAACTATGGTCAGTAATGTATTGCACAGGTCCAAGGTATGCCTCAATTTCCTCTGATGTGTCTTCTCTACCTACTAGAGTTACAAATATTAGAGCAGGTCTCTGCCTGCAAGAAGCTCAAAGCTAACACACGAGGCATCTTCCAGAGCTGCCGTCTTTCCTCCTTCAGCAGCTGCTGCTTTCTTGTATGTTTTCTGAGAGCCCAGGAACCAAGCTCTGAGCATTTAGCAGATGGGTTTAGTTTGGGTCTTCTAACCCCTCCCTCCAATCATTGGCTTTCTGTCCAAGGGCACGGGATCACAGGCTTAGTTTCTCCTTTGTCCAAGTTCCCTACTTTCTGCATCATTAAATTGTTCTCAGCACACACAGCAACCTATTTCGTGTTAGATGTTTGGCTGTCTTGGAAATCCAAGAGCCCCTGGGGGAACTGAAAGCCCAGGAGGACAGTGATTTAGAACTCCTCAAAACCAGGCCCAGCATTCCTCAGGTCTGTTCCTAGAGGGGCCTTTGCAGTTGGAATCTTAATTCAGAAAGTTACCTTCCAAGTTGGCGGGCGAAAGAAAGCAGAGAGAGTGTGGACTGGGACGGAGCGATTTGGTATTTGTAACAAGTAGCTCTCTCAACCCAGGTGAGCTCTTTTCCAGGAAGCCCTATTAATAACATTATTCACTGTGGAAACAGCTTTCATTGTGAGAAATCTCTAAGTCTTTTATGGAGAGAAGTCATACCGCCTGACAATGGACTCGATCTGTTGAACAGAGTTTGTTAACAGCTGTTAAACAGCTGTACTTCTCTAGCTGAGGGAAGGGGCCTTGGGATTACATAGTGAAAAGCAGTAGCTAGTCACAACTCTCCTTCTTCAATAGGACATTCAGCATGAATCCAGGGTGAGGAGCAAGATTCTACTTGGTGTTCAGAGGTCATACAGGGTGTATGTGTGTGTGTGTGGGGGGGGTGTTGAGCTGGAATGTGCCAAACACCTTATGAGCCAGGTACTGTGCTAATCATTTGCAAAGCATCAATTGACTCTTCACACCCATGGGGTGATAGAACCTTTATACTCTCCAAAATATATATCAGGAAACAGAATCTCAAAAGTAAAGAGACCCTCTCAGGTTTACTTGGAGAGGAAGGGGAGTCCAGCTTGGGGTCCCAACTTTTCCAAATCAGAAAAAAAAATCTTAGAAACTACTTACCCCCTTCCTTGACCTGACTCTTCAGAGAGACTGTGCCTCAACCAAAAAGTGGAAGAAACGGTTGTTCCATTTGAACATGCCAGCCGATGTTGAAAAGACTTGGCATGTCTTTTCCCTCCATCAGGGAGGAGACAGGATCACACACAGGGAATCTGGGGCATCTGGCCATGCATCCTGGGGTAACAGCCCTCATCCCTCCACTGCTGGGAATGTCTCACAGAGGCACATGGAACAGAAAGAGCTTGCGCTAACTAGGCTGTGGTGGATGACGGATGACCCTCATATCCTACCATCCCCAGGAAGAGCCCATCCTTCTTACTTATCATTTAGCCCAGCCAACTTGTCAAAGCACCTCAGCAGACCCCTTAAATGACATTCATTCTCTCGCAAAGGAGAAAGCTAGGTTGGCAGGCACTTGATGGAGATCCAGCAGCCCTGAGAGGCTGCTTACTGGCCTGGGGAAAGGACCCTGATGGATATGGATGTAGGTAACGGATGGAGAGAGCCCAGGGACATAAGAGACAAGTCAAAGCAGGAAGGAGGCAGACGGAAAGAAGGAGGAAGGCAGGGGGTGGGGAGAGTGGGGAGACAGGAAGGCTGGTGAAGGCACATTTATGTGCATGATGGATGATGTGATGAAACCCCCGCCCTGCCTCCAACAGGGCCATGCCTGGTTTTGCTCACTTTTATATCCATAGCACCTAGCATGGTGACTGAGATGAGGGGAGAAAGTACTCTAAGAATTTATCAAGTGTGATTAAAAATAAAGAGAAATAGTAGAATACCAGTCTTGGAAGCAGCACATAGTTATTAAATGTCTGCCTAATATTAGGAAGTACCTGTGGGTAGAAGAGTCCAAAAGACCTAGTTTTCAGGCCAGGGGTCCAGCAGATCCAAATAGGGAAAGAAATATTGGGGGGGGGTGTGAATGGCCAAATAGTACCCTAGGCTAAATAGTACCCTTAAGCAGTTGTGTTCAGGCCTGGGTGGACAGTCATTGGGAGAGAAGCCACCTCGTGAGAACCAGGAAGCTGGTAGCATAGTCACAGCCTTGGAACAGAAGTAGAGGAGGGTAGACACGGCAGAGGTGAGAACTCACGGCTCTTCTCTCAGAAGCCAGCACCAATCCAGACATGGATGGGAATAGCATTGGAAAATGAGCATGCCAAAGCTAGCGGTGGGGTCTTGGGTCTCGGGACACAGTGCTTACGACGTGTGAGGTGAGCACAGAGGCTTAAAGAGCCCTACCTTAGAACCTTGGGTACCAGCAGAGAGGCATCTAGTTCTCAAAAGGGATCCATTATTTTTCCTCAGGGGATACTTGGCTGTATTTGGAGACATGCTTTTGGCTGTTACAACCCAGAAAAGGTGTGCTAGGGTCAAGGCAAGGGTTGCAGTTAACATACTACAGCACACGAGGCAAGCTCCACAGCAAAGAGCTGCCTGTAAAACATCAGGGCATTCTGCAGCTCTCTGGAGTACAACGGCCTCTCTGTGTCTGAATCTCAGGCCTCAGGGAGAACACTGTAGTCATCATAGGTTAGATAACTGCTGTTGATAAACATTCACTGAACACCAGTATGTGAAAGCAGATAGCTGCTCTCTTGTGTTTCTTCTTTAAAGCAAAGGGATAACAGTTTGCATTCAGAGACACAAGCCTGTACTCCTGAGGTTATACCAGCCATCACAACAGCACTCCAGGGCTTTCCCCTCCCCACTACGAGCTTCCCTTTCACTTTATGGAATTTACAACCTTGAACCATGGAGGGGAAGGAGCACTACTTTGCCTCCTGACAAGTAAAGACCAGAAGTCCAAGAGAGCAGTGATGGGTCAGGGTCCCGGGACTTGAGGATGGCAGATCAGGCCTGGAATCCAGGTCTCTGCACTGCCTGCCTTGAGGTTTTTCTATGAGAAAGAGTCTCTGGTAACTTAGTTTCTAAGAAGCTCTTCTTGCAATGAGAGGTGAGAGGTATACAGGTGTCCTGCTGTAAACCTTGCAAGCTAACAGGCAACCAGGCTCAGCTCACCCCAGACTGACTGTTGATCAGGGAGCAAGAGCCCAAGATGTGTGTGTGTGTGTGTGTGTGTATGTGTGTGTGTGTGTGTAAGAGCCAAAGACCAAGACTACAGTGAAGTAGTCTGGGTGTGCCTCCTTTAGTTCCCAGGAAAGATGAATCTAGGTAGTAGAAACATTGGCACAAGCCATGCAGAGTGGCTTACACTTGTATTCCCATTCCCATTGATAGGGACACACAGGGAGGAAGGTCAGGAGTTCAAAGCCACCCTTTTTTACATAGTGAGTCTGACACTAGCCTGGGACACACAAAACTCTTCCTTGCTATAGCCATAAATCAGACATCTGTCAGCCCTCATTTAGAGAAGCTTCTCCTTGCAATAGATGGCAGTCAGAACAAGACTCTCAAGTGGACAATGGGGAAAGAATAAGATACTATGGAATGCTCAGTCTAAATGAGATATACACATCATACTCTTTCCTCCAGGGTTCAGAGAGCTTTGAGGAAAAGCAGGTGGAAAAAGAGTCAGAGGCAGAGGTAGTAGATAACATGAAGGACATGGTGTTTTCCAGATACAGCAGGGAGGCGCATGTATGGACATGTGACCATAATCAATAATATATACAAGACCTATGCAAACTCCAGCCAGATAAAATCCCAGTGAAGATGACGGTGAAATCCCACCACTAGCTGACAAACTATTGCAATGGAAAACTGCTGGGAGAGGGAGAGTCAGTTTCCTTTAATGATGTGGCACTGGTGGATGGTACACATGCCAGGACACGCCAGGACAGGCCTTACTCCAAAGGCTAGCTAGGCAACACAAATTGGACATGATTAAAAAAAGAAGAAAAGAAAATGAGGAGAAGAAATCTTAAAGCTGGGTAGGAGTAGATAGATGGTGGAAGGCTGGTTATAGAGCTGGGTGAGAGGTAAGTTTGTTTAAAAATTCTCGAAGAATTAATAGAAATATTGTTAATATAAATAAAAAACACTAAGAATGGGCACTGACATTTCCTTTCCATTCCTCAGGCCTTGGAGATGTGTTTTGATGATTAAAAAGCTGCTCTTCACTTGCCCAGGGAGACACATCAGTAGCCGACTCATTTTGAGTGAAAATTGAAGACCACAGACTTGTCCTGAGAGATGGGGGTCATTTAACCAGCTGCAGAGCAGGGGCATTTCCCCCCTCCACCCACCTGCTCATCTCTGAACACCTTTCTCTTGCATCCCTGAGGCCAGAAGGCACATGCCATCCTTTCTTAAGAGCCAAATTTGCACTGCCTGGTGATATATAGACAGCACCTGATATATTTGCTATATTATGGGTGTGGGTCCTACCGGACTATGAAATCTGCCCCCAGCGCTCGGCATGAGAACAGGTGGAGAAGATAGGCAGGCACTCATTAAACATTTGTTGGCACACCAAACCTGGCTGTGTTGATAAGGTGCTTGCTATATAAGAAGGGGTAGTACCCGAGCAAATGTGGACGGTATGTAAGAATCTGAGTTCAGAGCTCTAGGACCCACTTTTAAAAAGTCAGAGATTGCAGCAAACGCCTGCAGCCCCAGCAGTGAGGAGAGAGAGACATGAACATCCCCAGAACGCACTAGCCAGACAGCCTAAGTGGATTAGAGAAAGGTCCAGGTTCAGTGGGGGAGCCTGTCTAAAAATCTAAGATGGGGAGCAACTGAGGATTTAGGAAAACACCCCCAAGTCAACATTTAGCCCTTCACATGTATCATAAACATCAAGTTAAAAAACAAAACAAAACAAAAAAACCAAAACAAAAAACCAAAAAAACAACAACCCACTCAACTGAATCACCAGGACTCTGGGTTGTGTTACTATCTCCAGTTTGCTGATAAGGAGATGGCATTGCACTCAAAGAGCCAGGGTAGCCTGGTCTACCAAGCTGATGCTTGCTTTACTTTGGCTGCAGAGCACTAAAGTCTATTTCCTCAGATAGAAGAAATATAAAAAAGACTTGATTTGATTTGTAGACTTCAGATTTATGAAGCTATTTGTTTGAAAGCTTCTACAATGATACAAATCAGTGATATTCTGCTAAGGGCTTAATGACCTGACCATAGTTTAACAATCTCCAAAACTGAGGTCTATTCAAGACACCCAGGGCTCACCAGAGTCATTAACCACTGCAGGTGACTTAGGGTAACGGGAACGTTCCAGGGCACAGACTGAGAAGAACAGAATGGAGTCACAAAGCTGCCATTGCTTGAGCAATTCTCAGGGAGTCGGCAAAGTGAGGCTAACAAGCAATGCACATAGGCCCGCTGTGAGAACACAGCCTTAAAGTCATCCTTGGAAGCCACAGCGCAGAGGCACTGGCCACCGTAGTTGGGGAAGGGTTAGCGGTTTGTGTCTACTTGCGAATGCTTAATTTCAAGACAACTTTAATTATGTACATGTAAAAAAGAGAAAGAAAGAAAGAGAGAGGGGGAAGGAGGGAGGGAGAGGGGGGAGGAAGGAAGAAAAGAAAAGAAAAAAAGAAAAGAAAAGAAAGAAAAAAAGAAAAGAAAAGAAAGAAAGAAAGAAAAGAAAAAAGTCTACCATCTGAATAGCATACAACAGTAAGCCCACTTCCAGATGTCGGCATTTGAGCTCAGTGTCTTCCCTTCCCTGCTGCATGTCAAGGAAGAAAGGACCTTGTAATTTGTAGCCTAGTCGGCCTAGCCACAGATGCTATTCTGGTGTTTCACGAAGGCGTGATCCTTGTTAACCTCCAGCTCTCAGAGGCCTGCGCTTGAGATCCTGCTCTCATTGCGGGTATAATTACAGACATTTTTAGCTCTCCAGAATCCCTTTCAAAGAACAAAATGTTCAGAAGAAATACTAAGCTATCATGTAGGAAATAGTGTGGAAGTTTAATTAAAAAAATTCTTTTTAAATGTTAGGTTGAAAAAAAAATATATGTTTGAGATGTCTTTAAAAAGCATCTCCAAACCTATCATTTGGGACAGTTGCGATGTCTGTGAGATGTTACCTGGAATCCCATGATGGATCATTGGTCACACAGACCAAAGAGATGGCAAGGTGAGCGTGTGATAGACAGGGACCAGGCTGATGAACTGGGCACACCTTTGAAAGCAGACGGAGTAGTAGGGGAATCTGGAACCTCACAAAGATGTGGCATCTCAGAAAGGCAACCACAAGGGAGTTTTAACTCCACTGGGTGGCAGAGCCCCAAGAAGCGAAGCAAAGTTTGAACCCTTAACTTAGCCACTTTAGTACTTTTTGGCATCCCCCGTTGAAATGAGGGGTGGAATATGAGGAACAGAGATGGACAGCCAGTGAAAGAAACAGTACTCGAGGTTCATTGTGACAAAGGACGCTGGGTGGGACTCGGGTCCAGGTGGGAAAAAGACAGCTGGGTCAATATGCACCATTGGAGAAAGGAGGGACAGTGCGGGTGGGGCTGTCTCCCCTCCCCCTCCCCCTCACGAAGAGTCATTTAGAGGAAAAGCAGCTGTGCACTTGTACAGCCATCAGTGTGGCTTCTGTAGATAGGTCTATATGAGGGAACCTCACGAAGACCCACTCTCCCAATGTCGATCTTAAACTGCAGCTCATTGGTACCTTAAGGTGACCATGACACTTGGTCATATTGAGGACAGCACTTTGGAGACTCAGTAAGATGACCAGACTTGTCGTCCTGCCCAGGGAGTCGTGAGAAGCTTTAAATCTGCTGTTCTCTGAGGATCAAAAATGAGGGTCCCTCTAGGGTAAGACAGTGTCTGCCAAACTCAGACAAGGTCCCTATAGTCTCTGCAGTTAAACATGATGTATTTCATTGTGATTTTTCATTTTTTAAAAATCTTTTGGATCTAGAGAATAACTTATGACTTTAATAGACCACAGCATCTTACATTTTCCCTGATAATGGGCAGCAGGTATTTCTCCATGATATGTCTATAAATATCATTCTTCCAAAAATAACTCAAACCTACAGAGAACATAGAAGATCATGCATTTATAGTTTTTATTCATACCCTTCCAGAGAACAGAAATCAACATGACTTTCTAATAAACTTTCACGACTCTGATCAGTATAAAAATACTCAGAAAGACTGCCTTTTCCCTTCCTATTTGAACCTGAGCAACTGTAGTAGAAAATGACACTTGTGGCAGAAAAGAGTGAAGGGCTTATACTTCAGAACCAATGTTTGTCATTCAGGCATAGCCCCAAAATATTGTTTCATGTGTGTATGTGTGTTTGTGTATGTGTGTGGTATGTGTGTGCATATGCATGTGTATGTGTGTTTGCATGTGTACTTGTGTGTGTGCTCATGTGGATGTATGCATGTGTATACACTTGTGTAAGTCAGAAGACAACCCCAGGTGTTGGTCCATATTTGCCTCTTGAGACAGAGTGTGCTGTATTCTTACTGCATATATCAGGTTACTGGGCTCGCGAACATGTGGTGATTCCTCTGTCTTCATCTTCCATCATCCTCCTGTAGGAACACTGGGATTTACTCGTGCTCCCTTTGATACAGGATCTGGGGATTTGAACTCAGATCCTCAGACTTATATATGGCAAGTGATTTGACCCTCTGAGCCATCTTCCCAGCCTCAAGGTACCTTTTTTAAAAAAAATAAATAATGGAACATCTCCAGGAAAAGGAGAACAGAGACAAATAACACCCCAATCAGTGACCCTGTAAAGCCAAGAGGAAGAGAGTCAGAAGCTGCGTTATCTGGGTTACCCTTTATATAAAATCACTGTAGCCCAGAACCCAGCGTGGCCCCACAGAGTAGGTGCTGCATACATTTCCCTTGAATGAATGGGTGCAGGGATGAGGGCATGATCATGTCTAAATCAGTATCTCCAGAAGCTCTTATTCAGCTCCAGGTGTCTAGTAATTATCTCGGCTGAGATGCCTCCCAGGTGCTTCAAACTCATCACATCTACAATTCCAACTCATCCAACCCCGCTCGCTGGCCCTGCAAACTGCTCCTTCAGGACTCTGGAATTTCAACACCATCTTTAATCTTCTGAGCCTCTCCCCTTCAAGTTCTTATCTACAAAGCTCTCAGTATGAGCATCCCCTTCTCTCTGATGCCTTTGGACACTTCTTATCTGCTCCTTTTCATTGGCTTTCATGTGTGTGTGTGTGTGTGTGTGTGTGTGTGTCTGTGTGTGTGTGTATACAACGTACAGAGACATAGAAAGGTTTTATTCCTCCATCAAGAGGGTCCCAGGAACTGAACTCAGTTTGTCAAGTATGGAACCAAGTGTCTTAACCTGTGAATCCATCTTGCTGACCATTCTTGCGCCTTTAGGGATTTGAGAAGAGAAACTGGGTTAAACATATAGATAGCTGGACTGTCTCATATGTCCTCCAGCTCATCTGTCTCTATTATTGACCTTCTAGTGCAGTAAAACAGAACTCTGATCTGGGGAAGCAGAGGAGGCCAGGAGCTCTAACAGGAACCTTCTTAGTTTAAATCCTGACTCAAGAAAGAGCCATCTTAGAATTGCACTGAACTGGGCAGGGAGGGTGAAGGAAATGGATGGTCACAAGAAAAGGCCAACAAAGGAACATCTTATCCCTTGGAGAAGGACTGACATTGTAGACTCTCAACAGAAAAGAAAGGTTTACCAATGCCTGGGCATTCCCCCAGGTTGGAGTCAGCCTTTGCACTTGGGTTTAACCCACCCTAAATCTAACTAGCACATCGTCTAAGCTGTTCCCACTGCCTCAGTGGCACCATTGACTCTCGTCACTCTTCCGATGATGACTGAGCCCATGGCAACTTCTGTCCTAGGCATGGGGAATATGGAGCACAGGACACATTTCCTGCTCTCACCGAGATGAGAGAAACCCTTTGCTTCCATGCCCCCACCCTGATTTGAGAGCTGCACGATCCAGTCTCCATGCGTGGCAGTTTGAGTACAGACATAGTATTAAGTCAGTTAAAATAAAAAGGTCATCCCTCAGTTGTATTAGCTGCTCCCTAGGTACTCAGGAACCACAGGAGGCTGAAGGAGGCTGCACAGGAAAACACAGACAGGACATCCAGCCTTGCAGAAGGTTCGGCTGATCAGTGCAATGAAAAAGCAATGGTCCTTCTGCCTGAAGTGGCTGTGTCTGCCTTTAAATATTTAAAATAATATGGGAGGGAACATATGTGGTAGTCAGAGGGTAACTCCGGGTGCCATTCTGCTTTCTGCCTTGGTTTGAAGCAGGGTCTCTGGGTGTTGCTATTTTTCCACTGAGTACATCATGGCAGCTGGCCCTCAAGCTCCTGGGATTTTCTGTTGTTCTTACCCATTCCCCCTGGAACTGTGGGCATGTACTATTATATCCAGCTTTTATGTTGGGGAGGAGTCCTGAACTCGGGTCCTCACATCGGCATTGCAAGCGCTTTACATACTGGCCATCTCCCCAGCCCTGGACCTGCTCTTTATAAATCTTGTTCTCTTTATCTGCTTTTTTATATAGGCAAAGAAGCCATGACCAAAACCCATGGAAAGCCTGGGTGTGCTTTCTCTCTTCTGCCGGTTCTTGGACCTGCTGAGTCATCCGCACTCATTTTCCTTAGAGCTGCAGAAGGATTTGGGAGCTCTGATGACAGGGTGTGAAAGCCACCAGAGGAAGAAGCCTTGTGCTTTTCAGTGTCTATACAACCAGCGAAGCTCAGATGGGACCACTCAGGAAGCTTATGGAAGCAGAAACGGCCCAGTTTGATTTCTAGGCTTTGAAATACAGAGAGAGAAACCTTCATTTGACTTGCAAACTACACCCACAGAATGTAGGGATAGTCAGACAGAAGGGTGCATCAGGTCCAGGACAGGGGCCCCAGTAAAGCTTTGCAGAAAAGAGTCATATTGACAGGCAAGTAGGTAGGACCCTCTTAGACTAAGGACACTGGCATTTATGTCCAAAGTTAAGGCTTTCCTGACAGCTGCCAGATTTGCCAGCTGGGACAAATAGAACCTCTATTTGTCTCTAATCACGCCATCATTTTTTCCTATTCCTATTATGGATCCAGAGTAAGGAGACAGAATGACAGACATCTAGATAGGACTGTTCATAACAAAGAGGTCATCCTGTAGCCAGGCCTGGCCTGGTGGTACAGGCCTGTAACCCAGCTACATGCAAGGCTGAGGCAGGAGGATTTTTTAGTCAAGAGCTGCCTGGGTTATAAAGTCAATTAAAGGCCATCCTGAGCAATTCGGTGTCTCAAACTAAAAAGCAAAGGAGAGTTAGAGATATAGCTCAGTGGTGGACCATATGCACAGCATGAACAAGGCCCAGGTTCAGTCTCTGGTCTTGCTGAAAATAAACACAAATAAAGAAGAAAGAGCCCATGTTAAGTACGTGTGCCCATGGCTCTCCTGCAGTAGCTGGCAGCTTGGCCCAAGTGTCTCTCTTAAGCATATGTAGTCAAGGGGCATCTCATGGTTCCGCCTGGGCAGCAGCTTTACAGGCAAAGATGGGCTCAACCCACCACCTTAAGAGATTAAAACTGACCCCCTGAGAAACAGGATGATAAGAAAGGCAGTGTCCCAGGTCTCCTGAGGCACAGTCAGTAGACTCAGCACCAGCAGCAGTCTCTGGGATGATCAGGGGCACTGGCTGCTGCTCTTGATTTCCACGACTTACCCCCAACTCTATCCACAAGGCTGCTAGAAACCCCACTTCCTATGATCACTGGTTCACCTCTCTGTTCCTTGTGTAATTCAATGTTATTGTTTTCTGTAAAGAAACCACCATTTATTAAAGGTGAGTGACATTTCAAAGACCCTACTGTGTGCCATGCAGGGTTTAATACGCTTTTCTCTAAGATACCAGATTGGATACCTGTCCATCCCATTTCACAGATGAGGAGCTGGGTCCCCGAGATTAGCTCTCATGGTCTCCCAGTTGTCCCCAGGCTCATAAGGAAGGGGGTTTTCCCTACTTAGTTACTAAGTGAGAGGAAATATCTCTGTAGGCCAGGAGATAGGTTTGAAGGCTTCCTGGGAAAGCTTAAAGTTGGGGAACAATGATGTCTTTCTGAGTCTCAGCTTCTTTTTCTGCAATATGATATCATTAATATGGCCAGTAAGAGTAACCTGAAACCGATGAGTTGAACAGAAACACAGGACCTACACCTCACGTTCACAAAGGTCCTCCATCTTACCCAGTGGTTGCTCTCCTCCTCCCTCAGCCCTTGCCTTCCTTCAGCCTCTAGCCTCCTGCCTTTCTCCTGTGCCCGCCCGCCCGCCCGGCAACCTTAGTCATGCTGGATCTGCTCCCAGCCTCCTTGGCTGCAGTCTGCTGCTCAGTGCACTCATTATTCCAGGCACCCTGTGATTTACTTTTCTAGTGAGTTAATTGCAAAATCCATATGGAGTGGAGAGAAAACATCCACCCAGGCTTGCCATGAAAAGCAGGCACAGAGGAAGCTTTCCATCTTGGCCGGCGCAGCCTGCAGAGGCAGGGGGAGGAAGCCGTCGCCACATGGTTTGTGCAGAGCCGAGCTGCCAAACTCAACACACACGAGGCATGAGGTGTTTGGACCCAGTGATTCCCTTTTGATTTTTCCCTCTCATCCCTTTAGACAGACATCTCTCTCAGTTTTTGAGGCACGCTATGGGCATAATGTCTAGGTGATCAAAGAAGACTCTGAGCTTTTCTAAAGACGCCGTTCCCAAGTTTCTCTCTCCAGAGTCTCATCTAATAAATCGTGGCTGGGGCCCTGTTCCACGCCCCCCCCCACACCCGTATACTGTTAGTGTGGGCAATCTGTAGACCAAATGTTGGGAACTAAGCCTGTGAGGTGAGGGTCAGTGGTTGAGGCCTTAGCAGAACTTAAGTTCTTGGTTTTCATCTATTCATTATGTGCCCTTGGACAAGTTGCGACTTGGAGCCTTAGAGTTCTTGAAATCTCTAAAGCAGGAAGTAGAATGCCTGCCCTACACATGCAGCGAGAGCGTAACACCACGATCCTGGAAGCCTTTGACACAACTCCTGCCTCGTGTGGAAGCTGTCCACCCCCCATCCCCCCCAAAAAAATTTCCAAAGACAATTCACTTTTCTTTCCTGAGAAGGTGTTCTGTAAAACTAGCCTGAGGCAACTTAGCTACTGAATGCTAATATATTTCTGTATGTGTTTACTGTTTACAATCTCCACTGAGGGGCCTTGAGGGGAAAAATCAGCTCTTGTTTTGAAAGCACTTTGTAGATGAAAAGGTGTTCAGCCCTCAGGAGACTTGGTTGGTGGAAGTTTAGACAAATGTTTATTTTAATTTGCTGTGTTATAACTTATTAAAAAGCTTCTCCAGTGTGGAAGGACTATTTTGGGTCTCACAAGGGATCCAGCAGTTTTGAATAGCTTGTCATTAATTCATTCATTTGTCCAAGAGACTCTACCTGAGCACCTAGGCACCAGGCCTGGCGAACAAATGCCAGGCCCCTGGGACTCAGCCTCTGAACAATGACAGTGTAGGATCCCAACACCCACGGGTGTGAGGTTGTGGGGCACAGCAGAAGCCCAGGGAGCTGTGACTTCTTCAAGCTGGAGAGACTGGGTCTGAGGAAGGTGTCAAGCAGGAAGTGACTCCATTTCAAAGGCACCGAGATTGCCACACAATTTAAAAAAAGCAATTCTGGTACTGGGATCGATGTGTAATTTGAGATCCCCGGAGGAAAGCACTATTTTCCCCAGAGGTCACTCCCACACCTTTAATTTCTGAGACTCTAGGGAAAGCAGGAAAGCTCTCCTAGCTCAGGGCCTAATATTCAAGTGCTTCACAAACACGTTTGCTTTAGAGGTTCCGTGGGCCCTTCAGACACAGTAGTATCCAGCTCTCAGCTTGTTACCTCTCTCTTCAGTCACCCGGCATCCCTCTCTGCAGCCCCACAGCTACCTTGTCAACTGGCCTGACTGTTTATGTCCCTGAAAAATTCATGTGTCGAAACCTAATTTTGGGCATTCTCTTAGTTTGAAGAGCTAAGGCCTCTAGGAAGTGATTAGGTCATAGGGACTCTGCCCTTATTTCTGGAATTAGTACATCTATAAAATAGGCTCAAAGACACTATTCCCCTTTCCACCATGTGAGGACATAGAAAGGGAACCAAGAAAGTAGGTCCCTCACCAGACAAGGAATCTACTGATCCTTTGATATACTTCCTAGACTTTCCCAGCAATAACTTTCTGTTGTTTGTAGTTTACAGCCTAAGTAATTTTGTTATAATAGGCCAAATGGGCTAAGGCAGCAGTGGGTAGGAAATTCTTTCACAGGAGCCACCTTCTTTTAAGAAGACCACTGGAAAACATATTCAGATTATGATTCATAACAGTAGCCAAATTACAGTTTTGAGTTCGCATTGAAAATAAATTTATGGCTGGGGGTCGCCACAACATGAACTGTATTAAAGGACTGCAGTGTTAGGAAGGTTGACAATCACTGGTCCAGGGCTTACACACAGCCAAAATCTGTATCCCAAACCTGCATCCATATTCTCTCCTTCCCTCATCTCTGTAGTTACACCTTTCTCTGCTCCCTTGTAGCTAGGCAGAGCCGTATGACTAAGCAGATCTGTGGGCTGTGGAAAGCAGCCAGAAGGCCATTTGCTGCAGAACATGGAACCTCTATTACCCCGGATCCTTGAGAGACGATGCAGAGCAAAGTCTGACTAGTAGGGAACAAAAGAACTAAAGCCAATCAAATCACTGAAACACGAGGATTGGCCTCTAATTGTTTCATCAAGAATACAGACTTGCAAATACAGGAATTCTGTTTCTATTTATAATTGCCAAAACAGTACCTAGAGTTATAGGCACTGACGGCACATTGGATGGCAGCAAGGATACAGGAATGAATAAGCAAGTCAGTCTGGAAACTGGAACTTGAGACCTAGAGTCAAAATAGCCTAGCTAAGTAAGCACCCCCATATCCTCTCTCCCCCATAGTGCTCCTCTGCCCTCTGTTTGGACTCAGGGTAGGACTGAACCCTTTGGTTTCTGTCTCTGAAACAGCACTGTACTTACAACAATCAAAACTACACACAGCCACTGCTGTCTGCTTCAGTGCCCTAGGGAGGGGACCTGGTGACACATTTTACCCCCTTTCCACCGAACTACAGCCCTGCGTGCTTCCAGGGTTGTATCTGGATTTGGTCCCAAGGATGGAGATTCCTCAGCTCCCTAGGCCAAAGGCTTTCAATTCTGACAGTTCCTTCCCCTACACCAGATTAAATAATAGTCTCATGAGACCAAGTATTACTATATCATTTTTGGAGCCACTATCCCTAAAACTTTCAACACATTTTAGTTGAGCACAAAAGCAGAGGTTCTAAATTTAAATGATTCCGTGTATTTTTCAAAAACAAATACACTAATGCATTTCATTCCAACGTCACAGGTTTTGAGGTCCCTGTTTAGCAGAAGGGCAGAGTTGGAAAGTGCTTGAATGGAAAGCCCTTGCCCAGAAGGCAAGCAGGCTGGCTAGGAGATTGTATTCTGCAGCTTGTTATCCTGCATCCTCTTACCCTAAACACTTCCATATTCCCAGGACTATTGTAATAGATGAATCTGATAAGTGTGTGATGGCTGAGGGTTTTCCTCATAGGTACAGCATGAGCTTTGCAAAGCCCTGGGTTCAAGACACAAAACTGTAAATAAGTAAATGTAAAGAAGATAAGATGTCCTAGAATTTTCTTTCTATCTTTATTTGTTTTGTTGTTGTTTTCGGTTTTGGTTTTTTAATGTCCTTTTTTTGTCACCATAAAATTCAGTAGCGTTGGATGGAGGTCATGCAGCTTTTACAGCTCCCTGGTTCTAGAGCATTTTCATCACTCCAAAGAGAAATTCCTGTTCTCCTTAACAGTTACTCCCTTTATCCTCTCCAGGTTATTGCGGTTTTAGATAGAGATAAGATTTTAAAGCATTGCTAGTAGCTTTTACATTATGAACATTGACTAGAGCTTGTTAAATAGGAGTGCCCGCAGGATGCTCTGGCGTGGGAGGTGTCAGTAGAAGTGCAGGCACAGGTGACGTAAGGCACTGGAGAAGCTCGTGCCCAGGGTCCTGAGAGAACACGATAAAGATGGAACCAGTCAAGGCAGAGCAGAGGGCAGGAATGCCAGTGGGGTCACAGGCGGGGACCAGAAGGACTGGATGCAGAGACAGATATAAGTCCAGGATCCAGAAGTGCTGACTCAGCCCTCTCTGGCCCGGTGTGACTTGGGAGTGCCCACAGGAGGAGAGGGTTGGGACACACAGCTCTCCCCAGCTGACAGGTCTGAAGTGGAAACCCTCCTGGCCTGGCTCCCTCTGGAGCTGCAATACAGCTGACTTGAAGGCAGGCAGCCATGGACAGTTAATGAGTGATTTATTGGTGTTGCCGTACAGCAGCTTCCCTGGGACCTGTTCCTAATTAACAAACACTAGCTGGATGATGGCTTTTTTTTTTTTTAAAGTTAGGAAGTCTTCAAAGCTATTCTCCCATAACGGGAGGAAAGACTTCATTTTTGCTTGTTGGCTGATGCTAGAACACAACAAGTATTTAACAGAAAACTCTCTCTCTCTCTCTCTCTCTCTCTCTCTCTCTCTCTCTCTCTCTCTCTCCCATCTCTCTCTCTCTCTCTCTCTCTCTCTCTCTCTCTCTCTCTCACACACACACACACACCATTATGTATGTTCAAATCTACACACACACTTGTTACACTTCCCAAGGCACTTGCAGTTGGTTTCAACACAGACACATTACCAGGTCAGCATTCAGCCACACACACACTGTTGCTAAGGCTCTGCTGCTGGGTCACTTCTGTAGTCCAGGCAGGAATGTGTTCTGAGGTCATCCTGTCGCCAGTGAAGGGCTGAGTCACTGAGAAGGGGTATAGGATTGGATGGTCTGACTTGGCTTGAGCAGGGAAAAGCTTCAGGGTCCCTGGAGTCCATTGCAGGGAGTGGTAACTGGTCCTTCATTCACACTAAAGTGCTCTTTCTTTTCTGCAGTTCATGGGGCACATGAACTGAATCCTACTTCTGACTGAGGAATCATGGTGCCTAGCATAGTCCCTGGTGCCTAATTGGCATTTCTAATGGGGCCAGCTGTTTTTCCCTCAGAAGATACATTATTGTCTTATGCCCAAGACCTCAGCACATGCCATATTTGAAAATAAGATTGCTATGGTTAGAATTGTAAAATGAGGTCACACCGGAGCTAGAGAGGCCCCTTTATCCAATCTGCCCCTGTAGACAAGAAATAAATGCATATATTGGTAGAGGGCCGTGTCACGGAAGTTCGAGGCTGCCATAATGCAAGGCAGGGGATGGCAGGGAACCCATCAGCAACCCATCAGAAGCCAGGGGAAACCGAGGAAGGATCCTGTGGACTTCAGAAGGAGCCCATCCTACATCTCAGTCTTCTTTTACCCAGAATGGCAGAGAGGTGGTAAGGTGAGAGATTGGGGGATTTGAGTCATTCTGAGACACGCAGTCTTGTATTCTGTGTGTGAGTTCCATATCTTATATTCTCCTGGATCTCCAGCTAACATTCCCCCCCCCCAAATGGGCATAATGGACAGGATATATGAAGAATGCCTTCAAACCTGAGTGTATGCATAGACTCTCATGTCTGGGCTTTGATCCCATGAAGATGCATACGCTACAGTTTTGCCAAGACATATATAGACCTATGAAAAAGGTTAAATATAAAGGAAAAAATGCATTTAACCATGAGGCATAGTTAAAAAGGTCATTGAAGACGCCCCTCATGAGAATGTCATGAGAATGACCCCTGAAGGGGACAGCAAGGTTAACTATCGCATCCACTTTAAAGGTTTGACCCCATTTTTGAGCTGTAGGCCTTGGGCTTCATTAAGACATCACTGTGGTGGAATACAAAACTGATCAATAATGGGCTGCTCTTTTGATATTAATTAGCCAGCTGTACCGGAGCAAACAGTAGACAAATCCTTATCTCGCTCTCTGAGGATACCCAGCAACCAGTCCACTTGGTTCCGCTATGACAGCTGCTCCTAGGACCCCGCCCCCTCTGCCTTTGGGGTCCTGTATAATCCCCATCTATGAACATGCATCAGATTTGTCACAAAGGTCTTTCACTAGTTTAGGCTCATGAAAACAGCTTGGCCAGCCATTTCTTTCAATTTCCATGACATCTGCAAGTCAACAATGCTCCAGGCAGTGAAGAGAAAGTGGAGTCATGCAGATATCTGTGCTTAAACTGGGCCCCTACCACTTATTAAATAAGTGGCTTCATGATTGGCGCAAAACATGTCTCAGTCCCTATTTTCTTATCTGCTCCGGAAGAAGATAGCAGTTTTATAGAGTCAGGAAGGTAAAATAAAGGTTTTTAAAGAGTGTATTTATACTTGGCCTGTAATAATTACTGCAGAATATATATTATTAAATAAATTTTAATAGCACTTAATTCAGTAGTATAATTATACCTATTATTAAATAAGCCATTTTTATTATTATCTTCCTTGAACACTGGAATTTGTCAAGTATACATACAGCTCACTGAAGGCTCTCAATGCAGGCTCTCCTTCCTGCTACCAATGTTCTAGTCTTTATTTTTGGTTTGGCATAGTATAATGGTTAATACTCTTCATCAGCCTAGGAGGATCAAGGCTGTCTGGCCATCTGTGTAGGAGTTTCTCGATTGTGGCTAACTGAGGTTGGAAGACACGCCATAAATTCTAGTATCTATTCAATGAGCTTAAGGCCAAGACCAAATAAAGCAGAGGAAATGAGAGGACCACCAGCCTTCGTCCCTCTCTGCTTCCTGACTGTGGATACAATGTGACCAGCTGTCTCAGATCCCTGCCACCATGCCCTCCCACCACGAAGGACTGCACGCTTGAACTGTGAGCTAAAATACATAAATGGCTTTTGCTGAGTATCTTGTCATTTCATCAAGAAAACTAAATTATAGAGATAAGAGAGGGGGAAAAAGCAGATAGACAGAAATTGGCCTGACACCTTCAGCTTGTGCAGACTGTGGCATTTTCCTGTTGGATATAAGCAACCAACACTCTTTTATACTCCAGCTTCACACAATTCTGTGTCTTACAGTAGATGAAGCCAAAGACAAGGACACCCTAGGGTCATTTCTGAATTTAGGCAAAGCCCAAAAGCATCATCCAAAGCACAGAACGTCAAACAGCTCCCAAGATGTCCAGTATTAGAGACGGCTGCTTCTTCCCATGGTTCTGGGACAGTTCTTCCTCGATTGGCTGGCTGCTGGCCACTCAGTGCTATTCCCAGCACTGAAGTGTCCTTCTGCAGGGTGGCTACTTGGGGGCTGTCCACTGCCCCTTGGCTGAGACCACGCCTGGGTTCTGGCAGCTATGCACAGCTAGTTCACTGCATGGTCACAACAAAGAAAGAATTCTGTTCTGCTCTGTCTGGCTTAATCCACCCACTACCACACCCCTAGAACCATGTTCCTACTGTGAGATTCATTTAAATACAAGTTGCTTTCTTCGAAGAGACATCATTTCATCTCTTCTTCCCTTATTCCCTGTACTGGCATCCAGTCTTCCTCACTAGGCAAGTTCTCCCTGCTAAAACTTGAAAGCCACTGGTTAAGAGTATCTGTAAGGACAGAGGGTGTTGAAAAACTTCAATTGCAGTCCTGAGAAGTATGTATGGGTGGTCTGCTTGGATCATTCTTTGATCAAGTAGGAGGCTAATCCAAGGGCAGCATGCAAAAGAGCTAACCTACAGTAGGCCTGGCATTGCATTTTAGCGAGTTCTTCTGCCTGCAAGGATGAGCCTGACTAGTGACTGATAAACAGCCCCTCCCTGAATCCTAAGAGAGACTCAATGCCTGGGCTGATTAATATGCTTGTGTCAAACACCTGTATTATTTCTGAATCTGGAACTTGGGGTGTCACCAATATGATCAATTCCCTGATCAAAAACTTAGGCTCTCGGTCTCTCCTGCACTTTGTTGGGAGATGGCACCACAGGGATGTCATTACAACCACAAGCACTTGTCACTCGGCAAAAGGGAAGCTTGGAGCTGGCTTCCTCTTCACTCTGCCCCATAGGCCTTCATTGTGGATACTTTGCTTTTGGGTTTTTTAGATCACAGATTTTGGCAGTGAATCCTGCTGTATACTGGCCCCACCAGGGTGCCACTGAACTGTGGGTGTGTCCCAACCTCTGCCCCAAGTTCTAAATTCACTGTTGGAGTTCAGAGCTGGGTGATGTTAGAACCATTTATGGGATGTAGGTATTGAAGAGTTGTTGTGGGTTGTTCTGCTCGTTCTAAAGGTGAATACTATGGCCAGGCTACTGGGGTAGGTTTCTAAGACCTTTTGATTGCTACCTGGAGAAAATGTGGTATAAATATTTCCTGCAAATACAATCTATCCTTTAGCTTTACTAACAGTCATGCAGAAGTTGTAAGTGCAAAGGTGTAGGATACAGCCTGGAAGAAGGCAATTCCTGTGTGACAGGAGGAGTAGGGACTAGAAAAAGCTATAGAGAGGTTCACATAGGAACAAAATCGGTTGTCAGAGAGAGGCTGGAAGTCCTTCCCCACCTGGTCTGTACATAAAGAACAGGCCACGATTGGAAACTGCCCATGACATACAAATGTGGGAAGGACAGGTGGTGGGGAAATGACCTATGAGGGGACAGGAGTCCCTGTGGTCCTGCTCTTTTGAGTGCACACCCTTGCCTCAGCTTCCCAGATCACTCCCATCTTTTGGAGGGTTTTCCCTTTCTTAACAACTGTCTCCATTTCTATTTCTGAGCCGAGTGACAAGAGTCCAGAAACACCAGGCACCCTGGGACTCAGGGCTGTAACCCTTGGGGTGTAAGCACACACTCTCTCTTAGCTGCCAGGTGAAGGGTGCCTGGAGGTGCCCCGATTCTCACTGCTGCCTGACTTCGGCATTCCCCATTCCGTTCCCCCTTGAAGTGGCTTCTGCATTTTCACCACCCACTTCACACCCAAGATGGCTCTTCTATCCTCCCACTCCCATCTTTACAAGGAGCTGGAATTGCAAACAATTTTCCTTTGTTTATGCCCTGCTTTGAACCTGGGTTACTCCATGCACTGCACTTACTCCCTTCATAGAGGTAGACTCCGCAAAAGCAATGTATTCTGTAGCTAGCGTACTACAAAGCTAAGTGTAGCAGACTCCTTTAGGAGCCAGGCTGCAGAGTTGGGGGTGGAGAGAAAATTCCTCTTCAGTGCTCCGAATATAAAGGGATTGCCTATTTATTTGAAGGGAAGTACACTTCTTCAATGAGGTGGCTGTTTCTCACGGAGCAGCCTGGGAGAAGAGTCCTGGAGAAAAACCAGGCTTGTTGGAGCCCCTAGACTTGGCCCTGGCACCTGGGAATCATCCCTGGAGTGAGAGCCAAGCTGACTGGCTGCCAGATGGAGCCATGAGCAGCCCTGCGTGGGTGTGGAGTCAGAGAGACCTGGCGTTGAATCCCACCGCTGCCTCCATCCAGATGCGTGATCTATGAGCACTTCTACCCAAAAAGGAGCCTCATAGCCACCTCTTAGAATCCTGCAAATTTTAATGTCATAATCCAGGAAGTCCTGTGCAATTAATAATAACAATATCTACCCACACAGAACCTATGTGTCAAATAATGTGACCCGCTATGACACACTCACTTAATCCTTACCACTTTCCTGCGCAGTAGAGGGCAGTATGTCCCGGACTTTACAGACAAGAAAACAGAGGGGTGGAGAAACTAAGGGACTTTGCCTTACACTGTAAGCCAGCATGTAGAAAACGTGATGGGGTTCAAATCCCGACAACGTGGCTGGCTCCAGAGTCTGAGCTTAAGTGTGGGTAACTATGTTTTTCTGGAAAGGTAAGTCTGGTATAACCATATCATATTAACCTGCAAAAGCATTGGTAATTAGTTATTCGTTCAAATCGTTTTGTATGCCTGTCTCCATGAGCCAATGCAGTTAGTGGCTCTGGCTTTGGATTTAGACAGCTCTGGCTTAGATGTGAACTCTGGGACTTCCTGCCTGGCAAATTATTAAAACTTTTAAGATCTCATTTTAACCATTTATAAAATGCTAATAACAAATGGCTTTACAAACTGATTGGGGCAATTAATGAAACAAAGCACCCATACCGCCTGGCTCACTGTGAATGTACAGGATGCATAGCAAGGGTTAGGGACATCCTTATTAACCAACGAAGAGTTTATGAGCGCACGGGAGAGGGAAGGGCAGGAAGAAGGAGGGAGAGGGAATAGTTAACCCCGCTGCATTAGTGACTACTGTGCATTGCTCTGACCCTACTACCTCAAACAAACAACTTGAGGGAAGAATGGTTTACCTTGGATCATGGTTTTAGAGGTTTGGATTTACCCTAACAAGGAAGGCTTTCCAGAACAATCCACATCATGGTGGAGAGGAAGCAGAGAGAGCATTACTAGAAGTAGCTAGAAATGATATACCTCAAAACCCCACCCTGCAGTCAACCACCTCATTCAGACACGATTCACTCCTCAGCGTTACAGAACCTCCCACAGCATGTCCTGGTCTTCATGCCAAATATTCAGAACACGAACCTTCTGGGAACATTTCTGATTAAATGCATAACAAGTGGTGTTGCTGGCAGTTTGTGCACCTGCCTAGTGCTATGATAAATGCCACGAACAAAAGAAACTTAGGGCGGAAAGAGTTTGTTTCAGCTTATACTTCCACATCTTAGCCCATCATCAAAAGAAGCCAGGGGAGGAAGCAGAAGCCCTGGATAAATGCTGCTCGCTGGCTTGCTCTTCATCGCTTGCTCAGCCTGCTTTCATAGAGCATCGAGGACCAACAGCTCAGGGACAGCCCTCCCCACAGTGGACTGGGCCCTCCCACATCAGTCATGATTGAAGAAAATGTCTCCTGGGGTTGCTCACAAGCCTGTCTCCTGGGGTGGGGGAGAACTCCATTTCCTCAGTGGAGGTTCCTGTCTCTCAGATGGTTCTAGCTTATGCCAACTTGATACAGGACTATCCAGCACAGCACCTTTGCTGATTCTCCTGGAGTCTTCACCTGCTGGAGTGAAATGGTCTACCTGTAGATGTGGTCAGTGAGACCTTCTTGGTGCTCACTGAGGTCTTTTACCCAGTATCCTTAACTGTTTGTCTTTCTGTTTCCCTTCCTTCCTTCCCCCCTTCTTCCTTCTGGAGGCATGGCTTCCCTATGTGGCTGGCAGGAACCTAGTGAAGAGGCTTACTGATTAGAGGCCAGGAATGTCCCCACAGCTCACCGTGTAACTAGCAGTGCTAACAAGCATGGTAGTGTATCACCTTTCTTCTGCATATCACCTTTGCTTCATTTCACTGTGTCCTTACTGTTGGTTTCTGCGCTCAAAAGTCCTCGCTGCATCTGCTCCCTGCACTCACTCGCGTGCCGCATCGCGCGGGGATGCGGTGGAACCGTGAGCTGCAATGAGACACGCTAGGCCAAATAGTTCCACATGGGACTTTATTTAAGATAGGGAAGGGGTAGCGGGCGGGAAGGAAGAAGAGAAAGAGGGAAGGGAAAAAGGGAAAAAGAAGAAGCGCTGCCCGGATATATACCGGTGGTGACATAATTACAGGTAAAGGTAGGCTATGGAATTCTGGGTAAATGGCAGCTGTTGCCTTGGCAACAGACCTATACATCGCCAGCTTTGCAGGCCTCAGGTACCTACACTCACTAACCTTAAAGTATCCCTCCCAAACAAGGCATGGGCTCTTCTCTGTGCCCGAAGCTCTGTCTTCTAGAAAACTCAGACCAATTCAGTTTTATCAATACAAGGGAGCAGAAGTTATGTATATATAAGTAAACTCCATAAACTAGCTCTGATGACTGATAGGAAACCCTCTAGTCCAAGTGTAGCAGCTGGGTCCTGAGATCCTCAATGAGTCAAGCGCATGATTAACTGTGGGAGGCAAGTGCATTCTGAATACAAGTTCCAGCTACAGCTGCAGAGTTTCTCTGCTGGGTTGCTTCGTAGTTCATACCCAGAGGCGAACGGCGTCTTGAGAGTAAGGTCTCACTAGATGTAGTCTAATGTGAAGCAGGTGAGTTCTTTACTTTCTCCCTGGTAAAACTTTGGTTTCATATCACTTTCAGAAGAAAAGCTGCATACAAGCCAGTGATTCAGCCGTATCCACCCCATCAGGGAACCTGGCTTCCCTTTTGCTCATCTCTTAATTCCTTAAGCTTCAGCCATAACAAATGCTAGCTATTTGATAAACAGTACACCCAGCCAGCAGTCAGACCCAGCCCTCTCACTGCTGGGGGTGCACTTCTTCTCTGCATGGCTGCTTCCCTATCAGAGACAGCTGGCCTTGTCACTGTGGAGGAGGAGGGCCTCATCCTCTCTAAATCATTTGAGGAGGCTTGTCCTGGGTTTCCCCTGAACCTGGCTCCAGAGATCCCAAGCTAACCAGGGTCATCCTGCCCACATCAAGGTTCATGTATCAAGCCCATACGCGCCCCTTGGGCCCCCTTTACCTTTCGTCTATCCCGTGTTTCCCCCACAATGAGGTCAAAGGAATGACGGCTGTTTCTACATGGTGGTCCATCTACCTGGGCGATTAGTGTGAAATTTAATTGTGGTAAGGCTCTAGGGTTTGGGGGATGCTAAGCCCACTTGCCATGCTAGCTAGCTACATGTGGTATTCTTAAATATGTGCCCCCGAGGTCCTCGACCATCACCGCTGTGCTGAGCAGAGTGGTCCAGGTGGCTTATGACTCATCCAGCCCCCAGGGCAGCACTTCCTGTTTGAGGATGCCTTTCTTGCCACCCTCCCAGCCCATGGTTACCCTTAGGCTTATGAGTCATCTCTTCCCACATTTATGTGGGAAGCATAGAAGGGAGGGAGGACCGGTTCCACAGGCCAGGGGGTCCAGTGTTATCAGGCAAGCTCAGAGACTTTTGAGTCAGCCAAATAGATCGCAGAGCCCAAACCTCTGCCCAGATGGCACTCCTTTTCAGGCAGGGGGCCTAGAGGTAGTAGGCTAATGGTTTTTGGTCAAACCCATCCTGAAGTGAATCATGGAGTTTTTCAGCTAAGGGGTCTTTAAAAAGTAAGGGAATTAACATTTAGAGAATCCAGTTATGTGTGGAGCATTTTAAGTCTTTTAAAAATCATTTCTTATTGTGCACGAGTGATGTGAGGGCAAGAATGCATCCACATGGTGTATGGGAGATCCGACAATAACTTGTAAGAGCTGGTTCTCTCCTTTCACTGTGGGTTCAGGAGATCAACCCTGGGTGGTCAGACTAACGTGGCAACTACTTTTACCTGCTATGCGATCTCACTGGCCCTTTAAACTTTTGGAAACAACAGAAATCTATAACCATAGATAGCATTTTACATCGTGACCTACACCGTACATTGGTTCCGTGTACGTCTTCTCTCCTGCATCTCCCTAGTTCATTTATTATTTCAACGATGCTCCTAGGTAACAATGACTCCTAAGTCGTGGAGTTTGTCTCACAGTTGGTTATCATGCCCTGACTGGAGAACAGTGCCTTATTTCTTCATGGAGAGACTCATTTCTACTCTCAGTATATCTTTAGGTAATAGGTACTCATCCCAAAGCTGCAGATGGGGAAACTGAGGCTCGCTGAACTTTAGTGATTTGCATCAAGTCCCTCAGTTGCTAAGTTGCTGAGATCCTCTTTCCATGCCACCAACTGAGATCCCTTAGTCCCTATTTGACTAGCTGGTGCTCAGAGAAAAGAAATAACTGCTTTGGCATCACACAAGGGCTGGTTACAGCCTAGTTCTGGAACCAGCTTGTCCCTCGATGCCGAGGCTGTACTGGAACTGTGCTCTCCTGAGCAGGGGCTCTCTTCCCACCGCTGGTTATTCTTTCATCTTGAGTGAGATGGTGTTCAAACAGGCTCAGGAACCAACTTGCCCTGGACAGAGCAGAGCTTATTACCCAAGGAGGGAAATGCCTTCCGAATATCTTGGGAAGGAATTCGGTCACTGTGTTACTTCCACTGGAATTGAAAGTCATGTTGGTGCAAATTAAAGGCAAAATTCTTGTTTGCGGCACCTCTCTGCACGCTCACTGAGTCTGAACCAAGTTTTAAGAAAGCAATCCATTTTCATTTAGCAAGGTCTGACTCACCCCATCTCCTTCTCCTTCCCAGTTCAGAAGTAGGGCACAGCCTGATTAGCTCTAACCAAGTTTACAAGTGGGAGGGAGGTGGGGAGCACCTGTTCTGGATCAGGACTTCCTAAGGTCCTCTAACAAGGACCTCCCAAGAAATTGCTAGTGGCCTTTAAACCACGGCTTCCAGATCACAGTGGAGTGCTGGAGAGGAGAGGCCCCTTGCCACGTGTTTCTACAGCAGTCTGAGGCCTCTGAGCAGAAAGAGGACGGGTTGTAGTTAAAGGAAGGATTTTAGCAAAATAAGCTAGTACCAAGTGTCTCCTGGGGAAGAGAATGCAAGGCCAGGGTTGGGAGAAAAGCAGCAGGATCAGAAAACAAGATGATCAGCAGCAGGGTGGAGAGCTGGGATGAGGAGCAGCTGGGGATGGTGGTTCAGGATCAAAGCCACAAACTAGGAGAGAGGGGGAGCAGGGAACAGGCCGGTGGCTAAGGAATCCAGCAACACCAAATACATGTACTCTTGCCCTAGAGTACCTGGGAATTCTTGCTGGTCACAGGACTAAGAGTAAGGGGGTCTTTGGTGCTGCAAGATTCCTGGGAAGCAGGACAGGGAAGTCCCCCAGTGGCAACCCTAGCTACTTACAGGGTTTGCCTGCCTGGCCAGATTCTGCATCCTTTCTTGCATGGATTTTTGCCCTAGCATCACACTCGAACCTGTACCTGCTGCAGTCTCCTCTCAATGCAGCATCCAGAATGATCCTGCACTGGTTAGACCCTGCCTATCCTAGGTCAGAATTCTCGGTAGTCCTGGTGCCAGCCTGCACACCTTCCCCCCCCCCCCGGCCATCTCTGGCATCCTCCCCTGTTCTGGCATCCAGCCCCTTTGTTGCTGCTCAAACAAGCCGTTCCTATTCTACACGAAGGTCCCCGCAGCTGTCCTTCCCTCTGCTGGTATTCAGTCCACATCCTCACAGCTCCTGTTATCGATGACAATACCCCCAATTCACTGTCTCTCTCTATAAAGCCTTCCCTGGCCACCATATTTAAAATTATAACTCTTCTCACTCACCCTGGGCCTTGTTCTCACAACACTTACTATTTTGACACACACTATACAGTTTAGTTTCCCAATCTGTCTCCCCATTAAAATTTAATATCCTTAAGAGTGAGCAGTTTTGATGACTGACAGAATCTCAGTATTTAAAACCATTCCTAGATTATAGCAAGTACTCAAGGAATAGCATGGTGTCTGAAATATACATTGCCTCAATGAATTTTCCTGAGATTTTGTGCTTGCCAAGAATGGACTGCGGTATCAAGAAAGTCTTCCCTTGTCTCAGACTCAAGCATGTTTATATCAAATGTCCTCCAAATCCTGACGTGGGTCAGGGTACCCACTGCCTTTGTAACAAGGACAGGGAAAAACAGCAAACACCTAAGGATATTAAAAACACCGTGTCCTTGAGAACAGATAGAAGGCAAACAATTCCTAACAGACTTTACTATTGTTTATCTTACAATATAAAAACACGTGTGGTTGTAATAAGAAGTCAGAAGCTCACTCCTGAGAGGGACTCTTGGGTGGAAATACCAACAAGAATGATTCTTCCCCAATCGGTTTCTACTGGGTGTTGTGAGCCCAGTTTGATGATGTTACCTCTGTTTGCTCTCTCTCTCTCTCCCTCTCTCTCTCTCTCTCTCTCTCTCTCTCTCTCTCTCTCTCTCTCTCTCTCTCTCCCAATCATGTTGTTTCCCTGTCCTGCTGCATGTTAAATGTATCTGCTTTCATGACGTTTTGTTACCTATATGGTACTTGCTAATTGTTCTTTTACTTTTGTTTGTTACAAGCCTACTAAACTTGCTCATTTGAAACAGAAAGAATGGTTACTGCATTCCCCAGATCATACAGAACAGTGCTGAATTCAGTCTTACATCTTCCCATTCTCCATCCCCAGATTCCCGGTACAACACGCTTTCATCTGTCTATTTAGCACAGCCTCTGGGGACACCCTTGCTGGCTGTCTACACAGAATGCCCTTCTTTCAGTTTCTTTACCTGTTAAATTCCTCCTGATCCTCAAGGCCTGGGGTCTAGCACCTCCTCCACTTTCTCAGATGCTTTCTAATTGGACTTTCCTCTTAAACTTTTTCTCTAGCTTGATACAGCTCAAAAGTGGCCTGGTTTGGTTTTTATATCCAGATCATATTGGAGAGGCTGTAAGTTCATTTGCTTTTCTGGACATTTCTAACATGGAGAAGAAAATTTATGACCTAGATATAGCCAGGATTATTTCCCAGATCTCACAGTTTACGAGTTGCGCACATATTTCTACAAAACAGTGCACACCATGGAGTGGAGTTGGCAAGCAAGACGATGATGATGGAAAGGGGCACATCTGGGTTTAAGTCTTGGTTGTGGCTGTCCCTTCAACATGCCACTGAACTCCAGATCAATGTGCCTACCTAGACAATGAAAAAAAGTCTCTTCTAATTCATTATTACTAAATTCTCTGATTTAAACCAGGGGTTTTTTTTCAGCCTCTTTAGGAACTTGGGGGCTCACAGTGTGCTCAGAAGTTACATGGTGACCTGCCCAATAAGAGACAAACTCCCTAAAAATGTGGCTATTCTCAGGAAGGTATGTGGGCTGCCTTCCCAAGCAGGAGGGCGCTGTTCAGTTTCAGGTCCAGCTGACTGGCTCAACGCCCTGTTCTGGAAGATGCTGTCTCTCTGGACGGCAGGTTGAATTGCAACTCTTTGAACATTTCGAGCTTCCTGAAAAAAAAGTCTCTTCTAACTCATTATTACTAAATTCTCTGACTTAAACCAGGTTTTTTTCAGCCTCTTTAGGAACTTGGGGGCTCACAGTGTGCTCAGAAGTTACATGGTGACCTGCCCAATAAGAGACAAATTCTCTAAAAACATGGCTATTCTCAGGAAGGTATGTAGGCTGCCTTCTTCTAGATTTTGGTAAGAATTTTCTTCTAGATCTTGGTAAGAATGAATCTCAAGGGTCTGGGGCCAGGGAGGGTGGAGGGTGCACCGAGCCTACTTGGTAAGAAGAAGCTGTCTCCTCACACGCCCTGGAGATACTTGCCTGTTCTGTGGACTTGATGCCTCATTAGCTTAACTCACTATTTCCTCTTTGATGCCAGACTGTGTAATCATGGGGGTGCAGAGGAAAGACCTGAATTTCATTTTATTTTCTAAGTGATTTTCTAAGTTGGCACCTTGGATGAAAGCAGAGAGGCCACCCAGGCCCCTTCAGGCCTCCAGGTATGGCTCTGCCCTGGGCTCCTCTGGGAATACCTCTCTTTGCTGCTCAAACAGATCGCACCAGCCCTCCAGACCCAGGTTCAGAACCTGAGCAAGGAAGTGGACTGACCTCGGCATACTCAGGGAAAGTGAGGCCCTCCTTCCCGTGGGCCCTAAGCAAATGGCGTGATCAGATGCCTGGATTCGGGGACCATGGGGCAGGGACTCCCCCAGTGGCGTGATCAGATGCCTGGATTCAGGGCCCATGAGGCAGGGACTCCCCCAGTGGCATGATCAGATGCCTGGATTCAGGGCCCATGGGGCAGGGACTCCCCCAGTGGCGTGATCAGATGCCTGAATTCAGGGCCCATGGGGCAGGGACTCCCCCAGTAGCGTGATCAGATGCCTGGATTCAGGGTCCATGGGGCAGGGACTTCCCCAGTGGTGTGATCAGATGCCTGGATTCAGGGCCCATGGGGCAGGGACTCCCCCAGTGGCGTGATCAGATGCCTGAATTCAGGGCCCATGGGGCAGGGACTTCCCCAGTGGCAGATAGGCTAGCAACACCTCAAAATTGGCCTGAAGTTTTATGTTTTTAATTTTAATTCTTTTTATCTTCTATGTGCATGTGTATACATATTTTATGGGTTCACATGGGTCTACGTGTATGCACATGCATGTGGAGGTCAGAGGTCAACTGTGGGTATGGTTCCTTTGGCACTGTCTCCCTAATTCTTTTTTTGTTTTTGAGATAGTATCTATCATTGGCCTTGGGCTTGCCAATTAGGCTATACTGGCTATTCAGCGAGACCCAGGGATCCATGACTCCAGCACTAGTATTACGAGCTTGCCACTGCCCCCTGACCATTCATTTTTTTCAAATGTAGATCTAAGGATGGAGTCAAGTTCTTATGCTTATGTGGCAAGTACTTCACTGTACCATCACCCCAGACCTCAGATTTTATAGTTTCAAACTATGGTGATTAAAGTTACTTAATACAGAGCCCTATTAAAGAACATAGCTCAGCAGTATTAGTATGTTTACAATATTGTATGTCCATCACCCCTTTTTATCTCCAGAACCTTCTCATTCTCCCAACTGGAGGTCTGTAGCCAGTAACCATCATCCCTTGTCTTAGTTAGGGTTTTACTGCTGTGAGCAGACACCATGACCAAGGCAAATCCTATAAAGGATAACATTGAGTTGGGGCTGGCTCACAGGTTCAGAGGTTCAGTCCATTATCACTAAGGTGGGAGCATGGCAACATCCAGGCAGGCGTGGTGCAGGCAGAGCTGAGAGTTCTACATCTTCATCTGAGGCTGCCAGTGGCAGACTGACTTCCAGGCAGCTAGGATGAGGGTCTTAAGCCCACACCCACAGTGACACACCTACTCCAACAAAGCCACACCACCTAATAGTGCCACTTCCAGGGCCAAGCATATACAGACCATCACAGGCCTTATGCTCCCCTCCCCCATCTCTAATAGCTACTAGTGTGTTGCTTTTAAAGCACAGGTTCTGTGGCTCAGAAAGGTGAACCAAGTTGTTCAAGGCTTAACAGCTGGGACTTGGTCCAGGTCTCCCAGGGATGGGGGTGGGGGGTGGGAGTGGGGTGGAGGTGAGGGCGGGTCTCTGAAGTCAGTGATTTTTCCAATCTGGGATGCCTCTGGTATTACACAGCACCACAGGTGGCTAACCTAACTTCCTACTTCTCCCACTGCTGCTCAGCTTCCTACATTCTAGAATAATGCCTGCCGTGCCAGGGACACTCAACAATCATAAAACAAATGACACATGAATCCACAAGAGAGATTTTTGCCATCCTTCCCCAGTGTTGGGAATGGAGCCCTTATTACATCCTCTGTCTTCTGAAAAACATTTATTGGATGCCTACTGGGTGTCTGTCACTCTGGATCCTCCTCGCTGCCCCTAGCTGGGTGACTCCCTCCTCCAGGAGGAGGGGCCTGAAGGCCAGCTCTGCCTGATGGTCTTGAGGAGGAAGATGTATATTGCCAGTCAATTTTGTATTTACTTCAATTAAACAATGACATAAAAGTGGCTGACATTAACTTTCAGGGACAGAAACTGGCTTTAATGGACCCTATAAAAGTCATTACTGATGACAGTTGCACACAGCAGCCCTGTGACCTCGGTGGGAGCTCCCACTACTGTCAATACTGTTGACCATTACTACTGACTGATGCAAGGCCGGGTGCGAAAGGGGAGTGCATATTTCTGTGGTTGGAGGTCACAGGGGTTTGTGGTTCAGCCTTTTACATTTATCAGGAGGTCCCCCTTAAGAACTAGTATTCACACTGCTGGTGTTCTAAAAGGACCCAAAACCCCCTGTGACTCAGATGGATGCAAACAAGGGACCAGAGAGGTTCACGTTCCAGTCAAAGCTTTTCCCAACACGCCGAGAGTTGCCAGCATGTTAGTTGGCTTTTGTTTGTGGAGTGTTTGTCTTCCCATCTGGAGGATGAGGCTGTCATGGCGGTGTTATGGGGACTAGAGGCTATTCCATGTGTGCACTGGGGCCCTTGGTGAGTGTTGATTGCTTTCATTCCTGAGCAGTGGCCTCATTGTGATGGGATGAATAGCTAACACATTCAATACATCTGATCCCTCCTTCCTCTGATGAGATCCAAGCTCTCCTCAGAGAAAATGGAGAGAGCCAGGTCTAGAGGGGTGGGCGGTTGAGTGGCAGAGGGAGAGATGGTGAGAGGTAGGATGGGAAGGCAGGAGATAAGGGGGTTGTGGAGAGAACAGACTCTCTCTGGCCTCCATTCAGCCAGGTACACAGGACTGTGCCCTTCATTTCTCTGATCTACAGTTTCCTCAGCTAGGCAACAGTTCTATGAACCTAATCAATGAATAATAGCAAGTCATCCCGAAGATCACCATCATTATTCAGGCTGGAGTATAAAACAGCCATTAACAGAAACTTCCCAGTGGAGTCAGGGCTCAAGAGAGTATGGAAACCTGTAGGGTGTCCAGGCCTGAAAGAGATGCAGAAATCAGAAGTCTTTTGTTGGAGTCCCCTTCCACTCCTTTGCCTGACCATTTCCTCTGAGTACAGCTAGCTGCCTTAGAGCCCTAAGTAGAGCTTTAAAATCTGAGTGGAGATGGAAAGAGGGGGTGAGGCTTGCTGGGGAACCAGCAACCAACCTCCTGGCCCCACTATCTGCAGACTCACGGCATGTGTCATTATCCCCACAACTGAGGCTTAATTCAGCAGTAACTCAGCTCTCAGCGATAGACAATAATGTGAGTGATGTGCGTCTTATTCTGTCGTGACTTCATAGAAAGTGCTCCTTCAGCACCTTAGCAAGAAGCCCTCAAAAGAACAGACAATCCTAGTATTTTGCTACACAGAAAATTCAACAGAGTAACTAAAGTCAACAGAGTTCAGATTTTAGATTGGTAAAAGGGCCAAGAGTTCTAATTCCATCTAGCATGTGAGCGGGGCAGATTTCTCAGCTTTTGTGCCTACAGTTCCCTGTGTCTGTGCAATGGTTGTAATAAAATCGACTTCAAAGAGTTGAAGAGGCAGTAAATGAGCTCCCGTGCTGAAGTGCTCAGTGGCAGCTTGGGCATTGATAATCAGGAACCGTGATTAACTCTCTCCATCCCTCTTGCTTTCTCTTGTACCTCAGTCCTCAGCATACCACATTAGACCACCAGAATCCCAGGACTCCAGAGCTTGCATGTCATTCAGCTACTACAGAAGGCAGCTATGCAACACTGCCCCTCCCTGAGGAGCTGAGAACAAAGGGTTTGTGGTTAGAGACTATCAAGCGTGCTCCCTGCAGAGGCTGGGAGTGTATCCATCAGCACGCATGTTAATGTTCTAAGGCTCTGAGAAGTCCCGCACAAGAGAAGCCGGCTTACGCTTCTTTACTGTTTCCTCGCTGTGACGTCACAAAACACTTTCCCTTTCCTAATTTAAAAATCAAAACAAAACACAACACCTTCCCTTTTCTAATCTAGGACCTCAGAAAATGAGGGGTACAGACTTCATTTAAACTATAAGTGGGGAGAGTGAGGGCCAGAGCGCCACACGAACGAGGCCATACCCCAGACCAGTGATGGCGTACGTACTTCCTGTTCCTCCAACCAATGCCATACCCCAGACCAGTGATGGCGTACGTACTTCCTGTTCCTCCAACTGATGCCATACCCCAGACCAGTGATGGCGTACGTACTTCCTGTTCCTCCAACCAATGCCATACCCCAGACCAGTGATGGCGTGCATACTTCCTGTTCCTCCAACCAATGCCATACCCCAGACCAGTGATGGCGTACGTACTTCCTGTTCCTCCAACTGATGCCATACCCCAGACCAGTGATGGCGTATGTACTTCCTGTTCCTCCAACTGGACCTCATTTTCCCTGAGTGACCCTGTCCTTTAAACTTGGGCCGTGGCTCTGTGTGCAGTGGAACAGGGCGTCAGGGCTGTTAGCTCAGCCTGGGCCTTGGTGGCAGATGAAAGAGTACAAGTTATCCACTGTGGAAGGGCAGACCCACAGGGGCTGAGGTCACAGGACCCTCCCTGAAGTTGGGGGAGGGCATGACGATGTCAAGTTAGTTCTTAGGCCCTGTCTCTCCTTAATGCCTACAAAGAACTCCGAAGGCCCAGAGGGCAGAATCGACACCTGGAATCCTGCTATAGTTGGCTCTTTAAGGGAATGAAATCCTCTACCAGGTTCTGACTACCCTGGTCAGCTGCCCGGGTCTCCAGTCTGGGTTTTGATCTGCAGCTCAGCTGCAGCTGCCCTCAACCATAACCTAGATGCTGGCTGAGAATCCAGGTTCTTGCATTTAGAGCTGGCGGCCAGTAGGGGGCACTGGCACCTGGCTGGCTCTCCTCATTCTGAGTTTTTTTTTTTTATAAACAACCTTCTGTGTTGCGCTGCCAGTTATAGTAATGAACACACATTCCCAGTTGAGCTTCTCAGAAACAGGTCTCCCCAAGTGGGGTTGTTTTAGGCTCTGCCAGTCTCTCCAAGGCCCCAGCACTGGTCCACAGTGGACCTCTCCACAGGGCTGACCTGGCAGGGTAAACCACAGTGGGCTAACGTGGCACGTTTTTATGCCACACATTTCTAGGACACCTCACACACACAATCATGTAAATTGTTTACTCCTAATTGGAAATCTGAAGCCTACAATTATCTCCCCTACACCCCAAATGTCAAGTTGTTCCCATTTGACAGTCTTGGTCCATAATCCTGAGTAACAGAAGCCAATGAATAGGACAGGAGATTCCCTAGGACTGCCGAGCACCTGGATGCTAGATCCCAAAGCCTGGCCCTCTGGGCTCCACAGGGAGCCAGCTCTACCAGGGAATGGCTAACAACATCCAAAGCCCTTTGCTCCCTCACCTTGTAAGTAATAACCCAGCCCTTTAGCCCTGCCCAGACTGGACTGAAAGTGCAGTGACCCCACTCTGACATGTCACTGATGGGTGGGTATTTCATGTGACACTGCAAAAGGCTCTGACTTTTGCCCACTAAGGGCAAAGCAATTTTTCATCAGCTTCGCCAGAGCTCCCATGATGGAGCAGGGAATCAATATTATAATTAAAACCCTGCCCTGGTAGCCTGGGTCACCAACGGGCCAGGTGAGCCACTCACCGGTTTCTGTGTTCTCATGCTCCGTGTCCGTGAGCGTGAGGTTGGAGTTAGCCCGGCTGGACAGGCAGGAACTGCGCCCTGACCGTGTGCTCCGGCCCCACAGACGCACTGGGTGTTCAGGGGACAGCACAGTGTCTGCTTCCAGGTCTGCGTCAGAGCTGGCCCCCATGGAATAGCCACAGTGTGGGAGGCCGATGTCTGTCCTGTAGAGGGTCCCATGAGGGGGCGTCATCTCTCCCAGTCCCAGTTCACGAAGAGTGAAATTAGTGCCTGAGAGGAAACAAGATAATCAGGGAAGGTGCTGGGGAAGTTTGCCAAACCAGAAGTCCCTTTGCCCTAGGTGCACAGGTGCACTCACTGTGTCTGGGCTGACTGTGTTGACCCCAGCCACTTCCCCTGCCTGTGGAGGTCTTTTCATCCCTCCTTCTCCCGCCCAGTGTTGTGCATAAAAGCTGATTCAAACTGCCTTCCTCTGAGAAAGCGCCCCATTATCTACCTATCCTTATTCATAGCTCACTGTCTCCTGCACCTAGTTAGTTCCCTCTGGGAGATGCCTCGCCCCAGTGCTATTCGATGGTGGAGTTGCCTGCCGCTTCTGCTGAAGGTGGCTTCTACACGGGCTGATAGTATGTCTCCTTTGTCTCTAAGTTTCTGTGTCCCCAGCCAAATGCAGTATCTTCAAGGCACACCGTGTAACATGTCTGTTAAATTGCATGGAACGTTCCTGGTCTTTTCTCGCAGACGGGACTTGTCAACAAGTCCAGAACAGGACAGAATCTCTTGGATGAGCCCTGCTTAGGTTCCTGGAATCACCAGTTCCTTTCTGGCCTGGCCAGGGGAGCCTGGAATGGGAGAGAGTTCAGAAGCTGCTAGCACAGCCATGATCTGAGGTTAAGTCATGAAACCTTTCCAGACTGGTGGATAAAAAAACCACCTGTGTTCAGTGCCAGAGGCCCCTGGTGCCTCCGATCCTCCATCCTGGCTACTGCAGTCACTTCTCTTCTCCATTATCTTCCCTGCATCCAGCTGCCAGACAAGAGTTTCACATCAGCAGGCCCTGTGCCTCAGGGACTTTGGGGCTGTGCTCAGTGGCCAGGCAAATGTTCTGATTGGCTGGCGTGTGGGCCAGACCAGATGTTCATCTGTTGACTCCCACCCCTCTTGTGCCATACTGTACTCAGTTTTCCTTCTTCTTCTTCTTTTTCCTTCTAAGAAAAAAAAAAAAAAACCAAAGTGTACATCGGGGCCCCAGTTCCCCTATCTCCTTCGCAGTTGTCTGCACATTCCAAGTCCTGCCTCCTGTGCCCGTGCACACTCTAGCCCTATTCTGGTCCCCGCCCAGCCCATATCTGTGCTTTACTGGGCTGAGCCTCTCAAGAGAGGCTACTCATGTTATAGAGAATGACTGCTATGCTAGGTGAAAACTTAAATTTATTTGCCGTAAATGGCCAGGCCACACTGATTTCCATATGGCTCGCCCGCCATTCCCTTTTAAGCAGTCGGCATTGGCATCCATAGCAGTGAGCTGAGGTATCCAGAGACAGAAGGAATGCAACGTAAGCCCCAACTCCTAGAGTTCGGGGATCCCGGTGAGGCAACTGGTGAGGTGGGAGACTTTTTTCATGAGTTCTGTTTTATGACCTTTGACCTCTTTCCCCGATGTGTCTAAAGTGTGGGCTGCCATCCTACCTCCTTCAGCACCTCAGATGGCAGTTTGCAAACTGTGCCGCACATGCGTAGGATGATATTTGTTCTCCACAAGAACCCGAGGGGCTCCTCTTCTAAGCCTGGTGAGCTACGCTTGCATCTGAGCCACAGGCTCACTTAGCCCTCTGTCAAGCATAAGCTGAGGAGTTAGAGGAAAGCTTGGGAGGGGACATGCCTCTTCCCTTCCCCTACGGCTCAGAGGTGACAAGGAGCAGTAGGTAGCATTTATAAAGTGTCAGTTACACGCCAGGCTCTGGTGGCACGGATATTGTTTACAGTCCTCGCTAATCCTCGAGAGCACCCTACCATTAGGTGACATTATCCCTCTGCACAGGTGAGGATGCCTAGGGCTGTTACAGCTGTGGAGCCAGAATTCAGATCCAGATCTGTCTGATGCCAGAGCCTGAGCTCTCAGTGACAGCTGGGGAAGGGCCATGGGGCCGCCATTTTTCAAGTCTGAGAGGCAGCCTTGCTAGTGGGACAGCTTTCCTGTGGATCCAGGCCTGTGGGAGGGGGTGGAAATGAGGCCATAGGTTCTCTCTCTCTCTCTCTCTCTCTCTCTCTCTCTCTCTCTGTGTGTGTGTGTGTGTGTGTGTATGTGAGAGAGAGAGCCCAAGTGTGTGCAAGTATGTGTGTGAGCATATATATGTGTGTGTGTGTATGAGTGTATGAGTGTGTGTGTGTGTATGAGTGTGTGTGTGTGCCTGTGTGCTCCTCTCATTTGATCTTGGGTATGTGATTCAATCTGGGATTGTTGTGAGGATTTAACAGCATTGTTAAACCATATTTGAATTACATAGCCTCTGGTGTGGCTGAAGCTGTCTGTGGAGGGGAGCTGCACAGGGCAGAACCCCTGTGGGCTGCTCCCATTGGGAGGGACTAGGTCACCCACCAGGCCTCACAGAGGCCTTGAGGCAAAACAACAGGCGGTAGCACAGCAGGAAGGGCTCTTCCCTATTGGATGCAGCAACAATTTAGCTGGGCTAGGCCATGGATGGTGGTGGGCTGTGGAGAGGTGGGAAAAAAAAATAAGAGACAAAAAATTCTAGGGAGACAAGAGGGAAACTGGGGAAGGCCTCCTAGCGGCACGCTGAGGAGCCAGGAGACAATGCATGGATTCACCCTCAAGCTGCACTGTGGCTTACAAAAGAGAGCGGCCTGGACTGCACCGGCTATGGAGGCCAATTCTCCAGAACATATAACCGTGGCCAGGACTGGCCAATGGCAGAGGGAAAGGAGAAGAAGGTTTGGCTGAAAGGTATTCTGGGAAGGGATAGCTAGACTTTGGTGAGGACAGTAAGAAAGAAATGAGGAAGGAGGCTCTGACAACCAGGATAGCTTCCTGGTTAAATCGCTAAGTGTTAAGTGTTAAGAGTCTAACCTTCGGAACTGCTTTCTCTCAAGGTCACACAGCTTGACACAAGGAAGGTGCTAAGATCTGCTTGTGGAATGAATAAACCCCCAATCTAAGCTGTGCATTTGTTTAGCACTTACTTCTATTATCATGCTTACAACTTAAAGGTGTCATCCCACTGAGGCCTCCCTCACCTGTCACTGTGATAGGGTGACTGCTTGTGACTGTGTAATGCAGGAGCACAAAGTTCAGCAGGAGGGCTTGACTCGAGGCTGCTGCTAAAGCCCAGCCTCCATGCCCTTCTCTAAGCTAGGCAGCTGGGCTAGAACAGGTCTGTCCTCGCAATGAACCCTATCGGGCCCTTACCAGATCCAGGGGCCAAAGCAGTAGGGCCTTGGATTTTTCTAGAGGCGCCTCCTCCCTGGCCAGCTCGCCTGAATTTTCACGCAGGCGCACACCTGTACACATTTGTGTTCTGTCCACGTTTTGGTGTGCACTCACTCACCTGTGCGGCAGAACTCCTCGGCCTCCTGTGGTACCATGTCCTTGACGCGGCTGCCGTAGGCTAGCCGAGCATCTTGGTCGTATGCCTTCAGGGTCTCACTGGAGCTGTAGGACTTCTGTGGGCCCTTGCCCTCCTCGCTGTCGGCTGATGAGCTGGTGTAGCGGCGCTCAGCATCGCGACGCCGGGTCAGCGAGCGATAGGGCTTCCTCTCCTTCACGTCCATGGCCTCTGGCTCACGCTCTTCCACATCCACGAATTGGGCCCTTGCCGCACTCAGGGCCGAGTGGTCTGCAGGGGGGAAAATCAAGGAAAGATTGAGTCCCCAAGTTGGGCGGAGGAGACAGTGCCAGGATCTATCCTGCACTCAACATACTCTTGGGTCAAAGTGACTCGTTAACCAGGCTCCCGAGGTGCCGGCAGGCCCCATCCTAAGCCACAGTCAGCAGCATAGGGTACTGGCATTTGGTGCCTCTCATGAACAATCCTCTTGCTGTTACTGGGCCTGAAGATGCCTCATGTTCTCCCTAGGGCTGGGGATCAATGATGCCCAGAGATCACAGGGTGCTGGTCCTAGTAATAGCTGGAGGTAGGAGCTGCATCTCTGCTATTCCTATCATATCAGCTGAAAGATGGCCAAACTCTGAACTTAAGGGCTCTTCTGGAATCTGAGAAATGATTGACTATAACCATGCCAGGAAGTAAACATTTCTTCAGTTATCTCCCTAGATCACAGTAAGTGTGCAGGCATTATTACTGTATCCAGGAATAATCTCCGTATTGGTTTAAATCGTGGCTGGCTTTACATTGCCACCACAGTGTATCAGGGTTTCCTCCTGTCTATATCCTCACCAGCACTGGTTGTTATCTGTCTTCTCAGTGTCTTGTCCTTCTGCCTACATATTAACACTGCATTGAGTTCAGTCTCAGCTAGGTCAGAAAAGCAGTGGCTTTATTGCTCTAGACTGACAGTCTGAGAGTTTTTCACTTAGCAGCATCTGCATTCTCCTTCTAGAGTCTTTCTTCAGCTCTGGGGCACAAGCACAACCTCTCGCCACTCCTGAAAGGGTTAGGAGCTCTGTCTATGAGGAAAGCGGTATATCATTCAACTGATCAACAAATGAGATGGCTTGTTTTTCCAGAAGCCTCTAACCTCTGCAGTTCTGGCTTTCCCTTGTTCCATTTGTCAGAGCAACACAGATATACAAAACATTCTCGTCTTTGCTGTTTTGCTAAAAAGTAGCTAAATAGGAGCTCTCTCTCTCTCTCTCTCTCTCTCTCTCTCTCTCTCTCTCTCTCTCTCTCTGTGTGTGTGTGTGTGTGTGTGTGTGTTTGTGGAGGTCTGATTTTCTCAGGGCTGGAGTTATAGGTGACTGTGAACCACTCTGAAAAAGGAACAAGGCTTTTTAACTGCTGAGCCCTATCTCCAGCCCCTCAATCTTTTTTAATTTTTAAAGAGAGGCTGATTATAACTCTTTAGATTGATATTATAACCCCAAAATGGTTTTTGACCCACAGCACTGTTTTGGTTTAATTTGGGTGAAGATTTACAGCAGCTACTGCATCTGTCCCTTGCGGCTTTTCCAGCCCCAGAATGATAGAAATGCAGCTGCTATGAATAGCACACAATAAAGATTAGCCATCATGAACAGCCATGGTCAACACACCTCATAATCATACCAAATTAGCACCAGCACTTGCAAATATAATTGTAGTAGAAGCCAATATTAATTGGGTGCTCCCTTTAACTACTATCATAAGTGATAACTATCAGATCTCCTTGCCAATCCTGCCCTGTGGGTCATGGGACTATGCAAATTTCAGTTGTGGAGGGTGACTCTTCTGCCCAAGGTCACACAGCTCTACTAGAGCCCAAGTTATGACCCAGAGAATTAAATTTGGCGCATGGATGTTCGGATCCTTTTGTTTCCTTTGGGCTATGCCAGGTGAATTTTCAAAGCCCAGATCATGCCACTGATCTGCCCGTGCCCCCTTTGCATCCCTGCCTAGCCACTAGGACCAATTCTGGACTTCTTGGCTAAAATAAACTTGTAGATTTGGACCATCTCATTGCATCCCAAGAACCACTTGTACTTCCTTGTGCAATGTGCTCTCTCCCCACCCCATCGGACATGCTAATGTTTCCCTCTTCACACGGGTAACTAGATACTGGTTTTGAGTCTAATTCTCCCTTCGAAGGCTTTCATAGTGTTTACCAATGTTCACTGGATAATAAGTAAACCGAGATTTGGTTGGCACTTATTTCCTTCTTTCTAACACTAACAAGCTTTTGGTGTTTCACTTTAGTTGAATATGTAACAACTAACCTAGCTGAATATAAAAGCTAAATTAGAGGGAATCCTGAAACATGTCCTTTTATGTGTAATAATCAGCCTGTGTTCAAAGTATGTGTCCCTGAACTGATCAGCTGGGTAACTTTAGACAAGTCACTCTACCTGTCTGTGCTTCATTTACCTTAACTGCAAAGCTTTTTCTTAGCCTATTCTGGGGATTAAGTGTGTCAATATATGCCCCTGGCATACAATTAACGCTCAATATATATTAACTATTAATGTCAGAAACCCAGTTTTAAAAGTCATAATTGAGAAGGCTTTAAGTAGATGTCAGTTACAATTGAAAAAGGGACACGTCAAAGAACCATCAGCAACTATGGCTGCAAAACTGGTGGATGTAATATTTCCATCTGTGTCTCTCCTGGCTGAGTCCAACAGCTTCAAGACAAAGACAGTAACTGCATGCAAGTTCCTAAGAACAACTCAGACATCCCCAGGCAGAGCAGGGGCAGGGAGAGCCTCCGAATAACATAGCAATTCAGTAAATATTTACTCTTCTGAACAGATAGGGGGTCAGACAGAGTTCACACTTAAATTGGCATTTTAGCTGAGCGAGAAGGGGATGGGAGAAAAAGGAAGGAGATGGAGAAGAACTCCCTGGAAGTAGGCGGTGACCTAGGGCTCTCGGCAGAAGGATGGGAGCTTTGCTGGGGAAGGTGTTTATTCCCACCAGTGTCTCTGTGATCCATGCGTGGGTGGAGAACAAGCAGGAGGACACACATTGCTTCAACACACCTGGTACTTTCTTACCCATTGCTATGACTTCAATCCGCTTTGCACCCTCTCCCCACTCCTCATGGGCCCCCCTCCCTCACACCACTGTTGTATTGCTGATATCTGGGGAATAATTAGGCTTGATGAGCTGATTAGGTTGGAGACCTCCAGATGAGATTGGCGGCTTTATAAGGAGAGGGAAGAGATGCCTAAGCAAGTTTCTCTCTTGCATTCTAGTGTGCTAGGTGACACCCCATACCACATAGTCCCAAAGCAAGAAGATGTCCCCATCATGCTTCCTGATACTGCATTTCCCAAACTTCAGACCTGAGAAACAAGCAGCAATCAACTTGTGGTTTTCTCTATCAACTGCAGATGACTAAGGAACCCAACAATCAACCTCCGGGTTCTCCACTGCCCATGAAACCCAAGAGGAGAATGTATTCTAGGTCTTTCTCGACCTGCCTCTTTAAACTCTCTTTCCATGTCCTTTTATTGTCCCAGAACAATTCATTTCCCCAGTCTCTTTTCCCTGACATGTGTCTCTATTTCAGTCTCTGTGTCAATTAGCTTTCTTTGTCAACATGAAGGTCAGCTTGGAAGAGTGAACCTTAATTGTGAAAACCTATCAATCAGATTAGTCGGTAGGCAAGCACACAAACATTCCTTATTAATGACAGACTGAAGAGGGCCCAGGACAGCCTGTGGGCTGGCAACCCCAGCTTTTGTAAGAAAGCGAACAAAGCAAACCATGGGGAGCAAGCCAGCATGAAGCATCCCTCTGTGGCCCTGTTTTAGTTCCTGCCTCCAGTTCCTTGCCTTGAGTTCCTGCCATGGTTGTCTTTCATGGAGAATTATAAATTTAAGATAAAAATAAACCCTTTCCTTCCCAAGTTGCTTTTGATCATAGTGTTTATCACAGTAACAGAAGGTCGTCTCTATACAGTTTCCTGCCATTACTCAACTCTCCCAGTCCCTGTCCTGATGCTGAATATTTATTGTTTGTAATGTTCCCCTGTAGGAGGAGCAAAGGCAGATGAGCGGCTGAAGTGTGGCTGCCGAGAGGTCTATGGGTGTTTGCTTTACTTCTTTTATTTTCTGTAGCTCTGTTTTTATACTAATTCCCACCAGGTGGCCTATTTACCTCTGGCACAGGATTTTCCCCTGTGAAGATCCAGAATGGACCCCTCCTGCTCTTTTGAGGTCTTGGGCATCTTTCCTTGGCTGGTTCCTTGAGCCTGCCACACTTCTGTCTCTTCACTAATGACATATGGGGTGAATCTGTTTCCTGTAAGGACCTTGTCACATGCTATGGCTTGACCACTTGATAGCTGATTAACTCTCAGCCATCGTCACCTTCACCACTCCCTTACTAACCACGACTGCCATGTTCTCATTAAACTTTCCCAAGGAGACATGGATAAATGTCTATTTATGCCAGGTAGGGCACCAATGACAAACCCAAAAAGGTATTTCACTCAAGTCTACCTTAGTTGACCAATGAGTTTAATTGGGGTTACTGTCAGGAGCATGAAGAACTTTGAAGTCTCTTAGCAACTATGAACCTGCTTGTATACCCTCAAAGAGGGTCAGGCAGGGACTGCTGTGTTACAGCAACACTAGTGTATTGCCACCTGAGTCCTTGCTGTTCTCAGCATAAATGGCACCAGTCTCCTAAGGGTCTCTTCCAGGTAATCATGGAGTCTCTGATTTCAATAGGTGGAGCAATGCCATGCCCAGAGCACAGAGTTCCAGAATAATTTGCAATCAGCTGGGATAGGGTGAAGGGCTTGATCGGCACATTGTGTTCTCACTCTTTGCATCTCTGTGCATCTCTAGTTCCATTTTATGGAAAGAGTGAGATTTAGAGAAGTTAAATAACCAACCTAAAATGGCAGCTATGTTATCAAGGGTGTCCCGTGCCTTCTCTCCCCTGATTGAATGAGGCAGGAGGAGCTCTGGCTACCTCCTAGTAGTATGACTTTGGGAAGGTTTCTCAAGCCAAGATACTGATTTGTTTCAATGCTTTGACAACTGCAATACTCTGTGCCACTATAAGGGATTAGGAAATTATTATGATTAATATCATAGTTGTCATTGTCCTCATTATCACCATTATCATCACCAACATTTTTTTAAAATTATTTTTTATTCGATATATTGTTATTTACATTTCAAAAGATTTCCCCCTTTCTGGCCCCCCACTCCCCAAAAGTCCCATAAGCCCCCTTCCCTCCCCCTGTTCTCCCACCCACCCCTTCCCACTTCCCTGTTCTGGTTTTGCCCTATACTGCTACACTGAGTCTTTCCAGAACCAGGGGCCACTCCTCCATTCTTCTTGTACCTCATTTGATGTTTGGATAATGTTTTGGGTATTCCAGTTTTCTAGGTTAATATCCACTTATTAGTGAGTGCATACCATGATTGATCTTTTGAGACTGGGTTACCTCACTTAGTAAGATGTTCTCCAGCTCCATCCATTTGCCTAAGAATTTCATGAATTCATTGTTTCTAATGGCTGAATAGTACTCCATTGTGTATATATACCACATTTTTTGCATCCATTCTTCTGTTGAGGGATACCTGGGTTCTTTCCAGCTTCTGGCTATTATAAATAGGGCTGCTATGAACATAGTGGAGCATGTATCCTTATTACATGCTGGGGAATCCTAGCATAATATTCTGTCAGAATTCAAACCATGAGCTAAGTTAAACAGATGGGGGTCTTTAGGGGCACTCTAGTGACAGACAAAGAATTCCCAAGGAATAAAAGGTAGGCTGGCTATTGGCTTCCAGCTAGATGAAGCATCTGCACCTGTGGTGGCAGTCGGGTAGAATACCGGTCCCTGTGCGAGGACACTGATGCTGACATATCTAGGAACCAATCAAGGCCTTGGCACAGGCTTGTTTGCCAGCCCCTCATGAGCACAGCTCTTTGAGATTATTCCCCAGCTGCAGCCCAACCACCACAAAGGTGTAGTGAGAACAGGTCCTTTCCATGAGAACAGTAGTCCAGTCCCTCACTACTTAAGTGTGTTGGTGTCACCAGAGATGATTGAGAGAAAAGCTTTGTAATAGCTTTCTGCCTGGCTAGTGTCAGCAGAAGCCCTGTCAGTGCAAAGGGCATTGATGAGTGAGAAACCATGGATACCTAAGTTGCTGGTTAGACTTTGACTTGGGTATCAGATGTGGTCTTCCAGTGGCAAGAAAAAGGAACTGGGACAGGAGGACAAAATCAATATATATATATTGAGCACAGAGCATGACTTTCCTACTTAGTCCTGTGTTTTTCATCTTGGAGACCAGGCTAAATGGTTCTGGGAGCTGATTCAGTTTACACTGTGGGTAAAGGACAAGGCTAAGACTTGAACCCAAGACCTCCTGATTCAAAAGTTAGCATTTAGTATGTATCATGTGTGTTTGTGGTATACATGCACACATGTGTGCTGCCCTGCCTATAGAGGCCAGAGGAGGACACTGGGTGTGCTGTTTGATCGCTCTCCACTGAGATAGGATCTCTCACTGAGTGTGGAGGTGGGCTGGCAACCAGCAAGCCCAGAGAGACTCATGGTGCTGGGGTTACAGGTTGTTCCTATAGCCATCCCTTCTCTTCTCTTGTATCGGTGCTAGGGATTTGAACTCAAGTCCTTAATTTGTTTAAAGCAAGCACCCTTACCACATTTTATTTCTGCTTTGGTTTGGTGTCATTTTCCTTCACATTGAGCTAGTCTTGGAAGAACTGGAATGTGGAGGCAAGAGACCTACCTAGTGGGGGTGGGGATCAGAATAGCATTTCAGACAGAGAAAGAATGAACAGAAAAATAAGCTGGAGTTGGAGTTTGGTCCCAGAGTCCTTAACTTAGCTTGCGCAGGGCTGTAGGTTAACTCCGCAGTATTGGAAACAAAGCTAAGAGAAGCTATGCATGCAATCAGTTTATGTTGAGCACTGTGGCCCCCACCAGCAATTCCAGTATCTGAGAGGTAGAAGCAGGAAGATCAGGAGAAAAGAGACAGTCAGCTTCAGCTACACAGTGAGTTTAATCACAATCTGGGCTACTTGAGACCCCTCATAAAACAAACAAAACAAGTAAATAAGCAAACAAACAAAAAACCTGTTCACTAAATGTTTGTGTTCTGGTTACCCTGTGCATAGTATTCCCAGTTCCCATGGCAACAGTGCAAGCTAGGTGCTATTCTCTTATTTTATGTTTTCTCTATTCTTGTTTTAGCAATGAGGTCACAAAAGTTCAAGGGGGTGAAGCGAATTACTCTAAATCACATGGTTCCCTCATGTCTGGTTCTATATTTGAAACAGAATAAAATGTTTAAAAACCAAGAAAAACATTGAATACTTAGTGACCCACAGGCTGGGTCACTATGTAAAAAAATCACTAAATCCCATTCTTAGTTCAGTGCTGCAGAGGAACCAAGCTGGCATCACAGGAGTCTCTTTCTACCTCCCTTAGCATATCTTCCCTCTTCACCTAGCTCCGAATACCTATCTCAAGCTATGTTTGAGATATCAGAGGCCAAGATCACAGCTTAGCTGTGACTCAGAGGAGCCTCTATTCAAGAAGCAAGTCAATAGGGAGAAAGGCAGGGAGGAGCGTAACAGGGCCATCAGGCCAGGCTGAGAGAGGCCAGCAGTAAAAGAGGATCAGATTCCTTCACTAGAGACTGTGGTATCTAAACTGAGGACACAAAAGGTTGGGTAAAAGGTAGGCAGGAGAGGGTTTGAGGTAAGGAGAGAAAAGAGGCATAGATGCAGGACCTCCAAACTGCTCTGATACACAGTGGAAATGTACTGATGCTGCAATTCAAGGCCCACATACAGTGTGAGTGTCTCATGTGTATGTGTGTGCCATGGCGTGCATGTGTGGAGGACGGAAGTACCTGTGGATTATCTTCTGTCACTCCCACCTTGGAGTTGAGTTGAAAGTTTGATATTTTTCAAGTCCATTCTACTTGCATAGAATTATAATGGATTGCCAGCTGACATTAGAATGCACTGTTGAGGTTCACAGCATGAATGAATGACCCTGAGCAGAAAAAAGCCAGATTATTCCTGGGGTTCAGACCATGGGGAGGGAAGAGGCAGGAGATGAAGCTTGAGGTGTGGAGCCATCCACTTGCCTAGAAGTACGTTTCCATAATATCAGTAAGAAGCAGGGTGCCTGTGTCAGGGGATGCTGGTCAAAGACAAGGAAAGTCCCTAGGGAGGGCACTCTCAGCTGGGTCCACAGACCCTCATGCCCAGGGCAGCTGGGTAGGGTTGAAACTGGGGCTGGGGCTTATGCAGGGTAGGAAGAATGACCTGGGGCTGGAGCTGATACAGAAAGGGAGATCTCAGAAACAAAGCTTCCGTGTCTGGGGAGAACCCCACATCTGGACCTTTCTCCAGTTGTATTTACACAGAGTCGGGCCATGGAACATCTGTGGGGTAGATATCCACAGACAATGGGGCCTGGACTGCTAATACACCGTTCCCCTGCCAAGGCCCACAGGGAAAAGGGCTGTTATCACCTGCTTACCCAAAACCAGTCAGGAAATTGACTGAATTCCTGCTGGGCTAAAATTTTATCAGTTTTGCCTAACATAAGCAGAGGGTGGTATTTTTAGTTCTGCGTATGTCAGAAAGGCCCATAAACATTTCGGAGCTAACATGTGTTCTGCAGAATGAAAGTCCTGGGGAGTAGCTTGGCATGTAGAAAAGCATAAATCTTATTTTCCTTAGTCCTTTAAAGCTTGCTCTTAGAATCCTTTGTTTTCAGCTGGGAGAGGGGAAGACCTGGCCCTTATCTGAGTGCCAGAATCTGTGCTGGAGTCTGCAAACCAGGGAGGAAGGCATCATTACCTCCATGTTATGGATTTGGGAAAGGCTTAGAGGGTCAGAGAAATACAAGTTCATGAGACACCAGGACATGAATCCCAGACCCTGGCTTCCACATTTATGCTCTGTGACACCCGGAATACATCTCTCTAGCCCTGTCACTATGGGAAACCCCTTACCTCTTAAGCAGAAGCACAGCGATATTAAGAGTGGTACCTAAGGCAAGGTGTTCATGTGTAGTCCCTCATTTAAACCTTACCATGCCCGACCTACCCTTTCCAGAGGTGCACCCAGGATTAGGTAGGTTAGATCATTGCTTAGAGGATCACTTTAGGAGGAAAGTACAGGCAGGAGTCACATCTCGGCTGTCCTACCCTGAGGCACAAGCTTTTCTGCAACCTATACTGTTTCCCACCTGACTGTCCCTATTCTAATTGTACCAGTGTTCTATTAGTTCATTCTTTAATAGCATCAGTTCTTCCAGGGGCCCCACTTAGCCACCAGTCTGGGCTGCGTTAGGTAAAAGGATTCCATGGAGTTTCTTGGTAGCCTGACACTGGACAGAAAACTGGGCCAGAGAGAGGGCTTTCCTGGGAGTGCACTGGATGGAGTGTGGCCCTGTGCCCAGCCTTGCTGTGGGGACATCTCTAATCAGTGGTTGGCAGGCAGGTGACAGATGGTGCCACCGTTTGCAGGAGCTATCTTGCCTTCTGTTGGAAGTTTGTCAGAGGCCAGGTACCAAAGGGCAGAAACTCTGATCCTGAGCCAGAGGCTTTCCCTTCAAAGGGCTGGGAATGCTCAGGACTCGGGGACACAGCAGGACCTCAGTCAGCAGGAGCTTCTATGATGCTGCTTCTTGTACTGTCTACATTCCTGCTATGTCCATTTTTTTGCTCCCACAGCAAAGTACCTTTCACAAATAATGTCATCTCAGAGTTCAGATAGAAGGCAGCACTCATATTGAGTGCTTGATATCCCTTGGTCCCAATTCTACTATGTGATCATCACATGACCTCAACTCTGGAGACTTGACCATCTCTAGGAACAGTTTTGCCTGTCATATTTCGCTTCCTGTAATGGAGTCAAAATTTGCCTTCCCTCTATAGGCCTTAGCTTTCTATCCCCTGGGATTCTAGGAAATCTGTCTAGTACTTTATTCCACAGAATAATCCTTCCAGACTGAAAACAGGGACAATCTGTGTCCTTGCATCCTCTGTCAGAGGGAGCATGTCTCCAGTGATCTTCAAGTCCTTGCCTTCTTTGTAATTTCCCCCAAGATTTGTCTGCACCCTCTCTCCTCTCCAGCCCAATCCTGGGTTGTAGTCTAAGGCACTGGGTTGATTTTGGTTTCCAAGGAGTCACAAAGTAGTCAACGGGTCAAACACATCTACCCTTGTTTCCACCACAGAGGATGCAAAGGGATAATTGACACAGATACCTACCAGCAGAGGTGAGATACCAACTCTAGGCCTCTGCTGCCTGGGGAGACAGATGGTACCTGAACTGAGCCACCAGGCTGAGTCTGCAGTTACCCAGTGGACCAGAGAGGAAGGTGTACTTTACTGTTCCTTGGCTCTCCCATTGTGTTACAGCCACTGGAGCCCTTATAGAGTGATATCCTCTCTCCTATCTGCCCACTGCACACCTCTCCATCTTCCCCCAGGAAGCTGGTCCTATTGGATTTGCAGAGCCAGATCCGCCCTGGCCTATGGGGTTATCTTCCAGGTTTCCAGAGCCTAAAGGAAGGGAAAAGGTATCTCCAGTTCATTGCATAGCTACCTGGGATATTGCCTACTTCTTTCAAAGTTCAGCCCACAGTCTAGTACCCCTGTTCTTTCTCCCAGGAAACTCTGGCAAGAGTCAAGGCTACAACTTGGTTTATTTTGGTGCCACTAATCACAGAGCTGTTTTCCCCTGACTTTCAGTGGGCTTGGCCTAGACCTGCACTATGAAATATTCAAAGTAGAGTAGAGATGCTGATTAATTGAACTTCCCCTACTGTGGCCACGTCTTAGCCTGCAATTACCTGGGGTTCCCACCAGGCCTCCTCTTCAACAAGTGAGGAGGAGGAATCTGAGGGAAACCAGACTCTGTACAGCAGGCAGCAGTTTGAGGCTTCTGGAACTAGCAAGACTTTCATGGAAAATGAAATTTACTTTTTTTTACATTTTTTTTTTTTTAAATTTTGAAAGAGTCAGGCTACATAGCCCAAGCCACACTTGAGCCTGCAGTCCCCTGCCTCAGGCTTCTGTATGCTGGCATTGGAGGCATGATCTAGCTCACTCATTGACTCCACAGTTTAGCATGGAGGAGGATTCTTCAGCCTGAAGAGAGTTTGGGTTTGGGGAGCGGGGGAATTCCTCACCTGTGAAAGGAACTGCTGTCCCTCTCCCTTTTGTCTTCTATGTCACACCCTGGAACCTAATCCCAGGTAGCTATGCAATGAATTGGAGATACCCTTTCCCATCCTTTAGGCTCCAGTTCACAAACTGTTCCATTAATCCTAAAGGGACCAGTCTCTTGATGGTAACAGCAGGACCCTATTTGGATCTTAGATACCCTGAGATGTCCTTCTCAGAGCCATGAGCATTTCAGCTCTCCCCCCACCCCCAGGTCAGAATATCTCAGTGGCAACAAACTATGGAAGCAGCTCCAATCTCAACTTCTTGTGGAACAATTATAGTTAGTGTCTCTCCAACTCTGTTTCCTCATCTGTAAAACTACCCCACCCCACATCTTCCCATTCCTATCTTCTTAGGAAAAGACATCAGAGGCCTAAGTGACATAAGTCTGAAAGTTTTTTTTACATAGAGTATAGCCCACAGTGGTGGGCTGTGTCCTTTCTTCAGAGGGCAAAAAGCAACTCATATCAAGAATACTTGTAAGTTTAAAAAGAGGCACAGTAGGATACAGTTCCTCCCGTGACCCAGTGGTGTCATGTGGTCATAGATAAGCATTATTTCATCTGAGACTCAGACCTGTCTTTTGTGCCACAGCAGCAGGGGTCCTGTGTTTAGGTTAGTAATGTGGAAGATGGAAGTGCTTTGTGTGCATGAGAACTTTTTGGCTAATGAAGCCCCAGGGCAGGACACCTGCCATCCATGTCCTGGGCATGCCTGCTGCCAGTGATATTACAGGGTTAGAAAGGATAGAAATTAAGACACCATAGCCAGTCCTTCCAATGGGTCAAAGCTGTGTGTGTGGGGTTGGTGGTCACCCAGGAAACTTTCTCTTGGAAAGTGGGGTGTGTGTATGTACCTACAGTCTTTGAGCCTCTGCAGCACTTGGTTAGAAAGAGAAGGTTCTAGCATGATCCATTCACATTTATCTGTTGAGTCTTGAGGGTAGAATTGGCTCAAGGCCCCAAAATGCTGCCCAATGGCTACAAGATGATGGGCTCAGAACCTTCATGGACTGACCAATAATCAGAGTGCAGAAGGGGCAGAAACTTCTGTTTTTATCTGCTTACATTCTCTCCACAGTCCCCAAGAATTACATGCTCTTACCTTTTTTTTTTTTTTTTTTTTTTATTTTATGACTGGGTCCCACTATGATGGTGTTGCAAGGCCCACAAACAGCCTTCTATCCCTCATCTGGACTCATAGTTCATTAGAGCAGGTAACATGTCCTTGAATAAATCTCTGAATGTCTCTGCCTCAACTTCTCCATCTGTGAGAAAGAGCTCCCAAACCTGAACCTGCTCTCTTGGTGGGTACCACATCTTGATGCCAGGGGCAGTCTAGAAGCAAAGAAAGTGTCTGCTACATTGAACAGAGTGGAGAAAAGTACACAGTGTTCCAGAAATTCCTCTGATGTGTGGACTCCACCCCAAGCTGCAGATCCCTCTATTTATATCTTTGCTTGGTGACAGCCCACAGCAGCCTAAATACTCCTGGTGACAAACCGCTCAACAGCACTCAAGACATACCCTCCTTGTATCCTACTCAGATGGCTGGAGCCCTAGCACCTACCTGCCTATCCATTTCCCAGTGTGCCTTCCAAACCCCATGTTCTCTTTAGAACACATCCTTAGAGCCTACACAAGTTCTGAGATTTGTATATAGGTACCAACAGCCTGTGATTCCCAAGAACTAAGGGGGACCTTGTGTTATAGTGAGGGAGACTGAGGCTCAGCTATATTTCAGAAGTGAAGGGACAGGGGCTGTTTCTTCCTGGGTCCTTCTACAGCCTCCATCTTCTTGCGTACTGAATAAGGAGATGAGAATTATATCTGGGCCTGACGACTTCCCTGGCTTTCCATAACACACAGAGAGATACATTCAGACACATAGACACACACACACACACACACACACACACACACGTATACACACACAAGGACACACAGACACACATATACACACACAAGGACACACAGACACACATATACACACACAAGGACACACAGACACACATATACACACACAAGGACACACAGACACACATATACACACACAAGGACACACAGACACATATACACACACAAGGACACACAGACACACATATACACACACAAAGACACACAGACACACATATACACACACAAGGACACACAGACACACATATACACACATAAGGACACACAGACACACATCACACACAAGGACACACAGACACACATATACACACACAAGGACACACAGACACACATGAGAGAGAGAGAAAGAGAGAGAGAGAGAGAGAGAGAGAGAGAGAGAGAGAGAGAGAGAGAGAGCTGTCAAGCACCAGGATTTCTGTATGGTACATGGATTAAAATCCCTTGGGTACTCCTAACACAGGAGGTTGGTTAGTAAAGGTATCCCAGAAAGGGATGTCACATAGAAAGAATGCAAGGCAGACAGAAGTGGCTTTGGCAGAATTTCACTTGCATATCCAGGCACTCAAGTCTGGAAGTGGTGGAGAAAAGTCCTTTAATGATGGGAAAACCCTAAGTGCCCGAAGCTGCCTCCATTTCCAGTCATTAGGGCAGATATTAGGTCCCCCTTGCCAGCAACTGGGTGGCCAGGCAACTTTCATTTCAATAATTAGCCGTTGTAAGTCTCACAGAACTGGAGACGGATAAAGGCAGGCCCAGTCTCTCACGAAGCTAATTGTGCCCAGAGTCATACACGCCTAATCAAGCCTTGTGCTGCTTCCAGCCTTTCATCCAAAGCCTCAAAAGATTCACCATCAGTAATTAAGTCTCCTAAGTGCCTTAAAGAAAGGAATTCTCCAGGGCAGTGAGAGTGGAGAAAGGACTGCTAGGGTGGAGATGGAGCAGGCAGACGTGGTGCCAGCTCCTAGAACAGGGGCCAGGGAGCCAGGGATAGGCCTTGATCCTTGAGAATGGTTCTCAGTGGCTACTCACCCCTGTGCTTTCTGCCCCAGTGGAGTAAGTGGTGAATTCTGCTGGGCCTGGCTGAGCCATGGGTTACTATATCTGTTAAAAATTCCAGTTCTAGTAAGGATGACAAAAAACAAAAACAAAAACAAAAAACAAAAAACAATCGCAGATCCTCAGACTTAGAAGGGAATGTAAAATCTTCTGAAGCTTGGATGGCTTCCGTGGGTCTCCACAGACCCCACCAGCCCTTGATGGACCCCTGACGACAGGGCGCTCACGCCTGTCACATTTCATCTTATAGACTTGGCTTTGCATGGCCCATTCTGCTAGTGAGTTAGCATTTGTTTTCCTTAAAAGAGATTTCCTGCCTGCCCTAGCCCTGCTTGAGAAAGCCCAGAAAACAAGAAAATCCTCCTCCCTGGGTAGGACCTCTCTTCCCCAGGCTCTAGGAAACAGTAGATCATAGTGAATGAAAATCCAGGCTTTTAGCAAAAGCACCATTCAAACAAAAAAACAATTGATAAATTGTACTTCTCTGAAGTTCCCATGTTTTGTGAAAGTCTGTCCAGAGGATAAGGAGATAAGCTACAAAGTGGGAGAAAATGTGTGTAAACCACTAACAAAGCCTAGTATGTAAACCCCCATCAGCAACCCAAAACTCAATAGCGAGCTAAACACACACTCCAAAGATATGAGTAAGTATTTTACCAAAGAGCCTGTACAGATGGCAAAGGAGCCCAGGGAAAGATGTTCAACATTGTTAGCCACACAGGAGATGGGAATTAAAATCACAATGAACTATCACCTTCTATGCACCAGCAGGGATAAAATGAAAAATAGCAACAACTCTCAATGCTGATAAGGATGCAGAGAAACTGGATCACCCGTGCGTTGCTGGTAGGGATGAGAAATGGTGCAGTCCCTCTGGAAAATAATTTGGCACATTGCTTAGAAAACGGAGCATGCAATTACTGTACATACTAGCAATTGTACTCTTGGGTGTTTAGCCCTCAAAAATGGAAACTTATGTGCACACAAAAACCTGCACAATGACATGCACTGAAGAGTTCCTCTTAATAGCCAACAGCTGGAAACAGGCCAGATGTCCTTTGACAGAGGATTGGTTATATCAAGGTAGAAGGCCATGGCTTATTACTTAATGATAAAAAAGGAACTAAGTAATGACATTGAAGGATCTCCAGGGACTGATACCGGGTGAAAAGAGAAAAATCAGGCAAGAAGGTTGAACACTTCCAAAATGTTTTGGGAATCCCAACACTTCAGAATGATGGAACAGAGAGGAATAGTGTCCTGTATGGTGGCAACGGGCACTGTGAGAGAAACCCTGTGAGGAAGGACGGCATACCACCGTTTGGCTGAATATGCTGTCAGGTTTCATAGAGCTAACAAAGGGCTCTCAAGTAAAATACAAAATCCAAGTACGATGAATGGAGTAAGATGACGTCCCAATGCCAAGATCCCAGCAGTGATATGTGCTTTCTTGTTACTGATTCTCAAAGTGCTATGACTAGGGGAAACCATCGAAAGGATGCACAGAATATTTCTGCATTATTTCTGTATGTGAACTACAATTATCTCAATAAAATATTTTAAATGAATGTTTTGAGTCAATGAATTTTGAGTAAGCTGCATGTAGATTTGAATGTTGGATCTATTTATGTTCTCCTATGCTCCTTTGGACAAATAAAGTACCTAAGCCTGAGCCTCAGTTTTCCCATCTGTAAAATGAAGATAGTGCCTGTCATTATGCAGGGCTGTCCTCAGGTTTAAATGATGTAATTCATGGAAATACTTCTCTCTGAGCCCGCCACAGAGTAAGGGCTCAGATGGCAACAGGTATATATCTAACATCTTCATCCACCAAATATTTCTGTGCCTTTGTCTGATTCAGCTATCACCGACACTGCCTCTTTTCTGCCCGTCTTCCTCTGAAGAAAAGATTTTTTTGTGGTTAATATTACTCTTTGGAGATCAGATGACACAAAGTACATTCAGGGAGAAATGGCTATAGACTCCATGTCACCCTTCTAATGCCAGGATTGATGATGGCAGAGTCTGATGCACTCTCATTACCACAGACAATTCTGGTACTATGATTTCTAGCCACGATGACACACTTTACATGCCATTTATTTTCTATGCAATGTCTTTTTCCCTAAGAAGGAAGCAAGTAGCTCAGCTTCATATTTATCTAACCCTGGGTGTCAACATTAACACAAGCAACACAGGCTCGGCAACACAGATTTCTTTCTAAATCTCCAAGACATGTTGTTAGACAGCTATAACAACTTCTAAGGAATCACACCTCCATGTATTCAAACCCTGTGTACCTACACCCTGCCTCTAGGGCTGGCCATGTGCCTTGCATCTTATAGGGCAAAAGAATAATAGCGAATTCAAAGCAGAGGCAGGGAAGAACCTTGAGTATGAGAACGTGCCTTTTCTGGCTTCTTTTGGACAATTAGCATCATACAAAGAGCTTAGGATCTTGGCTGAGCAACAAGCTCTTCCTGGATTATAGCCACATGTGGGAGCCCATGCTTGAGCTGACCCACCCAGATCTACCCAGGCAGGATTACTGATCTGCAGAAATAAGAACCACTCAATGACCAGTGTACGCCACTAGATTTGGCGGTGCCATAGTACACAATACAAACAAATTTCTATAAGTATTACTATAATTCCCATTATAGATGTAGAGACTCAGGTGATTCAAGTTAAAGGCAGCATTGTAAAACTTGTACATTTCTCCCTCATTTTTGTGCAATTCAATCTACCACCAATCACCTTGGACCTTTTTTATTTTCTTTTTATTAACTTACTGGTTATACTGGTTTTATTAACTTACTGGTTATACTGCTACTATGTTTATATTTAGGTAACTGCTTAAGCATATACTCTAAACTGTGTGCTCCCAAAGTCCTCAAACAGTAGTCACTTAATAGATACTGATTACTGGATAAACAGGCAGTATGTCCGAGTAGCTGAGCTGTCTCAGATAGAAGATCTGCACTGAGATAGGAGAAGGACTTCGTTGCCAAGTTACATAGCTAGCAGGGCCTGGGCTCCAACCAAGCTCTCTGTTCTTCTGGCCCAGAGTGCAAAGGTCTGCCCTTAAATTTCCCATGCATCCTGAGGGCGAGACAGTTGAGGAAATGAGTAACTACCCCACAGTTAGGAGGGAACGTTGCTGGATGAATTCCATATGTTTAAGGAATGCCAATCGCTGTGCTAAGAGGATTCTGATCAAAACAAGTTCCCAGCTGGAGCAAAAGCATACCAGCATGAACCCCACTGCTTGGGATCGGAAACACTTTGTGGATGAGGTCCTGCATGAACTTGTATCATCCAGCCCCATGCAGACCCAGGAACATGGCTCTCATCCTGCAGACTCAAGAACACAGCACAGCCCCAACTCTCCTCAGCCCCAGGTCAGGCTGCATGTGGGACCAGTGTCAGACGCCTGCTTCCTTTATCCCGCCCTCCCCTCTGCTTACTATAGAGAATTGGTCATCTTCAAGCGCCCTTAACCAATCTTCCACAAGAAGCCCTATTGTAGCTACAATGGTGTTTACCTTTACAGCAGCCTCAGACACCAAGACAGAGCCAGATTCCTCCGTTGCTTCTGTGGCCTCCTGTGGACTGCCTCGTGGGTGGCTACGGTGTCTCTCTGCTTTTCAGGAGGGTCCTGAGCCTGTGGGGAAGCCCTGGCCCTTGCCCCGTCTCCCAGTGTCTAATGTTACACTTGGGTCATGGCAGCCGGCTTCCTGGGGACTTTGTTCTCTTGATCATAGACCTAAATTTGTTTTCATTAAGAAATGCTGCCTGTCACTCCATCAATTCTGCCCTTTTGGGTTGTTAACCTCAATTAACAGTGCCAGTCTTGGAGGCCACTCTGCAGGAGAGGAAGAGGAGGGGCGCTCGGCCTTAGCAGGCTGGGTTACAGGGCCAGGCCTGATTTCGCTGAGGCAGCAGAAACTCCCATTTGTCGGGTAGTGTTCTTAACAGACCACCCATCCTCACCTCAAGCTTCAATACTGTGTCTACCTTACAGAAGGGCAGGAAAGAGAGAGAGAGAGAGAGAGAGAGAGAGAGAGAGAGAGAGAGAGAGAGAGCCTTCCATGGTCAGGGTTCCTATGGGTATTCTACTGTACCCCATGATATCCCATGATACTCCTCTAACCTCCCCACCTTTTTGCCTTCTCTTCAAGTGGAAATGCTAATTTTTCCTTCATGGTAGGGATGCAGGGGAGGGCCTAGTGATTTAATATTGAAAAGCACTTAGAGCAGGTTGCAGCTGATTCTTGACAGGGTTTCTCTCTGTCTCTCTTTCTCTCCCTCTCCCTCTCTCTCCCTCTGTCTGTCACTGTCTCTGTCTCTCTCTCTCACTGTATGTGTATGTCTCTGTGTGTTTGTGTATGTATGTGTGTATATGTGGGGAAGTATACATATGTGTGTGGATGTGACATCATTCTTCAGGAACTGTCCACCTCAGTATTTGAAGCAGGCTCTCTCACAGGCGTGAATCTTGAAGAGTTGGCCAGCAGGAGAGCCCTAAGGACTCTAAGCCTCTTTGCTGCCCCAGCACTGGGATCGGCAGGAAATGCTACTATTTTTATAATTACTTTTAATGTAGGTTCCAGGGATCAAACGCAAGCCCGTGGTTAGAAAGCAAACACCTTACAGGCTGAGCAGTCTCTGCAGCCCTGCCTTTGGTTGGTTCTCATCTTCATTGCAAAGCTCTTGCTGTACCTTGTATTCATTTCTGGCTTTCTCCAGCCCATTTGCCGTTGTGGTAAGACACAAAATAACTCTGCTTAACAGGGCTTATTCATTTAGTCACAGAATAAATATTTATTGATAACCTACAAAATTCCCTGGTCAGTGATGAAACACAACATGCCCGGGATCTAGACAATGAATTAGAACAGGCAGGATGAGTCTCAGTCTTGAACTTGCTAGGCATGGCCCATGGCAAATCGTCCTAGACTTTGCCTTCCTCCTCTGTCAAGGGTTGTTAATATTCCTTGTGTCCTTCTCCTGATGACCTGGGCCATTGTCTGCCTGGGCCCTGCAGAGGCACACTGGGATGCCACCTTCCCAACAGAGCCTCAGTTTCCTCCAGCTCAGGTCCACAAGGAGGAGAGCAAGCCCTGAAAGCAATTACCCCAGGTCACTGTGCAGACCCGTCTTCTCTGGGAAACCTAAACCACCTTCAAAGAGGAGGTTTTAATTGGCTTAGGCTCTGTGCCCACTCCAAAAACCAGCTTCAAAAATAGGATTAGTGTCCCCCCCCCCTACTCCACACAGCAGGCCAAAGCCCTGTGTATAGGGCAGGTGGCTGGACACTGGCCCACTTTGCCTAGACCTTCCTGAGATGTGCCTCTGCTATGGCTTAATGTGGGGGCAGGGTGCTGCTAGGTCCTTTCTCTTCCTATTCCCACGAATTCAAGAATGGGTGCTTAAGTCAGAGCCTTGAGGGAGGAACAGAGAAAACAGCCTGGTCTGTGATTCTTCCAGGTAATACACATACTTAACAATCAAAACCTATGCCAAGATTGGCTACACATTGACAGATGGCCCAGGCCACCCTGAGAGTATACCATGCTGAGAGGTCTTACCTGGACCCAGTACTGCCTGCTACACTATGTAATCCAACTTTATTCTACCCCGAGTAGCATGTGTCACAGGTTCTTTCAGCAGGTCGGAGGGCGACAGGAAAAGTATGGCGTATAGCTCAGGAGAGCTAACTTCAGACCTAGCTTTGTGATCATCGAGTGACAAGTCTATATCCATCATAACCCTAGGGTGGCTTTCACTTGCTGGCTACCTTGTGGGTACCTGGGGGTGCCTGCCTGTCACCTTCCTATCATAAACTCCATATCAGCTGAGCAAGGGCTTGTCCTAGATCCCTCCAGGTTGATGTAAGCAAGTATGATGTGTTCATGTGTATGAAGATGCGTGTGCCTGTGGGTAAGCGCATGTGGAGGATGGAAGATGGAGTGTCAGTCCTCAGGGAGAACCTACTTACGTTTGAGACAGCCATTAAGCTAGGCTAATCTAGCCAGCATGTGAGAGATCCTCCTGCTTATGCCTCCCGAGTGTTGGGATGGCAGATGTGCACTGCTGCACTCGGTAAGTGTTTTACATGAGTTCGGAAGCCAATCCAAGTCCTCATGTGTGCAAGGCAATCTTATGGATCATACCACGTTCTCATGGTATCTTTCTGCTTTTTAAGGAAAATGGCATTCAAAGGTTTACACGATGAACTTCAATGTTTTGACATACAACTTGGGGCTGATAGGTTTATAGTCATAGAGGTTTAGAGTGTGTCACACCAGCAGGTATACATGGCCTTGAAACTGCACAACACAAATACGTGTTCTTCCCATTGAAGAAATGAAGCCACCACCAGGTGAAATGTCTAGTCCCAGGTCACCTTGCTGGCAGGAAATAGGGGTGGATTTGATCTTTTTCACTACATCTACTAGGTTATAGCTGCTTCTCTTACAACAGCCTGTGAGAGGATTTCCCTAATGCAGGACAAAGGCTTACAAATCTGCAGAAGCAATCAGGCTGATGGTATTTAAATACTTGGCTATTTGAAAAATATACCAACAAGCAGTTGAGAATAAATGCCAAACCTCTAACTGGTTAGAAACACCACCTGGGGGCACAGAGATTTGTCAGCATGACTGATGCTTCTTGCTTAGATGCAACAGTGTGCAGACACTGGTGCAGAAGCAAAGCAGGCTGGGAGCTGGCAGAGGCCGTGTGTGGGGAGAGCTGCAGAGCTTGAAAAAGCTCTGCTTGCACTAGTCACGCATCTAGTTCTCTGCAGCGCACATTTCCAAAGGCAGGACCAGTCCCACTCCTTTAATGAAGATAAGCCAAGACCCAGAGATGCTGAGTACTTACCTAACGCAGCACAGCTGAGATTTGAGCCCTTAAATGGCATACTGAATATATATGTACTACATATGGATTTTAGCTCCTATATGCCTTGGCTGCTCACACCTCCCTTGCTGCTTGGGAGGAGAGGCGTTCTGTGAATCCAAGCCTTGTCTTTGGAACTTGCTGTATCTACCGTTAACCTCCCATCACCCTTTCTAAGGACCTAATTTGAACTAGTATTGTATATGGAATAAGATATCCCAAAGGGTTTTTTTGTGGTTTTATCCTGTAGGATCATAGTTGGGGAACCGATCCAGATACAGCCAATCACTACCTGAGATCTAGCAGCAGGATGCTTCATCTAGCTCAGAGGGAGAAGATCTGGCCTGGCTTCTTCAGGAAAATCAATATTGTGAGAGTTGGGTAGGTGCAGTGGGCATTGTCCAGGCACTGGTGTTGGGAAGAGAAGAGAAGGGCTAAGACTATTGACTTCTTGGGCTAATCTGGGTGGGCACCCAATTACTTCTTATGTGCTTCACGTATATGTTCTTTTGGTATTTCACAAGTATGATCAGATGCTTGGTTAAAAACAAGTTAGGAAACAACTCCCTTTACACAGTGATTTGGCCTGACCACAGCAAGTGATGTATAGACACTGGCTTCTCAGCTGGGATCACTTGAACGACAACTGATTCTTTCTTCGTATATCTACTGCCTATCTTTTATGAGCTAGCTAGAACTCTAGGTTTTAGGAATACAGAAGAAATAAATTTCCCACCCTGCCTGCATTCTTCTACCCACTGGAAGCTTCTTCACAGTTTTCCGAGTACTTTTTCTAAAAAGAACTGAGACATGCCCCTGTGGTAACTGCATCCAGCTAAATTGGAGAAGAGCTGGCCTGGCCTGACTGCTGAAGGCCTTGTCACTCTACCGACCAGTTACAGCAGTAGCTGAGAGCTTTATGAAATAGTCTCGGGCTCCACCATATTTGAAACTAGACTTTCAGGGCTCCCGTATGACATTGATGTCTGGTGGGCATCGAACTACAGGACACCAGGTCAACCCTTCAATCTGAAGACCTGCTGCTACCTGCTCGTGCCCTTCCCACCCTTATTTCAAACGCTCCAGTCTTAACGATCCTCAATGCTGACTACGTATCTCCTCCATCTTGTCCACACATTGCCCTCTGCATAGAATATCTTCCTTGCATACTGGCAGCTCAAGCCCTGCAAGGCAGGCTGCCCTGAGCCTGGGGTTTCCTCAACTCTCCCCTTTCCTTCCATAAGACCTCTTCTCCCTGAGCTCAGGGCTCAGCAGTTGGTCAACTGCTTATGCAGACATATTCTTGCTACAAATGAGGTGAATCCAAGAGAGAGGTGGCATGAACCTTTTCTTCCTTTCCTATGTACCCTTCCTTGTCCTACCTCAGTCCCTGTGCTGCTAGGTCCTGGGGTGCAGATGGTATTTAGAGATTGCCTTGGGAATCCCCAGTTAGTTCAGTAAAGATAGACCGACAGTATCCATTCCTCCATTGAGGGACATCTGGGTTCTTTCCATCTTCTGGCTATTATAAATAAGGAAGCTATGAACATAGTGTAGAATGTGTCCTTATTACATGTAGGAGCACCTTCTGGGTATATGCCCAGGAGTGGTATAGCTGGGTCCACTGGTATTACTATGTCTAATTTTCTGAGGAATCGCCAAACTGATTTCCAGAGTGGTTTTAATAGCTTGCAATCCCACCAACAATGAAAAAGTGTTCCTTTTTCCCCACATCCTCTCCAGCAACTGCTGTCCCCAAGTTTTTCATCTTAGCCATTCTGACTGGTGTAAGGTGGAATCTCAGTGTTGTTTTGATTTGCATTTCCCTTCTAACTAAGGATGCCGATCATTTCTTTAGGTGCTTTAGAGCCATTTGAGTTTCTTCAGTTGAGAATTCCCTGTTTAGCTCTGTACCCCATTTTTAATAGGGTTGTTTGACTCTCTGGAGACTAACTTCTTGAGTTCTTTGCATACATTGGATATTAGCCCTCTATTGGATGTAGGGTTGGTAAAGATCTTTTCCCAATTTGTTGGTTGCTGTTTTGTCCTATTGACTGTGTCTTTTGCTTTACAGAAGCTTTGCAGTTTTATGAGGTCCCATTTCCTGATTCTTGTTCTTAGAGCATAAGCCATTGGTGTTCTGTTCAGGAACTTCTCCCCTGTGCCCACGTGTTCAAGATTCGTCTCCACTTTCTCCTCTATGGACTATACTATTCAGCTATTAAAAACAATGAATTCATGAAATTCTTAGGCAAATGGATGGAACTAGAAAGTGTCATCCTGAGCAAGGCAACCCAATCACAAAAGAACACACATGGTATGTACTCACTAATAAGTGGATGTTAGCCCCAAAGCTCAAAATAAACAAGTTACAATTCACCAAGCTCAAGAAGAAGGAGGACTTAAGTGAGGGTGCTTTGGTTCTTCTAAGAAAGGGAACAAAATAGCCATAGGAGCAATAAGGGAGACAATGTGTGGAGCAGAGACTGAAGTAAAGGCCACCCAGAGCCTGCCCTACCTGGAGATTCATCCTATAAACAGTCAACAAACCCTGACTACTATGGATGACAAGAAGTGTATACCAAAAGGAGCATGCCATGGTTGTCTCTGGAGGGGTCCTGCCGGAGCCTTATGAATATAGAGGCAGATAGTAGCAACCAACTATTGGACTGGGCATGGGGTCTCCAATGGAGGAGCTGGAGGATGGTCCAGAGGAGCTGAAGGGGTTTATAGCCCCATGGGAAGAACAATGATTTTGACCACCCAGACGCCCCAAGACTCCCAGGGACTGAAACATCAACCAAGGGGCACACATGGTTCCAGCCAAAAATATGGCAGAGGAATGCCTTGTTGGGCATCAGTGGGAGGAGTGGTCCTTGGTCAGGTAAAGGCTCAACAGAGGCCCGAACAAAGGGAAACCGAGGGGGAGGAGGGAGTATGTTGGGTGGAGAGACATATACGTGGAGGCAGGGGGAAGGAGGAAGGGGAGGGGTTGTGGGTCTTAGGGGAGGGGGATATCGGAAAAGGTTTTACCATTGGCAATGTAAATGAAGCCGGTATTCAATAAAAAAAACAAATTAAAAAATAAAATATGATAAGATAAAACAAAATCCAACACATCAAGAAAAAAAAAAAGATAGACGGACTGAGTTGTGAGTGCGAATACATGTTCTCAGAAGAGATCTCTAAGTAGGATGCTTGCTAACCTGAACTCTTTTTGAAGCTAGTAGAGGCAAGGAAACCCACACCATCTTCCCTCTTCCTGATTGCTCCCAAGGAACACCCCCTGGTGTCTGAGCCACGTTCTCAGAGACTGCTTTATATAATTGACCTACCTTGTTCACCATTTCAATAAAGAGATAAAGTAACACATTGATTATTACCAGCAAAGGCTAGCTGAATAGCTACTTTGTACTAGGCCATCAAGGCTGCTGTTTGGGCTATAAATATAAATAACATCTGCTTGCTGCCCTCTCTAAATTTTTTCCTCCAGCTCAGGGCATGGTTAAGAATTTGGAAAACTGGGTAGTCCCGGCAGGAGTCGCTGTTTCTAGAGTAAGTTACCCTACCTCACACAGCCTCATTTTCTCTTTCTATGATATGAGGATTACAATTTCTGTTGTCCACAAGCTTGAGAAACTCAAACAGGATCACAAATCTGAAACGTATGTGGTAATTTAGAAAACACTATATTAATCATACCAGAGGCTATAAAGGGAGACATGGTTGGTGGCAAATCCAAGACTCATTGTCTTCCTACTTTCCCCCAGACTAAAACAAATTTTGTCTAAGACCAATAAAACAAGCCTGCTTAGTTCGTGATTGCCAGCTATCCAGTTTCCCAGATTGCTTTGTAGTTATTGGTAACCAGATGGCTTATTCTGGCCAATAAGATGGGAATGGAAGCTTCCTGGTAGAAGAAACTTGGAAGGGTGATGGCTGGTATCATATATTTCCTTCTTATCATAAATGTGAGCTCAGATGGCCATGGTGGCTCATCAAAGCAGACTTAAGAATGGTGATATAGCTCCACTTGCCCTCTCTGTTTCTCCCATCTCTGTCTCATCCCCACAACATCTAAGGCACCATCTATCCTAGGTGACAGCTTCAGCCTCCAACCAGATGCAATCTCATGGTAAACTGAGCATAAGGAAACATGGCAGAAAACATGGTACTAAGTTCATCTTGAAAGCACTGTGGCTACAGGAAAAGTCCTTATGGTATAAGAAGTGCTAGACACAGTGAGAGCAAAGAATGGGGGGCCATAGTGGGGTAGCGTTGAACACTGGGGGCAGAATTGGAAGTGTACCCCCATAGCTCTTCCTCAAGGAGCTGATTCCTAATCAGATGGTTGCCCCAAACTGGGCCCCTGCCTTCTCTAGGACATGTCCTTGCTCCCAACTCAGCAAAGAGTCAAAAATCAGAACAAATCCTTGAAAACCTACAGTTGTGAATGGAATGAGGCATTTCCAGGCTGACTCCACCCACACTTTGCCTTAGAGAGGGGAACACTGGAGGTGTGGAGGGGTAATTAGGCTTATCCAAGAACCAGTGCTGAACCAAGTCTTCAAGGCGTTGTGGATAAGGCCTGGGTTGTCTACCACAGTAGCCACCCGCAGTATGCAATATTTAGGTTTCAATTTCTAATTGCAATTAAGATAAAATTAGAGTTTTAATGGTATTAGTCACATTTCATGAACACAGCAGCTACATGTAGAGACAGGCTAAGAGTAGATGGTGGTGTTCTAGGAGTTTGGGGTGGTCAGAGAAGAATTCATGAGTCCCCACCTGACAGGCCTGTACAGGGATCCAAACCTGGTGTCTCCTGTTTGGCTTGAAGAAGCAGACAGGGGTGGGGGAGAACCTTTCTCAAGAATACACATATGTTTGTCAGTGTTCAGTGCCTGGCATCTGCTAACCGGCTGTCTCTCACACCAGCTCTATACCATGTGGCTAACAAAGCAGTGAGATACAGGAATGAATGGGAAAAGACTTGTCTAAGGTCATGCAGCTGAGGATGATGAAGCTTGAGCCCAAATTCAGAGCCCCACCCTCCAGCAGCAAGGATGCAAGGGGCCATTTTGGAAGTGTTTCTTCCTTTCAATTCATTTCTGAAAGGACAAACTGGATCTTTCCAGTGAAGAAGGCCACATTTCAAAAAGGGTAGGCTGTTAGGGATAGTTTTCACCTTGGCCCAGTGGGAGGTGGCTCTCCCTACAGGACACCTCCATCTCTTTCTGTGATTTGGGAGGCAGGTCATAGGGGAAACTCATTCTTTCTGGGGCCTCCCTCACAGGCTGGGCTGAGGTCTCCATAAATCAGGTTCCATTCGCCCGTTGGTCTTCAGACTGGAGTGGGAGTGAGAGGGTACTGCTTCAAGAAGCTGGGGCTTCTCTGTGCCCCAGAGAGCTTGCAGAAGCCTCAAAGGCTGAGCCTGATTTATGAGGCTGCTTTTGACTCCAGGCTGTCCCAGATCTGTGCCTGCCCCAGTCCCAAGTTGTGCATTGACCCACAGATGGGTCAAAAGATCTGAGGCTGGACCCAGGAGAATAGGCCAGATCTATTTCATCTGCTCTCCAGGGGACATGATGTCAGCTGTGTCTGGCAGGAGGGGTATCCCTAGCCAAACCCATTTTTACCTGGCTGGAAAAGTGAGGTGTGCAAGGGGCAGAGAAGGCATGACCTGACAACCTTGGATGTGGGGATCCTAGTGGTTTGAGGGACTACCTACAGCCAGCCTTCAGTCGCCATGATAATCCTTCCAGGAAGCATGGATCTGCTTTTCAAACGTGGGAACAACAGCTGCAGAGGGCAAGTGCTGTCCCAAGTAAGCAGCAGGCCTCCAGGATGCTCACACACCTCGGCTTCCTGTCCTCAGCTCCCCGCACAGCTGCCCATGCGTGGCCTTTCTCTCTTGGTCAAGGAGGAAAAACAACCCCCGTGGAGAACGGCCAGCAGGCTCCTTTGCTTTCTCCCATACGCTGTACTGAAGGTGGAAGAACGCTGCTGACGCATCTGGCCCTGAAATACCAGGCCACCACCAGGCCCGCAGCCTGCAGAGAGTGGGAACTAGCTTGCCTCTAGCAGCTTCTATGAGCCCAACACCTCAAGGGGACCAATCACATCTTCCTGTAGTGAGGGACCAGATTCCCTAGGGTTCAACAAAGCCCCAAGCCTCCCAGCTCCCTGCAACTGGGGCACTGCTTGCCTTTTACAGACACCTGCCCAGCATGAACCGAGCCAGCCTGCTATCAGTGCTTCTTTTGGTAGCCTGGAAACGTCAACATTGTCATCTGATTTGAAGGTGATCAGAGGGCTTTGTGACTCACAGCTAACGCATAGCAGCCCTAGAGCCCAGCCCAGCTACATTTTCTTTCTCCTAACTCAGCTATGCTTTCACTGCAGCCCTGAGACCTCTAAGAATGGGCTAGCCTGGGTTAACCCATGGCTGTGCCATGTGATTGCCATCTCTCTGTTCTGTCCAGAGGGGAGTTCTCACATCCAGGAAATGACAGTTACATTCAGCAGAGGTCCACATCAAGGGTGGACACTAAAGTCTGAGCCTGATGTAGTAGGCATCACCATTGCTACTTGCTAGCTGTGTGACTCTTGATAAAGAACCTCTCCGGAACTGTTTCCGGTCCTGCCTGGCTACCTGACCCCAGGAACTGACCAGTCCCGTGGAGCATTGGGTACCACACTGGTCAAAGGTAAGCAACTGACAAATGTTCAAGGTCACAATGGCCCTGCTTCCATCGGGACCAGTAAGGAAACAGAGGGAAGAAAGTTCTGTTGACTCTGTAGAGAGATGAGGGAGGTTTCTGTGAGGACAAAATATTGGGGTGATGGTGTCTGTTACAGAGATACCCAAAGGGAGGTTGCCAACACAGTCAGACACCCTGTAAGTGACCAAGGGTCTTTTTTTTTATGACCACACAAACCTGGCAAGCATCAATTCCCTGTTCCCGCAGCCTTACCCACAGTCAGCTCTGCAGATAGCAAGCAGCTGTCTGGGAGGCCAATTCTTGGGATCTGTCCCTGCACAGCAAGGCTGGGATGCCAGAAGACCAGAGCTAGCCAAACATCTGGACCTTCAGCCTAGTAAAGCCCACATCTGGGCCACTGGCTGACTTTTCTTCTCTTCCTTGGAATATTCTGGCAACTCTAAAATAGTTTCAGCAACTTAGAGACATTTTCCCAGGATATTCTAGTCTCTAAGGGAACAATCTGCTCTTTTCTCACACTTTTAAATCCCTTCTCTTGGAAGACCAGTTCTTGTGTGAATTCTCTCTCTTCTCTCTCTCTCTCTCTCTCTCTCTCTCTCTCTCTCTCTCTCTCTCTCTCTCTCTCTCTCTCTTAATTTGGCCTTGGATATGATTAGTAAGATTTCAATGTATAGACTTTGGGCCTGGCTAATCTCACAGAGTGAATTTTATTTGTGAGTTCTTTATACTTAAGTTCTAATTATAATTTTTTAAAAAAGATTTCAATGATGCATCACATAACAGCAATTACTACACTAGTCATTAAATTCATGTTAACTAAAGAAGTAGCTTTCATCTTTATCATCACACCAAGTCCTCCCAGCAGCCCCCAAGGGAGGACTCTGTTATGTTATCTCCATCCGGTTTACAGATAGGGAAACAGAGGCAAGCTGACTCGCCAGAGGCAAATACTAGTTCTGCAGAGCTGGCATGGAGGATGGGGTGGAGACATGGTGCCCAGAGGCCCATTTCCCTTCCCCTGGAACAAGGAGCTTACCAGGCAGATCTGCTTCCTCTTCTGTTGTAAGGCCACAGAGGGATTCTGTCAGTTCTTAAAGTCTATGCTTCTCAAAGCCCAGACAACCCAAAGTTCCTCGCACCTTATGCTGTGGCTTCCACTCTGGTTTTCCAAAACATTCCTAGCCAGCTGTCCCTCCTGTCTGTGGCCTGGACAGATACTTAAAGGCCAGATTCCTTCTTCCAGAACATATATTTGGAAAATAAAATGTCCCTCATTTTTATTTATTATTATTATTATTATTATTATTATTATTATTATTATTATTATATTTGGTTTTTTCGAGACAGGGTTTCTCTGTATAGCCCTGGCTGTCCTGGAACTCACTCTGTAGACCAGAGTGGCCTCGAACTCAGAAATCCGCCTGCCTCTGCCTCCCAGAGTGCTGGGATTACAGGCATGTGCCACTACCAAAAACCCAGGTCCCCCAAACCTTCAAAATAGAACAAAGGAATCCTAAAAACCATTCCCAAGCAGCATCTTCCACTGTAAGTCAAGGGGAGACCAAACAATAAATTGGGTGGCACTGCCAATATAGTACCAAACAGTGACCATGAAAATCACCTGGACATCAGTGACCAGCTACCTCAAGGTCCCAGGTGATGGTATTTCTTAGCCACTGACTTCCCAGGGTGGTCATACTCACACATACTTCTTAGAACCCGAATATGAAACCAGGAGAAGCCTTGAAAAATGAACACCACTTGACTTGGAATTTTGGAGTCAAGAGACCATAAGCCAATCACGCCAAAACATACAGATAACTATTAACTGTGACAGTGGGCCATGCTCGGCTAAACAGGCAGCATAAACAATTGTGGAGAAGGGAAATGCCCTCCCCACAGCTGGTGAAGGCTGCAAGGGAGGACTCGGCAATCGCAGGTACATGCATAGTTTTCAACTCACAGGATCCTCTGTCCTTAGGGTTGTCTGCTGTTTTGCGGTGGCTTGCCCAAGCAGCGTTATCTGCCGCCTTCCACAGCATCATCCTGGGTCTCCTGTGCTGCCTCCATCCCATCTCCTGGCCAGTGATAGTCATCTTTCATAGACACCATGTGATCATATCACTCCCAGTGCATGCTTATTTCTCCGGCTTCCCCCTCCTCCTCGCAGATCTCCAAGCTCTGCCCCCAGGACCCTCCTGTCTCCTCCCCTCACAGATGCTCATTAAGGCTTAGAAATGTGCTCCCAGTCAGGCACCTGCTTGTGTGCAGACTTTACTCAGCGTGAGTCAGAGAACTTGTCTTCCAAAGCAGGCCCTTAGCTGTAGATGGTTCCTCCCAAGCACTTGCCTAAGGAAGACTCATCCTCAAGAAAAGCTGGCGGCGCGCCACCAGAATAGGCTCCACCATCCAGGAACGGGGCACGCCCACCCCCACAAAGAAGAGGAGCAGAAAGAGCACTTGACTAGCAGACACACATGTCAGTTTGCATTTGGTCCCCTCTCTCCTAGGTACAGTTTCTGTCATGGTAGACATGTGACCTGCCTTGCAGAGGCTCAGGGCTTCCATGTGCAAAACAGACCAACATGCCTGGCCTCAGAGTCATAAACAGTAGCAACTTTATCACCATGCCGGGACACCATCGCTGTGAAAATGATGTATCATAGCAACTAGAAAAACCAGAATTTTCACCCCAGCACCCAAACCTGCAGTAATGAATGAGCCCTAACCTTGGCTTTACTCATCTTTCAAGTAGGAACAGAAAGAGCGCCTTCAGCTCTTTGCTAGCTCCCCTCAAACGAGATGTTACATGTAGAAATGGTCTTATAAATGGTTCAACAGGGACAAATGTAACCATTTATTCTGCGATGCCAAAATCTGCTTCCTTGTAACTAGTAAGTGCTCTGGACATCATAGAGACATCTTGCTATCAGGTCCCCTTGAGCCTTCCCCCCCTCTGTTTATGTGACCCCATTGCCCAGCCATCTCCAAAGTCATTGGTTTGCTTCAGGTATCACCCAGGCTCTCCCTTGGGTGGGGCTCCCTTAGGAGAGGGCACCTGGGATTTTCCCTACTGGGAATCAGGCCTAGTCTGTTCTTCTGTCCTTTGCAAGGCTCCCCTACAGGCTGTTATGCTGCATTCTGTTCTTCAAGCCGTTCTCCTGGCCTTGCCATGGTCCAGGGTCTGAACTGAAGGTCTGTGGAGGCCAGAGAGGGCATCAGAGGCCCCTGGAGCTGCAGTTACAGGCAGTTGTGAGCTGTCCCACATAGGTATTGAGACTCAAAGTCAGGTAGTTTGTAAGACCAGTGCGTGCTCTCAACTGCTGAGCCATCCCCCCACCTCCCGAGGGCCATTGACAGACTAGAATTAATGCCAGTTACTACGCAGACTGTCTTTGTGTGACTTTGACCCTGAATGTTCCCCTACTTTTTTCTTTAACTTTCAGGCATTGCTTAAGGAGGATCTGGACTCCAGCTCCTTATATAATTTAATATTTTTTTTTGAGAATTTTATAGATGAAAACCTCTACTTCTCCCTTTCCAATTCTTCTTCTGTGCTCAATTCCATCTCAAACTTATGGACTCCTTTTCCTTAATTATTATCTAATATAAAATAATGTCTATTATCTTATACACCCATCCTATGGAGCCCAGTTAGAGTCCCTGCTATGCACATGTTTCACGCTGACCACTTGGGTTTGGATGACCTATCACAGGCCTGGGCTAGTCTATGGGAAATAGTAACTCTCCCCGTCTCAGTAGCTCTTGGTTACCTATAGCTCTTCTTCTAGGCCTTGTGAGATTTCTCCCTGTTCCCACTGGCATGTGAACTGGTATCATTGTGCAGATCTTGTTTAAACAACCACATTTTGGGGATTCCATGGGCTCAGCTTCTTGTCATTATCAGATGTCCTGGCTTTTCAGTTTTTAGTAATTTTTCTGTCTCTGCTCTGGCAGTGTTTCTTGAGAATTAGGTTTGGGGTTGTGCTGTAGATGTATAGACTGGAGCTGAGTACCCCACAGTCAGTTTTTCTTACATTTTGACCAGCTTGGAATTTCTGTAATGTTTTCAGCACAAAGAAGCTTCTTTGATGAGGGCTAAGAGCTGTATTTATTCTGTGGGTATAAGCATTTAGAATATAAAGTTATACTGGTTTGTACTGTTTTCCTCTAGGGTCTGTGACATCACCAGTCATGGAGAGTAGGTTAGATTTACAGTCATGAATGGCTTCTTACTGAGTAGGCCTTAGGTACAATTGGATAGCTGTTGGTTACCCCCAAGATATAAGTGCCACTACAACGCCCTTGGAACATCTTGCCACGCTGGTCATTGTTGGATCCTAGCTATGCAGTGATGACCTACAGCACATCTATCTATCCGTTCATTTAAAGCCAGGTTCATTGAGACCTTTTTATATTCCTCATGTCACCCAAGCCACCAAGCTAACATATCTAACAGGAGATGTAGACAGCCCAGCTGCCTCTGCATGCCTCTGTTAGCCCACACCTTTCTATCTGCCTAATGAGCACCTGTACTACACTCTACCCAGACCTCCGTGAAAGTTTTTGTCATTATACATCTGTGCAGTCATTTGCTGCCCACGTATGGGGAGACTACTGTTCACAGTGGGTTGGCAGCAGTCAAGGATTGTCTGGCTGAACTCTTGTTTCTAGGAAAGGCAATCTTTGTCTGGTGGCTTCGGATAGAGAGTTGACTAACATTAGCAGCCCCTCTTTCTCTGCGCCCTCTTTTGCTCATCTGGAAACTAGGGATAGGAATATGCAACTCAAAGGGTCTCTGTAAGTGTCAAATGATAGGAGAAATTCACTGCACACATGGCAGTGGCTAGTATACAGAAGTCCTTATTTTGCATTCTCCACCTGGCTAAAAGGTCATCGCCACGTGTCCTCCTCCCCTCCTGAACACCACTGACATCTAGTGGTACAATGGAAGAACTACAGGTGTGCTTACCCAATGCTCCAACCTTTTTCTGGGATTGTAGAATGGCTTACAAGGAAAGTCAGACAGGTTTTGGTCTGCTTTTCTAAGCACTTCCGTACTTATTACCTAATATTATCCACACTCTAACCTTTCTTGTATATAATAATGGTAAACAGAGGATCAAAAGCAGATATAGGGCTGGGACAAGACCTGCCTTGAACAGTAACTCCTAGCTCAGGGAATTTGTCCACACCATTTGCTGTGCCTAGGATACTCTGGCACATAGTAAATGCCCAGTAACTATCTGTACAAGGAATGAGCCTCTACAGTTTATAAGTCTACATGATGACAGTTAGTGATGATGCTATTGGGGTCAGTCTATTGAGGAAACTCCTCCCACTGCCTCCCAAGGTATGAGACTGAACCAAAGTATTTAGTATAAATGTTTGTTCCCAGCAGACAATGGAGAGATGGCTCAGGAGTTAAGAGCATTTGAAGCTCTTGCAGAGGATCCAGGTTTGAGTCCCAGAATCCACATGGTAGCTTCCTACTATTTGTAACTTCACTTTCAGGGGAGCCAATGCCCTCTTCTGGTCTCTGCAGGTACTGCATACACATGGTATATATATATATATATATATATATAAACAATATGTAGACAAACAAGCAAATAAATATCCCTACTTCCCTATTGGTTAAAGGAAACTTTCCTGGAGTTCCTGTCCTCCCTGCCTTTTCTTGAGGCTTCTATCCACTCCCTAGATAGGATAGGTTAGACTCATGCAGGACAAGAAGCAAGTCACAAAGTGTAAGTGGATGTGGGCTGGGAGAGAACTGTTTTATCTTTGTGTTCTGTGATACTGGGGCTTGAACCCAGGGCTGGAAGCCTGCAAAGTCTTGTCTCTGGCCCTGCAGTGTTTCTCTGGGAGAGGCTGAAATGGAAGCCCAGGACTCTACAGAAGGACAAGAATTTTGGCAAGAGGGGAGCTGCCTGAGACAGGGGAAGACTTGAGCATCCAGAGGCTTCAAAGCCAGTAGTTTTGTTATGGTTTCTAGGGCAGCTGGGGGAGCGGGGCTGGGGGCATCTATCACCCTTAGTCCTAGTAGTACATACTTTCAAAGAGACAGAAGAAGCTGAACTCCATAATGGGTCTAGAAGGCCAGAGCAACACCCCACCCCCAAATCCCAGGCTTGTGCATTGCTTTTCCTTCTTCCTAGAATTCTCCATCCCACATTCTACCTGAGAGCTTCTTTCTGGTCTCACAGATGAGGCCTGAATGCCCTTCCCCCTCACATCCTGGGTGAAGTCTGTCTCATCACCCCCGTTTCTTCTCAAACTAACTACACCATTTCTTCCTAGCAGGTAGTAGCATTTGGAACTAATCAACTGATTATTTATTGCCTGTCATTCCTAACAGGACTGTAAGTTTCTCTAAAGGAATAGTTGTCTTGTAAGCATCCAAGTTCAAGAGTAGAGCACTTGTGTACAGTGCAGGAGGCTTGGGTCTGATATTCAGTATGGCTGGGAGGGGGTGGAGGACCATGAGGGAAGGAGAAGGGGGGAGGAGAAAGAAAGGGGGAAGAAGAGAAGGAGGAGAGACACACAGTAGTATATTTTCTAACTCAAGGAACACAAGAGAATATAGACTTTCTGGGCTTCTCTCCACTCAGGAAGACCCACCATGAACCTTTCAGTGAGAAGCTGACCTTCCATGATTTTGTTTTAAATAAAGTATCTTGAAAGGGTTTACAATATGTACGTCCATGCATACACATGTCAGTGAGACAAACTTTATAATTAAATTCTGTAATTACACCTACTGATCCCACAACTTAATACAACACAGGTGTGTGCAGCCTAAAAGTGCACTCTACTTCAAAAGGGTAAAATCACTGTTTTCTTCCCATCAACAAACTTAATTGCTGGTGTAAAGCCAATTCATATAATTTGGTTTCATTTGGAATTCCCACTTCCGGTTACCACTTCCTTGTAATCAAGTTGAGCAGAAAGTTTACAGACTCATGTTACCTGTTTCCCCTAACAATCTAGCCTGACTGAAGGAGGGAAACTGCACTTGAGAACTTGGGAATAAAATAAAATGTGAAGAATCAGCAGGGTCGCCTTCCCCCAGGGCTCCTGTTACCCTTGCCCTCAACTGATTCTCCAGGATCAGATCTTAGAATCCTGATCCTTCATATACAAAGAGCACACCACAATCTATAATACATTTTCCATGGCTTGTTGCATCTGTTTCCATGGCAGGCTTGGGAGGCTGGACCATTTCGACTATTTAGCTCAGTTTACCTAAATCCTAGCGACTGTGCTAATATTTTGCAGGGCTCTCTTCAAGTCTTATCTCAATATAACTATGTGAATTAGCTGCCTTTAGAGACCTGGAAACTGAGGCAGAGGAAAGCTAAATGATTTTTTCCCAAGTCACAGAATCAGTAAGAGCTTAAGCAGGCGAGTTCTACCTGTAAAGCCCAGAGAGTTCAGGTTGGGAGGGATGGGGCTTTCTATATACTGAGCCTGGTGCTTTCTAAATTTGATCTCCTGGGTACTGATCATGGTAGAAGCCAGCTCAAAGGAAAGAATATTTGGGATGGGCAGCTTCAGGCTTGAGTCCTGGGTGTACTCCTTACCAGTGGGAGGAGCAACAGTCCTCCAGCATCTCAAAGCATTGGCGGGACATCTCTCTAACTTATCCAGGACAAGGTTATGCTGGGGACCCAGGGAAGCTTCGTGTGAGGAATGCATGAAGGGCAGTGAGTGCCTAACAGAGTTTAGTTGGCCTAACTATCTCTGAACTAAAGCTACTTGGTAGGGCATTTATACCCAGCACTTAGGTTAAGTATTAGCTGGTCCAACCCTTGTGCTTTGCAGAAGAGAAACCTGAAGTTTAGGGAGGGATAACTTACTTACGATCACAGCATAAGTTCACGGAAGGGATGGGACAGGAGCTCATACCCCTGGCATCCTGCCTTCTGTTCTTTCTACCACAGCAGGCCAGGGGCTTTTCAGAAGCTTAGTGGTGCACTAAGCTTCAGTATAGGCAGAGAGATAATAAATGCAGTATTTATTAATAAATAAATAGTGTATAATTAATGCTATTGTTTTGGGTGGCTGCAAGGACAGCAACAACTCTTCAACTGAAGAACAGATATCTAGAAGGTTCTCTTTTATTTATCAAGTAAGACCCTAGCCCTTGCTCTACCCTTGCCAGCTGCTGCCCTAAGGTCTTTGTCTAAATGAACTCATTGCATCGCCACTGTGATGGGGAGGAAGACAAAGATAAATATTTTCCTAATTGAAGATGTACTTAGCCACAGCTGAAGGCTGCATAAGTCTATAGAAAGCTCTCTAAGCCACAAACATGTGTAGGGGCGCCTTCCGTATACACTGCATTTTTTACACATGCTATTGTATATAATGAATGCTGTTCCCAGTTGCACAAGTCCAACCACCTTGTGTGAGCAAGGGGTCCTGGATAGGAATGTGACCAGGCCACAGGTCTGGCTCAATGGCAGGCAATTCTCAAGCTTTTTCTCCAAGGGAAAGCTCTTTACATCATGGTGATGGGCAACACTGCTTCCTTTCAGGAAGGACCAGCACTAGATGCTTGATGCAGGTGGAGTCAGTTAGGCAAAGCACAGAACATTCACACAGTCCTGAAATATCTCCCCAAAGTTCCTTTAGCCAAGGGGAGAAGGCAATGGGAGAAATCAGAAACCACCGTTGAGGCTAGATTTGTGTGAACATGGATCAGAGCTGGGAATGTAGTCAGAGTTTATATCAAGGGTCCCTTTGAAGGGGCTACATGGGTCTGGCTGACCTCTGTAATCAGCTTCAGAAAAGAGAGATGAACCTTGAAAATCTGGGTGCTCCTTCTAATCAGTTTTAGGCCTCAGGAGAAAATGCTGTGGTTTCTTAGAAAGTTCAATCTTAAGACCACAGCAGTAGTTCCTGCCTGAGTCCCCAGCCTGCTGTCTGCCCCATGGACTTCATATTTTATAGCGGCACAGTCAATGTGTGCTGATTCCTCACAGTAAGCCACACTTATGGAGTATTTCTAATGCAATTGAAGAGTAACTAGTAGAATCCAGCCTTTGATGTCCTTCAGCTGCTCATGTGCAATGGTGATATTCCATGAACCTGGCAGCCAGAACAATACTGCACAGACAGGTTCACCCAAGGAGCTGTGGGTTCTAACTCTGCTCCTAAGCTCCCTTCCCTTCCCTTCCCTTCCCTTCCCTTCCCTTCCCTTCCCTTCCCTTCCCTTCCCTTCCCTTCCCTTCCCTTCCCTTCCCTTCCCTTCCCTTCCCTCCCCTCCCCTCCCCTCCCCTCCCCTCCCCTCCCCCTCCCCTCCCCCTCCCCTCCCCTCCCCTTCCCCTTCCCCTTCCCCTCCCCTCCCCTCCCCTCCCCTCCCCTCCTCTTCTCCTCTCCCTCCTCTTTTCTCTTCTCCTCTCCTCTTCTCCTGTCCCCTTCCCTCCTCTCCAATCCTCTCCCATCTCCTGTCTCCCCCACCTTCCTCCCCTTCTTACCCAAACACAGACTCACAAACACCCTGGGTTTGAGCAGGCTCTGGGGTAATCTGATCTCCTAGGCTTTCCGGGGCCAGCCTATGTAGAGTCACTTTGCGTACATTGGTAGGTTCCTCTGCACGGCTAATCTGCCTACAGAGGGATGTTAACACTTCCACAGTGTGCAGGGATGGTGCATGGGTCAAGGAAGCCAGGTGCTGCTAAGGTTCTGAGCTGGAGGTGCATTTTTATGGAAGCAGAGTATTACTCTGAGTACTTACTTCACTTTTTGTGCTTAAATGTATCAATAGAGCTTGCCAATAACTCTGGCCAAGGACAAGCGCCCGGAAAGCCCTGTTGGCAGGCTTGGAGCCACTGGCTGGATTGCTGCAAGCACAGGGTCTCCCATAGGGAGGGAGGGAGGGAGGGAGTTCCAGCAAAGGAACCACCCAGGCTGGGGGAGACCTCTGAAGCAATGATCCCTTGGTAATACCTAGAGAACAAGCTCAGAATGCCTCCTAGCATACAACACTGTGCAAAAGACAGAGGGAGTCTGCTCTACAAATTCTGCTGTGGCCACACAGGGCAAAGAGCTTAGGGTAGCAGGCAGGCAGAAGTCTGAACCCCAGCTCAGCCCGGCAGAACATCTTTTCCCAGGTGTGCTGAGGTGCTGAGACAGCTTACTACCTGTGTGTTTGGAAAATGCCTAAGCTGGTGCTGGCCAGACATGGTTAGCTCAGTGTTGAGGAGAGCGAGTTAGGGAGCAACAGTCTGGTTCTGAAGCGTGGCTCCGCTGCATAGGAGCTGTGCGACTCTGACAGATCCTGAGCCAGTGTGGTGCGTAGTCAGCTCATCAGTAAATGGAGCTATCCGAGGGTATATGTGTGGATGGCCTTCTGTTAACACTAGCACAGCTATTATTGCGACTGCTGTCTCTTCTACCTGCCTTCCATTGTCTGAGGCCAGATGATATTTCTTGCTGGTGAATTCCTCTTCTAGGAGGCCTACGTTAAATGTCTCGCTTTCTAGAAGTCCTCCCCAATTACCTCTGTTAAAAATATAGCCTCCACCGTCTCTGCTACCAGGACACCTTGTCTGTCTCCATCATCTTCACCCTAGCACGAGGCCCACCCAGCTTTAGAGAAGACCCTCTCTTCTGCATCCTCCACGGAGGATCACTTCTCACTTGTGATCAGCATCTGCTGTTAGCGCACATCTCACAGACACAGCCAGGTTGGGGAGTGTGTGCACTTCAAGGTCCAAGATCACAGTTAAAGGGCAATAATAAGCTTTATAACAGGTCCCAATCTCGGCGATCCCTGGGGAGGTGTCTGCTTTGGAAGGGATGCCACTGGAACCAGGGCGTGGGACCCATGGTTTCAAAAGCCCTACCCTGCTTTTACTTGCTGTGAGGAATACCCATTTCTTCTTAGTCCCGTGTGGCAAGCTGGGCCCTCCCTCTCTGATTTCATCCATGCACTATGATGCTTGACCCAAGAACCGGTGCTGGAGGCTCAATACGATCCTAGAGGATGGACCACAACCTGTCCTGGGCAGAGCTTATAGAGATCCACTGATGACACTGTCCCATCAGCCCAAACAACAGTGCTGCTCAAGTGCAGCTAGGGCTACTCCCCTATACATGGTTTATGTGCAGCGAAGGAGACCTGGCTTTATTCCGCTCGCTCCAGGGCTGCCACACAGCATGGGGCAAGCTGTTTACTGCTCAAGGGCACAGAGCTGAGAGGGTTAAATTGGTGCACAGTCACTTTTGTCTGGCGGGAAGGGTTGTGTTCTAGTTCAAGTCTGCTGTGGTAACAGTTGTTCTTTTACACAGAAGTACTTTCACTCCCTTCCAACACTATTTTATACCTGAAGAGGCAGCCACTGAGGGAACCCCGGGTGATCATCTTCCAGCTTGGCCAGGCTGGCTTTCCTACTGCTCTGCTCACCTTCCCCAGAGACCCAGTTCCTCTTTATTCAAGGTTAAGTCCGCCTCCTCAAGGAAGCCTTCCAGCCACCTCTCCCAACTCATATGCCAAACAGCCCATTCCTGATTTAGACTAAGGTTGAGAGGACCACATCTCATGTTTACCAGGTACCAGAATTGTCCTAGGAAGAGAGACACATGAAATGGGAATCCTTACCCCTCACTGGCTTCCGCATCTTCGGGCCTTATTCAAAGTGACATGGACGGAGGCTGACTGTGACGGTGATGAGAAAGCTCAACTGCACTCAAGCAAAGACAAACCTACTCTGTCTCTCAGAGTGAGAGGCAGCCAGAGGGCCCTGGGGGGTCAGAGCTGGCTGGGGGTCAGGGATAGAGCTGGACTCCTTTCAGGAAATGGAGGAGTTGGAGAAGGAAAGGAGGAGGAGGAGGGAGAGGTGGGGAGGGCTGTCTTGGAGCGGATCCAAGATCCAGGGAGGAAAAACAGAGAAAATTCATAGCCTTTCTATCCCAGTCCTCTGAACATCATGGGATTCTGACTTACGCCCCTGCCCAATGGATGTGTGTGTGTGTGTGTGTGTGTGTGTGCTGAGAGAGAGGGGGGTTGTGGGGGTTGAATCTCAGATTTCATGAAATCCATTTTAATCACCCTCTGCAATCCACAACACTCTGTAATTACAAGTCTCTTATGCTTGAGTATAAAGAACTCACGGAGAAAGCAACATTAAGCTTGCAAGCGGAAACATGAAAATTCATGAAACGCACAATTAAGGATCCGATGACAATGTTAACTCTCTCCTTTGCCAGCCCAGGCACTGGGGATAACCAAGAAAATGTGCAAATTTGAACCCTGAGGCGTGAGCCGCCCGTGTCTGGAAGCCTGACCCTGCCACACACGCTCTCTAGTGGATTACTATCCCCATGGCCATACCCCATACCCCAGGCTGTTTAGAATGCAAAACCTGAGCCCTAGGCAGGAGCAACAGGCCCAACCTTAGAATGACAGACAGGAAGAAGAATGTTGGACTGAGAATTGCTAATACCTGCTGTCACCTGCTGCAGATCTTCCACAAGGCTCTCCCAATCTTGGAAGTTCTTTCCAGAAGAAGGGGTTTCATGGAAGGTGGGGAAGTCTCGTCACTACTGTGCCAGCTCCCTGTCTATCTCTGCACTGCCACCCATTAGGAACTCCGGACCTCACTTCAACCTCCTCTTCAATGCCTCCCTGGTAACCCTTTCAATAGTCCTCCCTTCCTCTCTACAAGGTCACTTTCAGGCCAAGGCTCCCTAAACAAAGCGAAGCTCTTCTCCACTCCTTAAAATGTCACTTGAATATAGCAAAACCCAATACTACAGCTGAAGAAGTAACAGCTTAACTATGCGACTTGAAAAAACATGGGCTTGGGGAGATGAAGGATGCTAACCAAACGCTTGCTGGCTCCCGTGGGGTTGGGTGCCTGCGGGCGAGAGGGAGGAGGAGATTAACCAGGCTTTATGCCTTTCTGTCTGTGTGCATATTTTCCACAGGGCTCATGACCTACAGTCAGGAAACAGTGAGATAAACTTGAAATGTCACCTCTGTTCAAAATCCTTCTGTAGTTCCTTAGTTTTTACATGACGAACCATAAATCCAGTGTCTGGTATTTATAGTCTTCTAAGGTCTGGTCCTCATCAACTGGTCTGGCTTCATGGTGTGTGATGCGTGAAGTTGCGCAGGGCCTGCACCCCAGAAGCAAACAGGATTGGCGGAGGCCTCTGCTATGGCTTTCTTAGGATGTAAAAAACCCAGAAAACCTGGCACAGTTTTATTTGAGCAGCATACACCACAATTTTAGGTAATTGGTTCTGATTATCAGTATCTTTATCAGTCCAATTCTTTAGCCAACACCCTTTGGATTGCTGTGTCTAATGGGCGTCTGAGGCTGTGGCAAGGATAATTACGAAAGCAGACTACGCGTTCAGAATGAAGGGAGACTAGGGATTCTCAGTCAGGGGTTGTGAAGGAAGGAGCAGGAGATATGTAGTGGCTGTTTATCGAGCCTTCTTCTAAGCTCTAGATCAAACGGGCCTCGAGCCGGACCCTCTGTCCCTGCCCTGCGGAACATAGGTGCTGACAGGGGAGATGGATAATAAATATATGATTGTCTCTGCTGGGCAGTCCTCTGAGGAAGGATGAGAGGGTGAGGGGACCACTCTTTGGTACAGAGCAGGGGGGAAAGTCAGTAGATGGCAGATGATGCAAACCAGAAGATGCTGTGGACAAGTAAGTAGAAAACTGCTATACCCTGTGAGCTTGTGGCCCGTAGAGACTGGGTAGGAGCATACACAAGCAGGAACTTATACAACTGGGTGGGCACGGACAGGATAGGGAAGGGCTTGGATTTGGTCTGCTCTGAGTCATCTTTTTATCTCCTTTCCCCAGCTCTCAAACAGGCAGAAACCACTTTTTCTGGCCTATACTTAGGAATTCCTTCCTCCACTCTTTCACAATTACAGGGAAGGTTAGACAGATCTCCGTCCCTCCTAATCTCTGCAGCAAATTCCACCTCTTTCTTCCACCCCTTGCATGCTCTCCCCTTCCCTAGGGGATTCTACAGAGACTCTTGAGCCACTTTCCTAAATCTTACCCTGTAGTCCTCATCTTTTTCTTGAGTTGCAGACATGAATACTAACTGCCTTTGTTCCTGAGGGGCTTCTGGGCATCTGAAAGGGGAGAGGCTGGTTCCCCATTGGTGTCAGACACTATCTCTTTGTGCATCTCATTGTGCTTGCTTAGAATACAAGAGCCTATGGGTAAGTGGAGGACACTGATAGGTGCTGTTCTTTGTATCAGTCAGCTGCCTTACCTACCCCTTGGAGGCCCAGCTCCCTGCTGTGGGTCTTGCTGTGTGATCTCCAGGGCCAGCTTAGTTCTAGAATTCTACATTTCTTCACCCTGACAACAATGGCACCACAAAGGCAGAATTTAGTGTGATTTTCTATAACCTAGGGTCATGATGACAGCTTGACCTTACCAAGGACCCCAGTTAACTATTTCCCCCATGCCGAGGGCACCTGAAGATACCAAGGAAGATCACATGGGACTGAAGCACAAGATGGAATGCCAATGGCAACTGACTCCAACCAATATAACTATAACAGACACCAACCTGCTCTCTTAAAGGTTAAGGCTTAACCAGAGCTGTTCAGGCAGGAAGCCGGGTGTTGTCACTTGATGGTTGGGTGGGCAGAGTAAATTCCTGGCTTACTCGGTGGCATTGTGGGATCAGAATATACGTGACATACATTGACTGTGCACTCCTGTTTGTTCCACACAGTCACTGACGCTCAGAAATGTGAAGCAGTGCAGGGTGTGTTGGTGCCCTCCCATAATTCCAGGACTGAGAGGCAGAAGTGCCTGAGTTCAAGGCCAGCCTGGAGGATGAAGTGAATTCCAGGACAGTTAGGCTTACGCAGAGAGATGTTGTCTCAAAACAACAACGAAAGAACTGCTAGCTCGCTTGCCTGAGCTCACGTGGCTGGTAGCTGGCTGGTAGCTGGCTGGTAGCTGGCAGAGCTGAGACTGTGGGACTCCAGCGCCACTTTCTGCTCCTTTAATGACGACTAAGAGCCACTGAAGGGGTGGTGCAATGTTATTCATGTTTCGCCTAACACAGTGGCAGTGCTGTGACTGTACTGCCACCACACCGATGGGTGAAGCTATGCTTGAAAATACCCCCGCCCCCAAGTGGCTTTTCATAACCAGGGCTTTATGTAAAACATACTAGGTGAGAGTTACTTCTTAAATGACTCCACCGTAAGGTGAGTGCATGTTTCTGAAGATGTGTAATTAGCTGTGATTTTATTCATGACACAGTAAGTCTACACCACAGAATCTGGGGCCAGGTAGACCTTCTGGTCCATTTCTAGGCAGCATTAACCTTAGACACACCAGCCACCTGGCCTCAGATTTCTATACTTATAAAGTAGAGACAACACCTCTCTATTTATAGAAAAACAGGGCAACATGTATAATGTGATTAGCATAGGTCATGTCATAATTAAAACATTTATGGGGGGGGACCCAATTTTCTCTGCACTTCAGCTATTCAAGTTGTCTTTTGTAATATTGCTACCACTATCATCATCATCATCATCATCATCATCATCATCTTTACTTAGCTATCCAAGAAGATAACTACTCAATTTGCTATAATATTGAAAATCCAGCTATTTAATTTGCTGTCCAATTTAATTCATTCATTGAAGCAAAACCCGCAGTCTTAATGTTGACTTTGGCAGGAACCACACCCTTGGGGTTCTGACCACAGGATCCCCACATGGTTTTCCTCTTCATCAGCTCTCTTTATCGTAGACCCAGGCACACACTAGACATGCTGTGAGGGAAAGGAACATTCCTTTGGACCTGAGGGGCATCAATCTTTCCTGCTTGGCCTAAGTAGGCAGGTGGCTCTTTTCAAGGCAGCCTGTCTAGTGTCAGACAATCCCAGTCCCTTGGAGAGGCTGATTTTTTATTTTTTTTGATGCTGTGAGCATCACTGGGCCTGGCCTAATAGAAGAATGGACATGGAGCATGTTTGTATGGTAAAAGCCAGACAAGACTTTGGCTTAATCAAGAATTCACTTCCCCCAAAGATTCTTTGGAAGATACTCATTGACATTTCCCACCTCCTCAAATGAAAGTCAATGGGCAAGTGTGACTTTTTGCAGGTTGTCTCTGAAAAGTGGAAGCCGTGTTCCTTAGCCATCTGCAGGTCAAAAGCCATGCAGAAGGGTGACTTGCGGCAAGCCTTGATGAGCTTTGCCTTAATTTTGTAACTATGAGACATCTCTGAACTTAAACCTCATATAGCTATGCAAGTTGTCTTAGGGTTTTATTGCTGCAAAGAGACACCATGACCACGGTAATTCTTATAAGGAAAACATTTTGTTGGGGCTGGATTAGAGTTTCAGAGGTTTAGTCCATAATCGTCATGGTGGCATGCAGATAGGCATGGTGCTGAAGAAGGAGCTGAGCGTTCTGCATCTTGATCTGTAGGCATCAGGAGACTTCGTGCCACACTGGGCATGGCTTGAGCATATATCTCAAAGCCCGCCTCCATAGTGACGCACTTCCTCCAGCAGGCCTCTGCTCCTATAGAGCGACCCCCTTGGGCTTGTGGAGCCCGCCTCCATAGTGACGCACTTCCTCCAGCAGGCCTCTGCTCCTATAAAGCCACCCCCTTGGGCCTGTGGAGCCCGCCTCCATAGTGACGCACTTCCTCCAGCAGGCCTCTGCTCCTATAAAGCCACCCCCTTGGGCCTGTGGAGCCAATTACATTCAAACCCCACAAAGGTATTTGTGCTCTTTCTCCACAAACATGTGTCTCCTTCCTCTGTCCCTCCAAACACATAAGATAAGAACATACATATAAAGACCCTAGGTTAAAAAAATGCTTTTTGAAAGCACCCGATGGTGGAGCGAAGGGATGCTCAAATACAGGTACTGTGTCAGAAGTTGCGCTAAGCCATTTGCAGATGCTACTGGATACTTTCCTTAAAGGGAATCTGGAGGGCAGATACTGTATGTTGAACTTGAAAAAAAATTAAGCTGGGGGGTTAGTGAGATGGTTTATCTGGTAAAGGCACTTGTTACACAAGCCTGAGTGTGATTCTTGAAACTCATTAAAAGCTAGATATAGGGGCTGCTGAGATAGCTCAGAAGATGACAGCGCTGACTACTCTATCAGAGAAGCCAGTCTGGTTCTCAGCAGCCATGTGGCAGCTCAAAATCAGTTTTAGGAGTTCTGACACTCTTGTTCGATCTCCCCAGGCAGCAAGGCAAGCATGTGGTGCACAGACAGACATGGAAGTAAAACACTCACATACACATACATAAAATAAAATAAAAGAATTTAAAAGCTGGATGTGGTGACTCACATCTGTAATCCCAACCTCTCCTACAGCAAGATGGGAGGCAGAGACAGTGCCCTAGAGCATACAGATTACTTTATTAGGAGCTTGCAAGGGTCCGGCTCTGGCACTAAGCTACAACTGGTTGTCCTTTTGTTACTCCTGTCCTGCTCCAGGACCTCTGCAACCTGCACAGCTGGAACTCTGAACTTGAGAGACAAAGCCCTCGTCTCCCTCCCCCCCAGCCTCCAACAGCCACCTGACTATTTTGGATCTGACTATTTCGGTCCCTCATGAGAGTGGACTCATGGAACGCATCTTACTTCACTTATCCAATGTCTTCAAACTTCTTCCACAGTGGAATATGTGAATCTCCTTTTTAAAAGTTTAATAACATTTTATGGTAGAGATCTGCCATGACCATTCATCTGTTAGTAGCACTTAGCATGGCGGTCCACCTCTGGATCTCATAGTGCTAGGAATTGAGTGTGCACAGATTATTTCCTCCAGGTCCTGCTTTTATTTCCTTTAGATGTATGTTCAGAAGCAGAGTTGCTGGATCATGTTGTAATTCTATTTTCAACTCCAGCTTCTGTATTGCTTGCTATAGCAGTGCTAACATTTTGCCCAATCCCATTTTAGAGACGATAAAATTGAGGCCCAGAGGCTAAGCAGCGGGTGCAAGGATGTACAGGTTAGGATGTGGCAGCACTGTGGTTCAAGAATCCAGCTCTGGCACTATGATGGCTGAACAACATTTCCCAATGTTGGGGTTCAGTCAGGACACGGGCACCCCACAACACCTTTAATAAGCACATAGATTCCTATGTCTCCAGGTCTAGAAAAAGGGAAACATGACTGTATCATCCAAGGGGATGTGGCTCAGTCAGTAGAGTGCTTGCTTAGCATATGTGAAATCCTGGGTTCAATTTCTAGTACAGCATAACCTGAGCACGGTGGCTTGTGCCCATTTCTAGCAACCTGGGAGGTAGAAGGGGGGGGGGGACGGGAATTTAATGTCATCTTGGCTGTACAGCAAGTTAGAGGTTATCCTAGACTACATGAGACTCCATCTCTAAAAAAAGAAGGAAAACTCCCAAGAAACAGATGAACCAATCCCAAGTGTTTCTGGTGGGCGCCAGGTTTGAAAGCCACTCTTTATTATTGTGATATTGACCATCAGTTTTGTCTTTGTCATCAATTTCTTTGTCCCAATCACCCCATGCCAGATCACTGGGCACTTAAAAGGGTTTGTAAGTTGTGGGAACGCAGGGTTACCAAGGAATTCTCTAAACAGAGCACAGAGCCTGATCTCTGACAATTGCTGGCTTTCAAAGGGCAGCCAATTGAGTATGCTAATCAAGGAAGCATCAGGCAGGCGCCTGCCCAGACCTCACTTAGATTCCTGACTTAGTCTCATTAAGCTGCTCAAGCCAGTGTGTTCTAAGTGTGCACAGAGGCAGGATGCTGGCATTCTAATCTCATTAGGGAGTTGGAGCTCTAAGAGGCAGTGACTAGAGCAGCCCTTTGCCCTGTAGGACAAGGTTCTTCAGACTCAGAGAATAGTTGTACACCACTTTGCCATGGCCAACACATCCCCTCCAGATCCCCATCGACCTCTAGGCCTGCAGCAAACTCTGGGAAAACAGCTTGATGACTTCTAAGGCAACAGCTGCTAACAGCTGGATAGCAGGTAACCACACTGCCTGTATCCAGAGCAGACCTGAATTACCTAGCTTAGCCTGACATATTCAGCTGGCACTAGGCCACAGGCACCACTCCCTGAATCCAACTGAGACCCCCTCTTCCATAAATACCATTGATAAAAGCCAGACCAGGCTTTGGGGCCTTGGGAAAGAGACAGCCACAAGCAGTAATATCAGCACAAACCCCTCATTGTTGGAGGAGGAAGGCACAGGAGAATCAGAGAAGCACATATGTGTTATCAAAGGTGGACAGCGGAAAAGACTGCTGAAAAATGACTTCATATGCCAACAGATGGGGGAATGTGCAAACACACAGCTTTGACCATCTACCTCCCTGCAGGAGAAATAGCTGGAGTCTTTCCTCTAAACACACACACACACACACACACACACACACTATATTGCTCTGCTTAAGATAAATGAAGGATCAAATATAAAGTAGCTTTATCCATCTCCCCACCCACCCACCCGCCATCCATCAATTCATCCTTGAATCCATCCACCCATACATACATACATATACTTGTCTATTTAAACACTGGCTTAGTACCTATTGTGTGCATGAATCAAACTGGAAGAAAAAAACAATAATCTAGATTGGAGGTTTCTAACTGAGACACATTGGTACTGGTATGATTTGGGAATCTGTACACTATTTCTCTAAACACTGTCTATATATGTCACTGCCTTGTACAACATACTCGGGAGCTATTATCATCTGCACACATTCACTTCACCCATCACTAGATTTATAGCAGCTTTCTGTCCCGTATTTCCGGAAGCAGTGAAAGGAAAGGGAATAGAAGCTGCCCAGCAGGAGACTGTGGATCTGCTTTGGCAACACTGTGCTGTGGGTTGAGCGTCTATCTAGAGTTACATGCCAGTCCCAAGAACAATCTATGAGATGGCCGTTACTATCATCTCATTATACAGATAATCGCATAGAGCCAGGGAGAACTCATCGCTTGTTCCATGTCACACAACAGCAGGACTAGATCTGGGATTTAAGTTCAGGAAGCATGGTTCCCAAGTTAGAATTTTTTAGTTATCCTTGTCAAGGTACGAGAGACTGTAGCATCTCAAACACACATTTTCAAGATGGAAACAGTCTTAGAGAGTCCATGTGATCTGCCCAGTAAATTCCTGAGGGAGCTGGGGTGAGAGTTTAGCCTCCCTGTTTTCCATTCCCGTTCCATTATTGTTAAAACAAGCCCAACTTCATGCCAAAGTGAAACTCAAAATGTGCTGTGCTGGGAACATGGTGGGGGTGGGGGTGAGGGTGGGGTAGGGGGTAAGGGTGGGGTGGGGTGGGAGGGTGGTGTGGGGTGGAGTGGAAGGGTGGAGGCAGGGGAATGGATGGAGGGGAGCCTAGGGGCTATAAAGGTCTAGATGAGAGGCACAGAGCCTGTCTTCTTTCTCCAGGTGGTCTAGGATTTCCTTGTAAGAAATTCCTGGCATTTGGGAAGGAAGACCCAGCCTGTGTGGGCAGAATTGGGAACTCAGAGCCCCAGGTCATGGAGAACTTCATTTTAGCCATAAGGACACTGTGTGGGGCAGCAGGCTCATCCCTAGTACTGCACAGATGTGGTACTTCTCTAATGAGCAACACACTCTTGCCTTGCCAGGAAACCTCTGGAATGAGGGGCCTGCTCTTATGACCAAGTGGTGCCAAATTAAACCCCAATAGTCTATCTTTGGCTTAGTGATACACAATAGTGTATCTTGCAGCTACAGTGGGCTCAAAGGCTATCTGAGGAGATGCTGGGTTGGAACACAGGCCCCTGGGAGGTGGGAGGTGGCCATGCCGAGACTGGAGTGTGGCAATTCTCATGGACTCTGGATCTGTTAGACACTGGTGTGTCCAGCATGGGTAAGTATTTGAGCTAACTGGGACCATCTTCTGTATCTACAAATGAGGGTGGCACCTTGGTTGTTATGACTGAACATATGTCAGGCACTTGGCATAGTTTCATTCTGAGAGAGAAGGGGAAGGGGGGTTATAAGAATAGATTGAACTTATCTAAATCTTTTATCAAAGAAGAACCATTTTTTTCTTCTATTAGGAGAGATAAAGTGTGGGTTGTTGGCCAAGCTGAGAGGATGGGTCTTCAGTGTTTTGCCTGTTTTAAGTGGGCCTATGGCTTCCTCTAGGGCATTGTTTGACTAGGTGATCTCTAACTCCCTTTGTTAAGTAATTAAGAAGAATGTGGCAAGAGAAGAAGGGGAGGAGGCAGGAAGGAGGAAACAAAAGAGAGAGGAAGGCAGAGGGTGGAGTTGGGAGGTGGGGTGGGCGAGTTACTCTCCTGCAGTGACCACTGGGAGAAGAGCCACACTGCTGACTATGTTAGAAGATGAGCAGGCTCCTACCTCAGGAACTCATAGTCCAGGTACAAAATCAGAGGCTGAACAGCGAAGTGAGAGAGATGGGATGGTGACTGGGAAAGGGGATGTGTCCCGGGGTGCGCAAAGAGGCTGTGATTTAGGCCAGTGACTGGGGAGGGTAGACTGGAAGACAAGGAGGATGGCTGCTTGGACTTTCCTGGTGACATCACACATGGAGGGGGAAGGGGGAAGGGAGGGAGAGGGAGAAGGAGAGGGAGAGAGAGATATGATGGGATGCGCGACACACTGTAGATGGCATCACTGCCCTCTGATTAATAGGTTATGGGATCTTGCTGTCAAGAGGATCTCTACAGCTCTACCTGTGTGCTGTGGGTGAGGCAGGAGGTGTAAAGAAAAAACAAGACGTCCTATCCTCGTAGGTCAGATTCAGTATGACCATCCTGGGCCCTTGATTCACTGTTTACACCACAATCCACCTTCCCAGGAACACGGGCATGAAGGGCTATTTGCTATGGAGCCCTGTGAGAAATACTAAGGGCAAGAGCAATCTGAGAGGGCTACAGTCATCTACAGACAGGAGCTTGTCTAAGAAGCCAACGGCTGCTTGCAGAAAATTAATAATAGATGCACTGGAATCCCTGGGACCAAGCTCCTTGGCAGTTCATCCAGCTCTGAAAACCTGGAGTGGAGCCTAAGCCTGACCTGGAACAGTCCTGCCTATCTATCGGAAAGAAAGGAAGAGCACCCGGGTCTTCCTGAAGCTGATGAGAAACGGGGATTTGCAGGTCATTTACTCCAAATAGGGGATTCTTAAGGCTACTGGGAATTGTGGGAAAGGACGCCCTGGAAGGGTTTCTTGCACCTACAATGTTTGCTTCATGCTAGAGCCTTCTAGGAAACAGGTGAACATGCTTCATCCTGGGGGTTACTGAGCTGGCCACTGTTTTTGCAAATGTGGTACCTGGACAACTGGTCTAAAGAAATGGAGAGGAGGAACAGCACGGAATTCACAGCCAGGTGATCTGGCTCCAGTGTGCATGTTCTTAAACCAGTTTCCTTTATTATTTGCTTAGAGACAGAGTCTTGCAGTGTAGTCCAGGCTGGCATTAAACTTACAGACCCCCTGCCTGAGCCTCTGGAAGGCTGGGATTCTAGACGTATATCACCATGCCTGGCTTGACTAGTTTTCTGCATCTTGTCTTTTCCCAAGTAGCTGGAAGAGAGGAGGCATTGAGGGAGTAAGGGTAGAGGCCCTGCATTGGCCCCCAAAGCAACTCTACAATGCCAATGCCTCTGCTGAGAGCTTTAAGCTCTTCTCAGCAAGGCAACATCACTTCATTGACAATTTTAGAGTAATCAGGGCAGGCTGAACTTATATAATAGCCACATTTTCCCTTCTCAGAGAAACCCTGTTCTCTTATTTTAAGGAGCCTTTGGTCCTTCTTAAGGTTGGACTTTTCTAGCTGAGGCACAGAGGGATTTGAATGACATTACAGGAAATAAGGGGATTTTAGGACAATTTTAGGATATTAGATTTTGTCCCCAAACCATTAACTTCTCCTCTGCAGGTTTTCTCAGAACCTTTAGCACGCTAGCAGTGTTCACAGGGCCCCGAATGGATTCAGTGCATGCTGCATCTCAGATCATTCAACACACTTTACATGCACGCACATACACACACACACACACACACACACACATACACACACACACACACACACACACACACAAGACTATTCTGTAGGACTGATATATCCTAGAATCCTAGAAACAGTTTAGGATATTTGCTCTAGAATACTAATGACACCAAATTGTGTCTGTTTTTGACTATTGGGTCCCTGGCAGGGCTGTGACACTGGGGACTCTCTTATTCATCTCTGTAGCTCTGGCCTTCAGCCAGACCTACAGCAGCACACGTCTTCAAAGATGGCCTAAGCCAGTGAGTGCTATAGAACATAATTCCAAACCTATACTAGCATTCCTAGCAGCATCTGCCTGCATCTTTTATCCTGTCTCCTAGGTGACAGGCGTTTCTTGCCTTACAAGTCTCTGGGTGATGTCTTCCTCACCCAGGAAGGTTCCATCAGTGGCTCTGCCCACTCCATTTCCTCTGCCTCTTCTTCCTGCATGGGACTGCAGGCAGTTTCCTAATACAACAATGGTGATTCTCCAGCAACCCTACATAGGCACATTCCTTATCCTTGTTTTTTTTTTTATCTTCAGCTCAGTATCTCTGAAACCCTCTCTGGCCCCCTTGATAGCAGCCTGGGAATTCTATATTGTGCCTTAGCCTTGTATTTGTGCAGGTTGACACATGCTCAGAGTAAAGAGATCTCAGGTAGCTTGTCCTGGGGGATCCTGGTTAGCAGGATTGGCAAGTGGTTAATGAACCCTTCTTGGGAGGGTTCCAGATCCTTTGTACAAATCTGCCCTTAACCAGAAAGCCCAATGGTTGTACAAGCCCAGAGAAGAGGGTTCTATTGCCCAAAATCCTTCAACAAAACCACAAGCTAGTTGGAAGTGTCCTTTATCAGATCTCAGTTATCCTATTGTTCTTTCTGGTTTCCAGCTTCTACAGTCACTACAGGGCTTTGGCACGAGGATGTTGACACAAATGAAAAAGTGAGAGAGTGCAGTGGTAAACAGACTTAGACAGAGGAGGCAGGAAGGAGGACGGAGAGAATCTGGGGAGCCTGAGCCAGGCTGGGATGGAAAAGAAATTGCCTCCCAAAACTCCCACTGCCATCTTGAACTGCCTCCCTTGAGAAAGGTGCCAGACTGGATAGGCCACCCATCTGGCCTCCCCTTGCCACCCAGGCCCGTCTGGTGAGAACTGGCTACACACTCCCCATTCACAGAGACAGGAAACCTAGAGCCTGACACCTAGCTCTGTGTTAGCCTAGCTCTTAATTCTTCTTTGGGTATCAAGTTCTTCACCTAAAAATGGAAGCTTACATTCATTACTTTGATGGCTCTCACTCCTGGCTGGTGCCTCACAGTCAGAAGTACATCTGACACCCGAGCCTTGCAGACACACATCGGGTGAGGCACCAGTCTGCCCTGTTACTGAACAAAGCCAACCTTTATGACCCACCGTGTTCCCTCCATTACTGTTACCTACATGCTTTTGTTAAAGTGTGACATGTGTACAGCGGAGGAAACCCATCAGAACTCAGCAGCTCAATGCAGTTTCAAAAGCTGAAAACACCCATGGGAGCCAGGTCCAGTGATCTGGGCACAGCAACCCGACTCCCCAGGAGGCTGAAGTAGATAAGAGTCAGCCTCCCCCCTTCTCTCTCCCTTCCCTCTCTCCCTCCCCATCTGTCTTATGCTCATGTACACACACACACACACACACACGCACACGCACACGCACACACACACACTCATACACACACACACACACACACACACACACACATGCCCAGTGTACCACTGAGGTATAAGGTCCTTTGTTTAAACCTTAATACCAAAGGAAAAGAAAAGAACAAAAATTTACCAGTAAGCAGCCCTCAGATCAAAGGGCAGAACAACATGGAAGCCTTTCCCCTTCTCTCCCCAGCGCCAGCTCCTCCCCTGAGGGTAATCACTCCCCAGACATCTAAGGCATTTGTTTTGCCTGCTTTTGTATGTTATACAAGGGAGTTATAAAAGCTCGGTGCCTGGCTTCTGTCTTTCAGTTTTAGGTTTTGGAGGATCACGAACACTGCTAAATGTACTGCCCCACTGGGGGGAAGAGACTGCATTTGTCCATTGGAGGCTGGGTGTGGCACATGCTTGGCACATGTGTGCAGCTTGTGATTTTTGTATTACACATATGAACACTTCATGGGTGTACTCCACAGAATGGAAACTTGCAGGCCTATGTTCTGCATGGTTGGTACTGTCGAACAGTATTCCCAAGTCAGCATCCTAATTCATCCCAACCATGGGATATGTGAGCATATCCCAGTGCCTTTACATGGCCATTGACGCTGGGCAAAATTCATCTCTTTTGTCCAAGCCTTTCTAATGGAAGTGTGGTAGTGGTAGCATTTACTTCATGGGGGTTCCCATGAATCATTTTCTCAAGTGATGTTCCCATGGCTTTTTTGGTTGTTTTTCTACTCTCTTTTTGGAAGCATTTAAGTCTTTTTCCCATTTATTTTTTATGAGCTGTTGGTCTTTTTGTTGATGATTTGTATGAAGAGCTGATTCCTTCCTACTGCATATTGGATAAGGAATCTTTGTTGAAGAGTCAATCATGGTGGCGTGAGCTTGTTATCCCAGTGTTTGGAAGGGGAGGCTAAGACAGGAGAACCACAAAGGTTTTAGACAAAGAAGAGAACCCATTTCAGCAAAATAAAACAAGCAAATACATAGACCTTCTCTGTAGGTTAATGGGTCATTCTAGCTAATTTTAATAACTTATGGCCTTGAATCACCAAATTAATTTCATAACTTAAAGTGGATTGCCACCCACACTTTGGAAATGGCCTCACGTTGGTTGTGTGACTTCCATGGGTCTGGAGCTCCCTAAAGGCCCCACTGGCTCTACAGTAGTCAAAACATTTCCGTGTCTGCAGCCAGTAACTGTCTGGAGAGCAAAGGCCAGGATATTAGTTTTATTTAGTTAAAACCAACTAACAAATCTATTTTCTATCTTAAATGACAACAACATCCAATTCTCCTGCGATTCTAAGTCTGCCAGATCCTTAGCCCAGACTAATGGAAAAGTTCGTTTGGGAACGAACAAGCTGTGGACTACCTCAGGAATGATAGACCATATTTTTTCCTGATATGGCTCTTTACCCAGAGATATAGCAGGCCCTCAGATGGTCCCAAGGATGCAAGATACTCCCAGAGGTCTGTTATATCCAACAGGTATGAACAACACTCCTTTAACTCTGCCAAAAGTGGCCACCCGATCCATGCTTCCCCACAGATAGGGAGGGTACTTGGGGGGTCATTCCACTCAGTCTTCCTCCTCCACCAACCCTTCAGAGCAGCTTTTTCCTCAGACTCAAACCTTCAGGAAGCAGGAGCGGTGTCACTCTTATCAAACAGGGGGACCCTATTTAACCCAAGATAATGGGGCTAGTCAGTTGGTAGAACTGACTGTAGAGCCAGACTGGCTGACTTTGTGACCCAGGTTATATACTTCTTGGTGGGAACCAGACACTGTGTGGAGACTGGTCATGCTAAAAGGACTTGAGGTTCTCACACACACACACACACACAAAAACCCTGTGCACATACACAGATGCACATGCATAAGCACCTGTACAAGATAGGTGCAGACATAGGTATAGACATGCTGCTGGGTTCATTCTCAAAGAATCTATGGTCTGCATGCAAATGATATACACACGCTTAGCTGAATTTTACCTTGTGCTGCTTTGAAAATATTTAAGAATCTCTAGTGTATGTATAATTCAAAAACACAAAGTGTGGGGCATTTATTTTACAGTTTACAGCTCTCCTTGGCATTCACTAGCTCACCTGATGCTCCCACTAGCCTTCTAAACTTACATGAACACATGATGCTTTACATGACCTCTGACCTGAGAGTCTAGGACCCTCATTCCAGGGACATGAGTTCTCACTGTCTGGGACTAGAGCTGGGACCCTGGCTATGGGGTAGGAGACTTAGTACAGCGCTGGAACCCATCTTCATTTGTCCATTTCAGCTGCGCCTTGCCATAGCAATCAAGCTAGCCTTATGAGGTTCTGAGTTTTAACTTCATGGATTTTCTTGGCTTGGAGTAATGTTTGTGTGAGAGTTCATCTGGTATGAACATTTTTTTCTTTTACGTCCAATAAACATCTTCTTGTTCCTTTCTTCTTCTTCTTCTTCTTCTTTTTTTTTTAATTAGAGTTGATTCTACCTCTTGTCCTCTCTTTGCTAAAGGTAAGTAATTCCATCACCAGTTAATGAACTCAAGGACTCATATTGATTGTGTATCTCCTAGGGACTAGATACTAAGTACCTTATGACCATTACCCCAACACAGGCCCTCTCTGACAGGCATGCATTAGCTTCTCTGTCTCACAAATGAAGAGAAAGAAGTTTGGAGATGAGAAGCGACAGCATATAGCCACATTCAAAGTCAGCAAGCCTTAAAAGCCAGGATTGGGCCCAGGTCCCACTGACTGGAAAAATCCTGACTTGTTCCACTGCTGGAGACTGCCAGAAGCAGCATCTTGCTTACTTACTATGAGTTAGCTAAACCATGTGGGTAGACGGAGCAGCCCCAGGAGGCTCATCTCACCCTGTTCGCCTCCATTTCTCTAAGCTCAGAATAACACAGCAGCCTTCCCATCGGCTCAACATGAGCAAAACTGCAAATGAGAACTCAGGCTTGCTTCGCACCACCCCTCCCACTGGCAGCGAGTGGCCTGCAGTTTGTGTTCAAGGCTGGCTCCATTTGGAAGGTGACATTTGCTAGGTTGGGAAGGTGAGCTGAGCAGGACTTGTCCTAGAAATGAAACTATGTGGAATTATTGCAGGAACAGGGGATTTAAAAATTGGTCGAGTTTGGGTGGGGTTGTGTGCTTGCTGCACAGCTGTGGTTAGGATTGTCTAGCAGGGAAGGTATGGTAGGATGGGAGAAGGAAGAGTGGATTTCCAATTGAGAGAGTCAAGAGAATGCTTTAAAAGGCTTGAGTATGGACAGACACCAGCTTCCCCAGTAGTTCCTGGAGCTCGAGGTCCAGTCCACATGTCCATAGGAATCACTACTGACAGTGAAAAAGCTCCACACTTCTAACACCCTTTCATCTCTGAAAGCCTGTGAAATATATGCAAATCGCTATAGCAATAAACCCATCCTCCCTGCTCATTGTTCTTGGGGGGAGGGGATACCTTTATATAAAATAAATGGAGATGAAGTTACCTTTTAGTGCCTATTTAAAAGGCAGGGTATGGGGAGCACCTGTAACATTAACAAGTCATGAATACTCTGGAGTGGAAAAAAAATTGACTCACTTTTTTAAAAAAAAATCTTCTTAAAAGGGTCTAAGAATAGTCCTTCAAATAATCCTTGAAGTACGCAATTTTAATTTGGACACATGGTAATTTCAGTCTACCTGTTGGAAAAGACAAGAAAGAAATCAGTCACTATTGATGAGGATTGCTCTTCTTACAAGTGTCAGAGAAGATTCTGGAAGCTCAGGGCTGGTGCAGAAGCGAGTGAGGGGGCGGCAAGTCACAGCGTTACAGTAGTCCTAGGCTGAGGCTAGGCTTCACAATGAAGGTAGGAGCGCTTGGTTTGAGCAAGGGCTCAACCAATCTATATGGAATGAATGAAGGAGGGTGGATGAATGAGGGTTATCATCGGACTTTGCTGCAGAGAGCTGCGCCGTAGGCTTAACTCTTCAACTCTGTGGGAGAAACAAAATTTCTTGGCACAGAACATATGAGAAACGGCACTGAAGCCATGTTTGTGGTGTAGCAATATGAATGAGGGATGCTGGGCCAGCTGTATCTATGAGCAGAATTCTGGCTCTGCTGTTGGTATCAGCTCTAAGCTGACTGATTTATGACTACTATTGTGCTTAAATTGGATACATAGGCCATTCATTAATTTTTACCCCTTTTCTTTCTCTAACATAAGCACTGAAGACCATAAATTTCCCTCTAAGTGTTGTCTTGGCTGCATTCCACAACTTTTGATATTTAATATTTCCTTGATAGTTCATTTGTAACTATTTCATAATTTCTATTGTCATTTCTTTTTTGACCCAAGAGTGAGTTAGTAGTGTGTTTGTAAAATCTTCTCAATACAGTTTTAAAAGATACAAAATAGAAAATGTCTCATCTTCCTGTTATTGACTTTTAGCTTAATTGCATTGTGGTGAGAAAATGCGGTCTGTAGGAGTCTGATTCTTTGAAATTTACTGGGAAATGTTTTATGGACTAAGACATAGTCAACTTTTGTAAATGTTGTGTGTGTGCTTAGAATATTAATGTATTTTCTTATGTAATCTCTGGCCAGTTTCTTTTGTGCTTCCTGCCTTCCGTTCTCCCTTCTTTCTATCTTTCTCCCACCTATCCTCATCCTTCTTTCTTGAGACAGGGCCTCATGTAGCCTAGACTGGCCAAAAAGTCACTATGTCGTTGAAAATGACTTTTAACACTTAGTCCTCCTGCTCCTACCTCCCCGCCCGAGTGCTAAGTGAAGACTGAACTCAGGACTTGTATATGCTAGGCAAGCACTCTAGCCTTGCGTAGGTCAGTTTGCTTCAGCCCCTTATACACTCCCATTTCTTTGCTGGGGAAAGAGGCTGTGAGCAACCCAAAGAACTCCAACGTATGCTTAGTTCTTGTGACAAAAATCAGACAAATGACAACAAACCACAGAACCAGAGAGTATGAGAGAAAACCGTCCAGGTTGGGCTAACTTTGGCTTATTATAATATCAACCGCAGCAACTCACCCTCTCCAACCATTTGAAGTTTCTAAATAATGAGCACATTTGTCACTGGGTCTTAGCAAGTCTGTCTGAATGGAAGCTGTGGTTGTCACTCAGAAAGGTAGTGGGCCGGGCGGTGGTGGGCCTTTAATCCCAGCACTTGGGAGGCAGAGGCAGGTAGATTTCTGAGTTCGAGGCCAGCCTGGTCTACAGAGTGAGTTCCAGGACAGCCAGGGCTATACAGAGAAACCCTGTCTCGAAAAACCAAAAAAAAAAAAAAAGAAGAAGAAGAAGAAGAAGAAGAAGAAGAAGAAGAAGAAGAAGAAGAAGAAGAAGAAGAAGAAGAAGAAAGGTAGTGGGTAGGACATTGCAAAGGAAGAAACTTCTGTTGTGTGTGCATGTGTGTGCGTGTGTGTGCGTATGCGTGCTAGCACACGAGAGTGCAGTTAGTCACTCTGCCCTGAGTACCGGACCCCAGATCCCCTACTCGTTCCTCTGTCACTGTCACCCCTTGCCCTGCTCAGATACATCTTCCTCACTGTGAGCTCTGCCCTGGGATCACCTGCCGTGCACCCTCATTGCCCAGCTCAAATACAGTTCTCAGTCACTGTCCTCCAGATCCGCTCCCGTGATCGCCTGCAACGCCGCCCTCCTTTCCAACCTGCTTCATTCCAAGATTACATTCTGTCAACATTTTAATATACAACCTCAGGAGGCAAATTCAGAGGCAATCTCTTGGCAGATGTAATTCTGGAACAGGGCTGGGGTTAGGGAGTGGGCGGTGAGCAGAGCAGCACTGAGCTGACAGGGTTCGGGGCTCTTCCTCTAGCACACGCCCTTCCCGTGACCTTGTCCCCTCCCCCACTGCATGCTCTTTTCTCCTCTGAGCTTAGCTTAAGGATCTGCCTGCATCTTTCTTCTACACCTACGCTCGCTCTTCACGGATCACTGTCGTGTGGCTCTCATCTGCTGAATGTTCTCATCAGGATCGTGACGATGACACTGCAAAGGATGCATTCTTGGTGGCCTCTGACGCATCTGCAACAGGAACTGCCCATCCTTCTGGAAACTGTCCTGCCTCAGCATTTATGCCACCCAGCATTTATGCCAGCTGTGCCCACCCATTCTATTTTCTAAGAAGTCCCTTTGGGGTTTGAATTTAAATTTCTATAATTTCATTAGAATCATTTCAAAAAGAACAATGACCCTAAGCCAGGACTTACTCAGTGCACACTGAGTTCATGCCAGCTGATATGTTGAACATCATTTTATTTCTCTTCATTTGTACAATAACCACCAGAAGTAGATGTTACTATTTATATTTTCCAGATGAGAAAATGGAACGGTAGAAAAGTCTTATAAACTCCCAGGACCACTCAGCTGAGATGTAGGAGATTAGGAGTCCAACTCCTGTTTCATCTAATCTAGAGCATATGGGCTCCACTGTGGTCCTCACTCCTGCCAGCCTCACAGCTCTTGGCCTCTGGGATTACCATCTCTCCACAATGTTACACTGTCCTCCATGCACCTTGTCCTGCCTTCCCGAGATGGCCTCTGCTCTGAAAAACAGCTCATTGTTCTAGGCCCTTCTCCTACGTCCTTCCTCAACGCTCTTACCAAGCCTTCTCAATGAAACTGCTCCCATCCCTCACTGTGAAAATTCTACATACCAAGCTACCCATTAGTCCCCTAAGAATTGCACATACAGATTGCTTTGTAGAAGTCTAAATAGAAGCAGCCAAACAAAGGGATTTGTTCTCAATGTTTTTTTTTTCTTGGTTTGCTTTCTTTCTTTGATTGTTGTTGTTTTTAATTTAAATGTATTTATTTATTTTATGTGTATGGCTGTTTTGCCTGTATGTTACCGCATGCATGTCTAGGATCCATGGATGTTAGAAGGCATTAGATCCTTTAGAACTGGAGTCAGGCATGGTTGTGTTGCATGTAAGTACTGAGGTTTGAACCAGGGTCCTCTGGAAGAGCATCAAGTGATGATCGATCTCTCCAGCCACCCTAAAGATGTTTTTTAAATGCTCAACTTTGGAAATACTCTACCAGGCTTTCTTAGAATGGAAGGAATCTTACTAGGAGTAAGATGTTGGGTGCTTGGGTAAGGGAGAAGTTCCGTTCAGCACTTGTGCATGGACGACATTCACACGATCTATCTAGCCAGGACGGTTGCCAAGGTTACTAAACCAGGTCTTGTCGATTTCCTTACCCAATCCCCACATTTTAGATTCCCATTTACACATCAAGCCCCACTCAAATGCCCCCTCATTCTTGAGAGATTCACCTTCTCTTTCTCTAAGAGGTGTAAATGAAGCCACTTTCACTCCAGATCATCTTTCCTAGCTAAGTCACACGTGGCATCCCACCATCCATCATGAATGTCACAGTTCAAGAGGAGCGGCAGCATCCTCACTGCAGCCTCTGGGCTCAAAGGTGAAGTCAGTTCATTCCTGATCCATTCAGAACCAAACCTAGGCTTGGCACACAGATGTCAGTGTCTGAAACAAGGTGGCATCGGCATCCAAAGATCACCAAATGCAGGTCTCAGTGGATGAAAATAAAAATACCAGGTACTAAAGAAATACCAAATCCAAAGAGATAAGGAGCCCAAAAGGAGGAGGCTGTCTCCATTGGTCATGAAATTTGTGCACTGTGGCTCACAAACATGCCAGTGGGGTGGGTGGTTTTTTGACACACTCCAGGTGAATTAAGCATTGGAAATCTACATTCAGACACAGCCCAGTTCCCACAGTCAAAAAATTATAGTCAGAGCTTAGAAGGTAGAAAGGGCTTCAGTCAGAGTCACGACAACCAGGAATCAGTAGAGGGACCAGAAAGGCTGTGTCTATTCAGCTCTCTTTCCACTCCAAGACCAGCAAATGAAGCCTCCAGGAAGCCAAGTGCTTTTGGTATCACTAAAAATAAACTCCCCAAACTTCATCTAGATATATTGCAGCTGCAATTTACAGCGTCTAGAACTTCACATGGTATAATTAGCAAATGGATTACAATGATTTATTTTTGGTTTCAAAGCTCAAATGAACACAACCTTCCAGTCAAATGGGAAAAAGAAGAGGCTTGGAGCCAGCCACATTCCCCCAGCCTCTTTCCAAAGCCATAATTTCCATTTTGGCAGGCACCCATCTCCTGATGTCCAGTGGACATGCCATGAGAGGGGACAGGAACTTGGGTTCTGGTGTCCCTGAGAAGTATGACTTTGGTGATAAAGCCTCTAACAGGGTCTAAGTTTACTCTTCTAGTAACCAGGAAGGTGCCTGAATTACCCTGTTTACACACAGGGAAACCCAAAGCATTCACTATGGAAGAAAGAAGAGCCACAAGCCGTAAGTTTATTTACAAGCATTAGCATGTACTAAGCCAAGCACAGCAGACACTAATCTCAGGGAGGGAGGGATTCCGTCTACAAATACTTAGACGCGTTTTCAGGATAGCTTCCCTCAGCTTGCCTTGGCAGCAGGAGCCTACGGGGTTCTGAGAGTCTTAGTGGAGCATGGTACCGGTACCGGTACCAAGAGAAGTTGGGCTATACAGCTAAAGGAAGACAGGACTGGCCAGGCCAGGAGCAGAACTGTGTTTGGGTTTTCCTTCCTACATGTGCCAGGAATAACAACCCCTCCATGTACGTTTTATAAAATGGCCATAATGAGTAACTACCTCAGAAGATTACTCTGGTGACAAAGTGAGAAGTGTGTGTAAGAAGTTTTAATAAATGAATAGTAGAGATTTTTGCTGAGTAAATAAATTTTAGAAATAGTTCTTTCTTTTATATGCCTCCGTGTGCATGTTGGTACGTGTGCAGTTGCGTGCACATGTTGGTTGTCCATGTTGCGTGCGATTCTCTATTTAACTTTACAGAGAGGCCAGCCAGCATGCTCCCAGGGTCCTCTTGTCCCTGCATCTGGAGCATCAGGATTACAGTTGTACGCCACCTCTTCTATGTAGATTCTGGGGATTCAAACTCAGGTCCTCATGAACAGCAAGTGCATTACGGCTGAGCAAACTCCCAGTGTCCCAAAGTACCTCCTTCTGCCAAAGACTCTATCTGACCAAGGCCCTATGGAATGTGACAGGGCTAAGGACAGAGCCCCAGAAAGCCTGGGAGGTTATCTTCTCTGGTTTGCTGCATGGTGCCTGGGAAGAGACAGGTCTCCCAGCTGAGCCTTCTGTAGCTAAGAGAGGGGACTGGGCTTCAGGTAAAAGTATTAACAGCTTGCCTGCCATTCTAAACACCCCCCACTTAAACAAGTCAAATCCCACAAACCACTGACACAGGGGTGAAATGAGGGGACCAGGGATTATTACACTGACTAAAAAAGTGCTTTTCACAGTGAGGGGAGGAAGGCAGTATATACCCAGCACCTACCTGGTGCCAGGCGCGGGACTAATGCTTTCACATTGCCCTCTTGTGCAAACTCGCTACCTGCCACGGTGTGTCACCCATCCTGGGCATGTGCACGGAGGAGCTGTTTCTATCTCATGACTCTCTTAACGATCCCGGCTTTCATTTGCCTCTCCTCACAGGTCTCCAGTAACCTGAGAGAACTTCAGTACCATGGTCTGTCATCTCCAGACCTGCCTGAGTCTCCTGACTCAGGCTAACAATGGTGGGCTGGAAGAGCTTTGGAAGATGAGAAGAACTGGGAAGATTGCTCACAAGCCTCTCTCCACTTACCACTCACCTCACGGCTCCATCCCAGACACAAAGGCTGCCTTCTTCAGAGAGGCACTCACCCCTCTCTCCACCCTCTCTCCACCCTCACTTAGACTGAGTGCCTGGGGAAGCCTCCCTCTGTTCACACACCGGAATGACCATCCTCTCACCTCTCTCCTTCAGAGCCCCAGTAATCACATCCAGATCTCACTGGCTGGAAAATAGTTTTATCACTGAGGACCTCATCCAGGGCCTCCTAGGCAAGTGCTCTATCATGGTACTTTCCAGACACTTTAACTTTTTAGTTTGAAATAAGGTCTTCTAACTTGCCCAGGCTGGTCTCAAATTCACACTTTTGCCCAGCTTCCCATACGGGGGATTTTAAGCCTGTGTTGTCAGAAGGGCCTATAAGGGATTCTGTAAGCAAGGTTTATATCCTGACTTGAAAGTCAATCCTCTGAGCAGACACAATCATGTCTGTTCTCTGGGAGCCAGGCACACAGGGACCTACCTCATCAGCATCTGTTTTGTTGATGTCTCTATAGCAACACACGCACCTAGTAGGTCCTTAATAAACTCTTACCAAGGACATTTCTATGTAAGCCAAGTCCTTTTATGCCTGGAGGTGGCTTGGCTTGACTCTCCTCCTCAGGCCTCTCCTGCACTTGGTGTCCTTCCAGCCTTATTTACCCCTGTGACTTAACCATTATCCAAGTGTGTAGCTTGTCTTCCCTGCAGACCACAGCAGCTTAGAGAGGAAAGGGAAGACTTGAGTCTGGATTCTTGGAATGGGACACCCAACAGGCGGAGAGACCTCGCGGCCTATTTCTGGAGTCAAGTTTCCAGCCTTGAGTTCTGGCTTCGCGGGCATAAAAATGCCATTCTTTTTCTTCCTTTCCTTTCTTTCCCCCCTTTGGCGTGAAATAAATGGTTAGCCATTAAGATGTAAAATGCAGCTGTCACAGTTCATAGAACAACAGACAGGTTAATATGGGTTCTTAAGAATGTCATTTCCTCATATTAACCCCAGAGCAATGGCGACTTATCAAGATGCACCGCGGAGGGCTCCGGAAGCTGGCTGCGTTTCTACTTTAATAATATTTGATGTTTAAATAACATTTGATGCTTGTTTCCAAGTAGAGTCAGATACTCTGTTTTTCCCTGCTCCCTCCCTCCCCCTCCTTCCTTCTTCTCTCCTGTTCTTCCCAGCCTCCTTTCTCCAAAGTATATTGGCTTTGGGTTTTTACCATTCACGTGCATATGTGGGTTACATTGGAGTTTTGTCTTTGACCTTAGAACCTTCTGATCCCAGAGTCCTCTTCTCTTTTCTATTCCTTATCTCTAGGCACTTCCCAGGCCACCCATCCTACCTGTCATAGAGCTAATGTAACTTTGAGAATGTTTCAGTTCCTTCCCTGCAAAGGGTGAGTTTTTCCTCATGATAGGTGAGAGCAGTCATGGCAGGCCATTTCCAGCAGAAGTGAAGAGCCTCTGTGCTCAGGGAATGCCTCCTGGCCATCCCTGCATTCTGCAGGCCTGAGGGGTGGGATCGGCACTGAGGCTCCACCCAGCTGGCAGTGGGAGGAAGTGACATTTGGGCCTGCCCTGCCCAAAGCTCTATTTTGGTTCTAGGGCCTGCTGGTACCCTAGGATCATCCATGGAGCAATCCTATGTGTCAAAGGGCTGTTTGTGGGATGCCCACTGGAGTTCGGCTTCACTCTGGCTTTGTTGAGCTGTGCATAATGTATGTTTCATAAGAAGTCCTCGAGTGACAAGCTGGTGTAAAATCTTACATCATCAAAACTGCTTTCAGTTCCTCCAATGGGCAAGATTCTCAGACCCTAATGCTCTATGTGTGTACATGATTTTCTTTCTTTCTTTCTTTCTTTCTTTCTTTCTTTCTTTCTTTCTTTCTTTCTTTCTTTCTTTCTTTCTTTCTTTCTTTCTTTCCTTCCTTCCTTCCTTCCTTCCTTCCTTCCTTCTTTCTTTCTTTCTTTCTTTCTTTCTTTCCTTCCTTCCTTCCTTCCTTCCTTCCTTCCTTCCTTCCTTCCTTCCTTCCTTCCTTCCTTCCTTCCTTCTTTCTTTCTTTCTTTCTTTCTTCTTTCTTTCTTTCTTTCTTTCTTTCTTTCTTTCTTTCTTTCTTTCTCTCTCTCTCTCTCTCTTTTTTTCTCTCTCTCTTCCTTCCTTCTTTCTTTTCTTTCTTTCTTCCTTTCTGTCTTCCTTTTTCTTCCCCCCCCTTCCACATATTACTGAGCACTTTCTCTTTGTCCTTGAAGGCTTAAGCCCTTTTCACTCTGTAGCTGACTTGGGTCTCTGGCTGATTCTTCCCACCCAGGGCTTCCTTGGAGACCCCTCTTGCCTTTGGGCAGTGCTCTACTGTTGCACCTGCCTCCAGCAGGTGTGTGAGGAAGTACCTGCCTGGCTAGCACACACATGCAAAGAAGAGTTAATACATTACTTAATCTATGCATTGACTCTCTGCCTTACTCTCAGAAGAATTTAAGGAAACAGGAAGATCAAATACACCCTGAGGAGCTTGGAGTCCAGTGGAATGGCAGGCATATAAGCATTTTAAAGCATATAAGGATTGGATAATAAGATCTGGATGAGGACTCTGAGGGAAAGACCTTCCCTCTGGTATTCTTTGGATCATGTATGATGTGTGGGTTAACTTAGTGGATGCTTTGTGAGCACATGACATAGGTTGATGGGGTGGCCTCAAAGGGCCTTACAGAGCACATATTTTACCTAAGAATATTGAAGCTGGGGGGTGGGGGGAGGTGGGAAGAAGAGGGAGAGGGAGAGGCAGCAGCAGAGGACTCTAATGGCCTGCCAGCTAATTGTAGTTGAGTAAATGATGCCAGGACACCCAGTGGTGACTAGGAACTCTCAATCCAGGTCACTGACTACCTGTGCAGTCAGGCGCTGCTTCCTGCAGAGCCTCAGCTACTTTCTCTATAATATCAGGGAGTGGGAACCGACATCTCAGATAATTAGCTATGGCATGGCTGGGTCCTGATCTAATGGTGTAGCTATGCTTCTTCCTGTGATATACTCTTAAGACACACATGGAACGGGAAACATCATTGTGAGTCTCTGAGGCCTAATTTCTTCCTGCAGAGACTTCCAAACCTAGTTGGCCCCTAACCCTGTGCCACTCCTTCCTTAAGCTCTGATCCTTCTGGTCCCCTCCATTTCCTTGTTTTATCTTTTAAGCCCTCATTCAACAAATGTGCAAAGTTGCTACCCAGCAGTATGTTTTACATCTACAGTTATAGTGACAAAGTTGACCTAGAATTTTCCTTTAGGAAAATAGTGGAAGTCCTAGCCTTCAGCTCTTAAATACAAAAGCTCCTAGTTCTCATCATCCTGGTGCCCAGAATTTTTGTCCTTACAGTCTTTGGCTTCTGGGTCCTCAGGCTCACGGTCTTCATTCAGTCTTCTGGTTTTTAGCACCTTGGTTTTCAGCATCCTGGACATCAGCCATTTACTTGGTATAGTTCTCAGTGACTCTGCTCATGATGTGTGCCTGCCTGGGAGGCACTCTCTATTATTGTCTTAGGTCTGTCATCCACTCCAGAGGCCTTTCTCATGAGCCTCTGCCACCTCTATATTTCTCTTCTGGTCTACCTTCACTAGGACCTATAGCCATTTTCCTTCTGCTACAGTCACATAACACTGTCCTGTATTGGTGGTTTCTATGTCTTGGATCCATTATTCTGAACTATACAAGGCCAGAGATTGCTTTTCTATCACTGAATCCCAGCAGTGGGCAAGCCAAGTACTTGAGGTATTTTGAACTTAATTGGACTGCCATTACACTTCTAACCAGTGTCCTCTTACCAGCCCAAACTGTAAGTAAGAGCAGAATAGTTCTTCTCCCATCCTTTATTTTTCCAGCAAAGCACAAATCGATCTGTTCCATAGCCTCCTCTGTCCTTAGAATTTGTTCTTGGTTCACAAAGACTCGATGAGCCCAGAACCTGCATCCTCAATGTCTACGTAATGCTTTGGATTTTCTGAGGTTGTGCTGGTGATGAACATGCACCATCCACAGGAAGCAAATTCACCTTTGTATCATTTTCACAAATAAAATGCCTACTGGCCCTGTAAGCCCCGTTTTCTGAATCCAACAATTTTGGTTCTTCAAGGAAGGAACAAGGATTTCCTTCTTCCAAGTTTGTCAGACCACGAGAGACTGCAGAAACACGCAAGATCTTGTCTTGGCATAAGACCATTAGGGTTGAGCCTCAGCTCTAACACACCAACTCTAAGGTCTTAGTAACTTTTTATTTCCTGCTAGGAGCCTCCAGGTGCTCATCTGGATATTAGCATGGACCACACGATCTTTCTGCTGTTGCTACAAAAATTTACTTCGGAGGATAAAAGACTCTTGGGATGTGGAATGTAACACTAGATTCTCAGTGAGTAGTGACTCTTGGGCCTCTTGCATGAACTGTGAAGGTGAATAGAATAAGACTCTCATGCCTCTTTATGCTTTATAAATCTTAAACTGATGTTGTGCACAATGTCCCAGTGAATTCTCAAACAATGTATTATGACACACCTTACAAAGAAAGTAATTGAGGTTCAGAGACAGTGAATGATACAGTGAATGATTTGTCTAAGAATACAAAGTTAGAAGAAGGCAGACAGGCTGTCCTTGACTAGTTAATTCTGCCCTAAAATCTGGAGTATTCAGGAGCTCTTGGCCCCAGAATAGGCTATTTACACATTTACATGGGTCTTCAGTTACTGCATAAGTTCTCTTGGTCACTTCTAGCAGGACATGGCTAAAGTCCCTCCAAAACATCAGTATAGTTAGGGTGGTTTGTACTTACGCATAGCCACTGTCCCATTTATCTTCCTGGAACTAGAGCTGAGATAGGGGGAGTAGAATGCCTGTCACTCCTGGGCCCAGAAAACCAGCACCCCCATTCTGCTCATCCTCCACATCTTAGTTTGTTTCTGTGGCTGGGATAAACACCATGACCAAAAACAACTTAGGAAGGAAAATGTTTATTTCAGCTTATACATTACAGCTCATCATGGAGGAAAGTTGAGGCAGGCCCTGGAAGTGGGAACTGAAGTAGATGTCACAGAGAAATGCTGCCCATGGGCTTGCTCCCCATAGCTTGCCCAGCCTGTTTTCTTATACTACCCAGGATATGGTGTCCATGGGTGGCACCATCTACAGAGGGCTAGACCCTTCTACATCAATCATTAATCAATAAAATATCCTACAGAGTTGACTCCATGCAACCTGATAGAGGGGTTTTCTCAGCTGAGGATCCCTCTTCCCAGATTATTCTAGCTTGTACCAAATTAATAAAACAAAACTACTAACCAGGACACTCTGACACAGTGACCTTGGAAGCCATGATTGCAAGGCTGAAGAGCTACTAGGAAGGGGTGGGATATGACCTTCATATGTGACAAGAATAAGATATGAATCTGTATGTCAGCTAAACCAAGTGTGGGGATCCTTTTTCACTGTATCTCCCTCCCTAGTCCCTAGCCTGCCTACTGATTCTAAGTTCAAATTATGGGCAGAACACCGGATTAATATGGAGAAAATAACAGTTTACCCCCACAGGGCCTTCCTTGATCTTATCCTGTGCAGGAGGCAGCAGCACCTCCACTTAGGGAGCTGAAATAAGAAAGGACTAAATACTTTCTCCATCACCACATAGCTGCTGTCTCCGAGCTCTGCTTCCCATGGTTTCAAGGATCCTGCTTGTCCTTTGTTTCCCCAGCTGTGACAGGGGTCACAGAGTCCCTTCCACCAGTCCTCTCAGTACTGAGAAGCTAAGGGTGTCCACACTCCGCCCATTGTGCCCACTCTCCTGGCCTGTCCCAGCTGGTAAGAAGGATGACAAGGACCAGACATTACCCAGTCTCTCATTGCTGATGTCATTGCTTACGCTTTTGCTCCACCCCTTCATTCAACTAGCTATTCATTTATTCACTTTTATTCATTCATCGATCCATCCATTTATTCATATTCATTTCTCCACATTTCAACATCATATATTTACTCATTTATTCACTGACTGGCTCCTTGATATATTAGTTTACTTTTTCATTCATCGATTCCTCTTGCTTATCTGTTTTCATCTATTCTTTTGATTAACTCATTCAATATTCTCAGTCATTTCCCCCTCCTTTTCCTCCCATTCCCTGAACCCACTTATCCACTCCCTTTCCTGCCCCTTTCTCCTGCCTCTCTGCTCTTCAGCACAGCACAGTATCCTACCAGGAAGCTGAACCTCCCTTGGCTAGGTCCATTAGCCCTCCCTTCCAGAACATTCTCTTCCATTTGAACATCAGCTTGCTGAGCTGTGCAGGCATGTCTCCTGGTGTGCGGGGGACATGCTTTCCACTCAGGAACAGATGTTCCTGTAATTACTGTTTTGACTTTCACCCCCCAATGCCAGAACATTCTTTCCACAAACTCCTGCAGCACACAGGAAAGCAAGCAGGCAGCCTGGGCATGGAGCTCAGTGCCTGGGGGGGGACAGATTCCATGGCCTGGTGTAGCCCTGGCAGCCAGGCAGGCATTTGGAAGGCCTCTCTACTCCAGGTCTCAGCTGAGCTGGGACAGACAAGCAGGATCTGAAAAGCAATATGAGGCCTCCTAAAAGGAGGGCTGATGGATTCCAGGCATGAGCGGCCTGGTGTCGTTTTACCTTAGTGACAGGCCACAGTGCCAGAGAACATTTGCCGCCATGGAGGACATCGTCAACTATATGACAGCAGAAGATAGAAGCAATCCTTCCCTGGCTTCTTATGTTTGCTGGGTGTTTCTCATACCCCAAGCCTCTTGTCTCCTGAGTTTGAGCTGGTCTTGTGACTTCTCAGCCAGAGACTACATTTCCCAGATTCCCTTGCTGAGAGATGAACCAACTAAGTTGTGGCCAGTGGATGTGAGCAGAGCCTATCAGTACAACATTTCTGCTGTGCCCTTGCAAAGAAGCTGAGTGTTCTCCATTTCCCACCTCTCCACCTGCAGCAGAGAGTGGCCCTCGGAGAGTTACTGTAAGCTGACTTTGGGGTTAAGGAAGTGTTTCAGGGCATGAAAGAAAAAAGAGAGATGTAGCCCTGGTTGAGAGACCGGGGAGGTAGAAGGTGTCTCTTGCCTGGGATTTCATGCATCATGCTTGGCCCCAGTGGGGTGCTAATAAAGCAGCGAGCCGGCAGGGGCTGTGGAAGGAGAACGGCCCTCTCCTTATATCCTGTTTCCTGGAGGAGAAACTTTCCTCAGAGTTTGCCTCCTCTCCTAGCCTTATGCTCTCTTTTGAGTTCACAGTCCTCTAAAAACTCATGTTGCCTCAGAGGCCCAGAGTGCAGTCATGTAGTCTTTGATGATGTCATTAGTGGTTTAAAATAAAGTCACAGTGGGGACTGGTGAGATGCCTCAGCAGTTAATAACACTGACTGCTTTTCCGAAGGTCCTGAGTTCAAATTCCAGCAACCACATGGTGACTCACAACCATCTGTAATGAGATCTGACGCCCTTTTCTGGTGTATCTGAAGACAGCTACAGTGTACTTAAATATAATAATAAATGTCTTTTTAAAAACAAGTCACAGCAGGTTCAAGTGAATGCTACATCCAAGGAGAGCCTTTATGAAAAAGGAGCAGGCACTCGTCAGTCAGGGTTGGGGTGCTTGGTAAAGGTGTAGGAGGAGCTTGGATCATCACATCCACAAGCAGAATATGTCAAGGACTGTGGGCAGCAGCCAGAGGCAGTGCTAGAAAATGAAATGTGCTAGCAAGGTGTAGTGTGGTGCAGGTAGGAGAAAGATGATCCACCTCGCCCCAGGTGGATTACAGAAAGCAAACTTTTCCTCTCTGCTATGGGTCAATGGGGTCTTATTCCCCCACCCCCAACCCCGCTCTCCTCTTCAGAAGGTCAATTCAAGGTTGCATGACTCCCCAGTGACGTGGGAGCAAGTCTGCTGGCTGCAGATGATCAGCCACACTGAGAGCTTTCTTATGGGATCAAGGTCACAGTGGCCTCTGAAGCCGTACCATCCAGCACTGGGGGCTGGCCCACCACTGACTGTTGCATGTGGTGGGCAAAATGAAATTCTCAGTGCCTTCATTTGTTCATGTGGAAAATGAGGGTAATAATAATACCTTCTTCCCAGAGCTGTTGTAATTCCGTTTAAATTAGTTATTACTGGAGCGCAGTTTGAGAAAACTAAACAAAACTTTGTCAGTGTCAAGGCCTGGCCAGTGCTGATGGTGCTGTGTGAGTGTCTGCTTTCATCATTACCATCCTCCTCTTTCTGATTCTTCCATGTCTCTGCTGACATGGGATGACGACTGGCACTGTTTTCATTATGTTCCGGCTTCCCTAGAGTCTCAGAACTTATCAACTCAAATCTTCATTAGCCTCCTTTTACGAGGGAGGAAACAGTCTCAGAGATGAGCAGGGGGCTGCTGGTTACCCTTGGAGGCTTCACAGTCTCTTTCTGTACTGAGAGTTGATCTACCAGGCTCCCCAGTATGTGGAACTGGCTGAAAGTCTCCCACATGTCCCGGAGGTGATGGGCTGCAGCCCAGAGGGAAGTCCCTGTCATTTCCAGTAAAGTCAAGCAAGCACTGCCCAGGTAGAGGACTTTGCATAGCTGAGGGCTGCAGCAAGCTCAGAGAAAAGACAGCACAAACAAGACCACGCTTCCTGTTGTGCTCCAGGGACTCATTCCTCCGTCAGGGCAGCTCAGTTCCTTGATTCCTCAGGGAGGCAGTCTGCTCCCACTGTGCAGGGAGGTAAGAAGCCCCCTTACCCTACTTGCACAGATGGGCTAAGAGGAAAAGCTTGGAAGGGGGAACAGGGAAGCCAAGGGAAGGAAGGGATGGGGCGGGGTACTCTGGTGCCAGATGCCCGGCCAGGTACTCTGTCTGTCATTATACTGCACCCTTACAAGGGTCCTGTGTTACCTGTTTAGAAACTGAGGCAAAAGAATAGGGGAACTCATTCAGGTCTCATAACCCAGAAAAGTCAAGACAGCCAATTCTGTCTGGCACTTGCTTTAATACTAGGGGAACAACATGTATACTGCAAACAAGAAGGGTCCCTATGGTTTCAAGCGGACTCAGAAGGGACTGAAGCCTGGGCAGGCTCCACCATACTTAAGGGGTTGATTTGTATCTCTAGTTATGAAGTAGCACACTGAAGGAGCACAGATGGGGGTAAGAAAGTGACCCAGGTGGCCCAGCCTGGAGCAGAAGGAACTGGGTGCTCTGGGTCTTGTGTCTTCTGTTAAACATACCTTTTTGTGCATTTTAGAAAGCACACTTTGACTTAATGATGCCTCCTGGTGAGGGGACAGACACCTGCGCAAGGGTAGGGGAACCGGGGGAGTGCCAGGACACAGAGAAAGGCGTGGCACTGGCTTCAGGATGCTGTGGGAATAGAAGCTTGAGGCTGGCTGCTCTCTAGTATGGTCCCCCTCTGGGTCTGTACTATGACTGGGACACTAAAGCTAGAGAAGTATAGATTCTAAATGAAGAGTCCCACCTGCTGTCCCAACAACCATATCACTAGTTGCAGACTTTCCTCCTGTGTGGTGGTGCTGAGACCATACCAAGCAGCACACTGTGTAGAAATACAATCTTGTTCTGCTGCCTGTGCCTGGAATACAGGGGGTTCTGCAAGGCACACAAAGAGTATCAGGGAGGACCCAAGACTGTTCATTGTCACACCTGGTAACCTGATAGGCTGTCTTGCAGCTTTAGATAAAACCTTTAGTGCTGGGGTATACTAATTGTATAATCTCAAGTCATCTGGCCTGCATCCACAGCCCTGTGCAGTGTGAGGGCATCCATTCTGCCACCTGTTAAACCTAGTCTTAGGGGACCAAGCCGAAGACAGCCTACAGAGGATGAACAGGATCAAGTCTCCTGGTGAGGTGCTATTTTCTCTCTTTTCCTCTCTCCCCATCCCGTCTCTGTGAGTGTGCTTGTTTGCATTATTTGAACATATGTATGTACATGCATATGTGTATTGTGCATGTGAATGCATATGTTTGCAGGTACTGGTGTACTGTATGCATGTGTCCATATTTTGGAGGGCAGAGGACAACTGCAGATGGTCTTCCATAGGCAATTTGTTCGCTATGTTCTGTATTTACCTATCTATCTATCTATCTATCTATCTATCTATCTATCTATCTATCTATCTATCTTGAGATAGAGTCTCTAACTGGCCTAAAATTCACCAAATAGGATTAGTGGACTGGCCAGAGTGCCCCAGGGATCTGCCTGCCTCTATAGTGTAGGGGCAAAGCAGGTACAGGAGCAAACCCAATACATTTTGAACATGGATTCTGGAGATTAAACTCAAGTCCTCATCTTTGCAAGTTGAGCACTTTACCAAGGGACCTCTCTCTCCAGCTACAGACTTGGCTAACATTCAAAATAAAAGTCCAACACCACAAGAACATCTTTAGCCTTAGGCATAAGGGATGTCCAGTCACCCAGTCTGAGTGCATGAGTCTGGGACATGAATGAATGGAGCCAGGATTAGTCTAGACCTACAGGTCTTCTGAGCTACCCTGAAGACTCAGAAGTCACACCCAGCATGTAGTCCTTGAGAGAGGCAAACTGTGGAAGTTAGGGGAAAGTGAGTAACCTGCCTGGATATTCAGAACCGGCAACCAATCTGCAGTTCAGAGCTCAAATCCTCTTTTTCCACCCAGCTGCCTCTTTAATCAGCACATTTATACAGCAGAAACTCGAGCTTCCCCAGAGACTGTTAATTTAACAAATTCTGGTCATGCTTGGCTCTCAAAGATGCTTTTCTTTACATGATTTAATGTCAGAGCATGTGCTATGACTCTCTTTCCAGAGCACAGGTGAGATCAGTATTTAACCACAAGCCACCACCATGGTGGCTTCCTCCTCTATGGCCACGGGGCAGGGAAAAGGCAAGTGCTTATTAGTCAGAAGAATCACATGCTCAGATTTGCTGCCTGCAGCCTGCACTCCCCATGTCACTCAGGCCCAGAGCCACCTAGACTGAACACAGCAGGAGCTCATAGGGATCTGAATTCTAATTCTGACAGACACCAGCTCCTAGACCTTGCTATTGCTCTTCTCTGTCAGATTGATTATCAATCCATTTTATAGAACCTGGACTATCCATGATGGAGTCTTTGTGAGTAGAAGCTATGATTTGTTCATCTTAGAACCCAGAGTCCAGTACTGGACATTGAACCTGCTCAGGCTCAATGTGATGAAATTCATGAAACACATCATGGCTTGACCCAACATGGAGTCATGATAGTTAGTTTGGATTGTTAGCTTGATTGACTTGAGAAACCCCTAGGCAGTTTGAATGGCACAGCTCTTGGTGTGCCTGTGAGCATATTAATTGTGGATGAGGTCAAATCTAGGTAGTATGGGCCTGGAACAAATAAACAGAAATTCAGGCCAGGAGGGAGCCCTAGGGCAGTATCTTGAGATAGGAAGACAGAGAGACCAGAGTGATGTATCTTATCCACTGGCCCAGGAGTACCACAGTTGACAGAGACTGGCAGAGGTGAAGGGAGAGGAGGAGCAGATACATTTTGCAGCCTGTGACACCTGGCTGAGTGTCCCAGCCTCCAGATGGTCACTGTGAGTAGTGGAAGTTACCCATCTTGTAGGGCCTTGTGGTGCAGTCCTATGCTACCAAGATGATGGAAGAAGAGTCTAAGATGCCTTTGTCTGGTCTAAGGTCAGGAGGGCAGTGCGGCTTCCCTTGGTTGTCGGAGCGATATAGAAGGGGATCCCAAGAAAACCACAGGGACTGGTACTCATCTGGACAAAGGCTCAAGTGAGTTTCAGTCTGACAGGGGAAGTAAAGGCTGGAACTCTAGGTCATTGGTGTCACCAGGCTCAGGCCCATGAAGCACTTCTTCCTTTTCCCTACGGTAAGTGTGTGTCAAAGCAGAAGTAATTAGAGGTGAGGAAATGAAAGCTCAGAATAGGGAGATGCTCTTGTTAGTGAGGTGGAGGCTGAACTGAGGCTAAAACTCAGCAGTCTACAAATGTCCTTCAAATACCATCATACCTTGGCCAGCAGACACACGGAACTATGCCATTTGCGTGAAATGCTACAGCCTCCGTGGGCACAGCTGTATATTTAGACATTCTCAAGGAGGGGGGAGGGCTGGCGGAAAAGTGGTTCTTTCATTTTCACAGATTATTTTTAGGAGTTGGGACAAGTGGGGGGATTTTGTTCCAAGACTGGAAGGAGACCTAGCTATGAAGAAGCTATGGAGTAGGAAGTAAGTGGTTAGTGCTCCCACAAAGCCTTGGTCAAAAGATCAATCCTGGGCTATGGTTAAAAAGTGTCAAAGCCATGGACTGATGAAGCAGCATTCTTCAGAAATCACTGAGGGAGGGGAAAGAGGAAGAGGGGGAGGACAACAAGGGAACCTGAGTTCCATCCTAGGGTGGGAGCCACATGACATGCATAATGAGTCAGACAACAGAGGAATGGACCCTAAAATAATCAGAGAAGCTACTGAGCGGAGAAGACACAGCCTTCGGGCGAATCATCAGCCTGACTGCTGCTGCTGCTGGGCACTTCATCACAAGGCAAAGGACATGTGATAACTCCCGAACAAGCTCCACATTATGTCTAAGTGACAGTGACTCCCTCACCTAAAGACAGCCCTTTGGACGGTGTGATGGTTAGTTTTAAATGCCAAACTTGCCACAGCCTAGAACCAGTTGAGAAGACAATCTCAATCAAAGACTTATCTACACGAGTTTGGATGGTGGACATGTCTGTGGGGGCTTGTCTTGACTAAACTGATGTAGTAAGATGTATACCTTGAATGTGGGAGGCACCATTTTATGGGGTGGGCTCTGGACTGTATAAGACTAGAGAAAGCTGGCTGAATATTATGCAAAAGGCAGTGTGGCTGTATTGGTTTCTCTCTGCTCCTAACTGTGGAAGTTATACATGACTCTCCTTTAAGTTCCTGCCTTGATTTTCCTTTAGTGGTGGACTTTAACTTGGAAGAATAAACCACACACTCCTTCCCTAAGTTGCTTTTTTTTGTCAGGCTGGGGAGGGGAGGTCTGGATATTTCAGTAACAGAAATGAAGGTAACATGAAACCCTCTGAATGATGTCCTGGAATCTGAAGGTGTGAACCAGGACTGCCATAGGCATACAAGGATGTAAAATGTACTCCACTGCAGCTTCCTAAAGAGACACCAAAGAGCCTAGCTTCTATTCATTCAGCTGATTAATCGAGCAGGTGCCCAGCCTGACGCTCCTTGGCTGGATCTCTGTCTATCCTGTCACTCAGATAAGATCCCAGCTCTAACGTCTGCTCACTCTCTCAGTGGCTCTTGCCAACACCGGGTCAGCAGCCCGTCTTTCCAGCTCAGTCCACATAGTCCATCCTCATGTGTCCATCAGTGCCTTTCTCCTGACTCTGACTGTGTCCTGGGCATTGCTGCCTTTCCTCTTAGTAGCAGGAACCTTTGGCTCCATTGCCCTACTCAGACACTTGTTTCTCTAATATAGAGTGGAGGGGAGAAGAGAGAGTACAAGGAGAAACAATGGGGGAGAGGTGAGAAGACAAGAAGAGAGGGGGAGAGTACTTCTCCAAAAACACCAATCTGGAATTATGCTTTCCCCTTGCTCAGAATCTTCTGGGAGTTTTCTGTTGTGTTGTGAATCAAGGACCACCTTTCATATTGGTCATGCATGTTTGTGCAATTAATGTTTTAAATAAATGCACACAAAAATGTGGACATCCACAGTATATGCCATGGGCGAGGCTCACGAAAAGCTGTTGTAAGTTCCAAGCTACTCAGAGGTCCCTTTTGGGAGGACATTTTTATAACGATTTCTAATGGTTTATTGTTGTTGTTGTTATTGTTAATGTGTGTGGGTGTAGGTGGGTGGGTGTGTTTGTGCTGTTGGGGATAGGACTCAGGGCACTGGCATTATGCCTCTGGGCAAGTGAACTACCACTGAGCTACATCTCAGCCTTTGTTTTGTTGACATATTTTTGTTTGTTTGAGACTAGTTCTTCCTTCATACTCCAGACTTGCCTAAAACATATGGTCCTCTTCTACAGCCTTTCAAGTCCTGGGATTATAGGCATAGCCACCATACCTATCCCTAATTTCTAATGATAACTTCCATGAGAAGGAGGCCCACAGCTGTCCCTCTGTCCCTTTCAGTACAGGGAGTGCAATGAGTCATCGCAGCAGTAACCAAGGAATGAACTTGGCTCATTCAAATACCATCTAAGGCCTGGCAGTTGGCACACACTTCTGCCTGCTCCAAGGAGCTGGCTCTTCTTCTGCTCCGCCCATCACTGACCGTGACCAGATGGGTCAGTCTGCCTAACTCTGAATCCAATTACCAAGTCTGCTTGGCACCCAGACTGAACTAAGTTATTCATCCCAAGCAATCAACACGGTATCTTGGCTTCCATCTGCCACTCTTTGCCTCTCAGTAAGTGCATCCAAATTCAGGGAAGAGAGGAGTGTCACTTATTGGACTCCCTCGAAGACTTTGGATGTTCCCAAGAATAGGAAAAGCCCCTGCTTCAAGCCTGACGCAGAGCCATTGGCAAGCCAAGTGTGTGCCATCCCTGGCTCTGGAGATATGAAAGCTGCCATCCAACCACAGTTGGCGCCTGAGTGGGAATCACGTGGGGCTTGGTGAGAACTCAAGCGCAGATTTAGCAGCCACGCTTAGCTCAGAGGACTGTCTCCGGGAATGAATCACGGAGGGAATACTGTCATTTGTGCAAAGAGACAGAGGGTTATGGAGGGAAACGTGGCTAGAGAGGCTCATTTCTGTTTATGAAAACAGATGGTCCGTTTGAAAAACAGAAAGCCCAAACAGAAGCATCATTTATCCCAGGAGCTAAGCGATTTTCCTATTGACATCGAATCAAAACCTCATCTCCTCTGCTCTTTAACCCCCCGGGGGGTTCATAAATGGCACTTCTTAAAATAAAAGCAAAGGAACTCTCATGAGGATGAGTTACATAAGACAAACCAGGCTCCCCCTCTCCCATCAGTTTATCCTCCCTTAGCTCTTCGGATCAGGCATTGCAAAACAAAACAACACAACACAACACAACAACAAATGCAATAACAACATCCTTCAAACACTGGGAGTGGCTTTCGAGAGGGGGCAATGAGGAAGCCTAGTTTGGGAAGCCCCCAGGAGGGTCACACTGACACATACTACTTTTTCACACACCCCTACGGCAGCAGAAGACACTGTCAGCATCTTCATTTCTTTCTCTGCTCCGTTCTTCCTTCATCCTTCTGACTGTAAAAACGGCAGCAAAAATGAAGCCGCCCGTGCTTTCAGGCAAGGCACCGGCCGCTACACCTCTTCTCTTCTTTCTGCCCCTTTCCAGACTACTCTGTGCATAGGAGACTGTGTCCTAACCATGTGGGTCTCCTTGTGGCTTCTAGTTGGATCCAATAAGAGGTAGAAAGTCTAAGACAGTTTGGAGCATGGAGCTAGATGACTTTTCCGGGTGACTACTCTCTGGGCGGTGGATTAGCAGGAGCTGAGTTCCTATGTAGGAGGGTGCATATCCCCTCGTTAAATCTTTTTGTTCGTTGTTTTAAGATTTGTTTATTTACTATATACTACCAGATCTCATTATAGATGGTTATAAGCTACTATACGGTTGCTGCAAATTGAACTCAGAACCCATGGAAGAGCAACTAGTGCTCTTAACCTCTGAGCCATCTCTCCAGCCCCCTGAGTTGAGTTGTAATTGCAGATACAACTGTCTCCTGGGACCTGCCCTTTTCTTTGTCCATTGAGCCTAGGAGGATCATTCTCAGCTTTTGTCAGTCAAGGGGTGTGTCACTAACCTTAGTGGCTGTCCTCCTGCCCATGCTTTAACATCATTCTTACCCTCCCTAGCCTCAGAACCTCATGTGACAGTACAGAGGTTTCTTGCTAGAACCTGATTAATACAGGACAGCTTTATGCCAACCATTATGTCCTGGTCTGTCTTTCTTCGACTTCAAATGGATCTCTTTCTCTCTTTTTAAAAACACTTTCCCAAGGCCCCATTGCTGAAGGTAGTAACACCTATATAAAAATCTTTGGTACAGGAAGATACTCTACACAGTACCAAAAGGGAAAGATATACACCAAGCCAGCCGCAAACCCTTTGATCTACAGTGGTGTACCTCTTGCAAGATATACTAGGGCAATGGTGACAGAAAGCTTGTGGGAGTAGCCAACCCATGTCTGATTTGACGAAGGCCCACTCTGTGAGGTGGAGCCTACACTCAGTACTTCTTGTTGGTGTGCCACAACCAAGAATCAAAGACTAGATAGCCAAAGGGTCTAGGGTAAAACCAAGTGATAGTGGCCTTAAAAACAACAAAACAGAACAAAATGGAAAACATAGTGATACAATGACAGTGTGCTCTACTCATAGATCAGTGTACCGCCCGGTTCAGCCATGGTCAGAGAAACTTCCTCCCGCAGCAGATGGGGGCCCATACAGAGACCCAGCCAGGCATTGCACACGTGGGATGTTTTCATCAAATCCTCCCCTCCCATCTCAGGGAATCCCATGGAAGAGGGAATGGGAAGATGCTCACAGAGACTGAAGCAGCCTGCATGCATCTGTACCAGAGCCTCTGTCTTTATATTACGGCTTCCAGTTTAGTGTTTTTATGTGATTCCTGAGTGTGCAAACGAGTGAGTCTCTGATCGTGTGCCTTCTCTTGGGCTCTTTTCCTACTGTTGTTTTGTCCTATCCATCTTTGATGTGACAGTTTGATTTCCTCTCCTAATATTTTATATTTTCAGGTTTTATTATTATCCCTTAGAAGCCTCTTCTTTTCTAATGAGAGACAGAAAGGAAGTGGATCTGGATGGGAAGGGAGGCGTGGAAAGAAGTGGGAGGAGTAGAGGGAGGGAACCATGCTAAGGGTATATAATGTGATGGAAGATTCGATTTTTCAATGAAAGGGGAAGAAAGAAATGAAAAAATAGAAAATGAAAAAAGCAAAGAATTATTGAGCAGTTTGCCAAGCAGGCCAGTAGTAACAGTTTCTTATTTTATTTTATCTAATAATGCTTGGTGCAATTAAATTCTTTATAAGGTAAAACAATTACTCATTTTCTAGAGGTCAGTTTGTCAAAATATCCTGAAAATGTTAAATTCCTATTATTCAGGTATTCTAATCACCCTTGGATTTGCATAAAGAGGTGCCTAGGGCTACGGAAATGCTGAGGCACTGGTACAGCGCCTATGAATCTGTATGAGTCTTTGAGTGCCAACTGCTGGAGTCTCAAAGGAGGCATTGCATCTGCATCAAGCAGAACACCAAAACAACAGTAGGAAATGGAGAAAAATAGAGATGAACTTTGGCTTTCTCCAGCATGGAATACTATGCAACCACAAAATGAGTCATTCTGTAGGTAAATACCGAACAGGGAAATATATGAAGATTGGTCAATGAAAGGGAAGATCACAAGACTAGCTGACACGTTAAAGAAGCAGAAATCTGTTCGCCTGAGGGTCTTCCTGTACTCCTAATTCTTATATATAAACCGCAACCTACTACTGACTACTCTTCATTAACAAATATAAGAACAGCCAAGTTTCAGCCAGTCATAAGCAGCTGGGGCTCAGCCAATCACAGCCAGCCAGCTCACCACACCCCAGGTCCCACAGGCAGATGCCTGGCTGCAACCAGGCAGGTAGTTTCCTGACTTTGCTTTTATTTCAGGCCTTCCGAATTCTGTTATTTTATTCAGGCTGCCAGGGTTGCGTGGCTCATGGGGTGCAGCTTGCTCTAATAAACTCTAAGTTTAATTTGCCTACACCTTTTCCTTAACTGAGTGTACTTGCCTACACATCAGCAATGTTTTTGTTAATGTGGCTCATTTTCTCCCATTTGCTTCTCCGTAGTTTCTAAAACTTCAAGAATAAATAGTGTTACTAGTGAGAAAATATCACAATAAAACGTAGTTTTCAAAACCACCTAGCATAATTTTAGAGACATGTTATCCAGGAACTGCTTATTAGCAGCCTCCAATTTTACAGAACACACAGCCTGTAAAGCTAGATATTTAACCAACGGCTCTGGTGTCCCTGGACGAGGCTGGCATTTCAAATCCTTGATACTCGGACTCACTGGGATCCCCAGGCCCATTGCTCTTTGTGTCTTGCCAATTCCAGTTCTTTGTAGGGTTCTCTGCCTCTCCACGAGGCAGACGTGTCCTGATCTGAGACTGTTGCCAATACTCCAGCAGTCTTGTTCAGATATGCTCGCCTCCAAACACGTAATGTATTCCTAGCAGATTGATGACATGTTATTAATAACCAAATAGGCTGTCAATCAGCGACATCTTCTCAAAGACATTTTCTGAGTCAATTATATTAAAAAAACCAATTAAAACAGAAAGATTCAAGAGACATTCTCTCTCAATAGTACTTTTAATTATTAGGCTCCTAATTATTTACTCTTTCATTTTCCCTCTGCCTCTGCTTCCAGAGGACTCAGGGAAGGCAATTAGCTAACACAGAACTGCAGAAGCATCTATGGGTGTGAAGACAAGCTCTTATGTATGTGGCCATTGGGGTGAGTGAGGTGCGCTGCTCCGAACCTCTTTAGTAACCACAGTACAGAGTTAGGTTGTGTATGCACCACATAATTTTACACATTCAGGAAGGAAAAACAGGAGATAGGGCATGCTGCTGGCATGTAGGAAGCAGGGTGGGGAAGGAGAGAATTTGCTTGGTCCCTTTTGGTTTTCAGATAAAGTTCACACTATCACCATCACCTCTGACATTAACCCTTTCAGGGCTTCCCAGCTGGATTCTTACTGTGGTTCTGCTTCTGACTGTCCCTTCCCTGCCAGCCATAACACAGAGATGAAACATCTTGTCTCTCCTGGGCTAAACTTGCCAGAGGCCTCTCAGACTTAGGATGGCTGCTTTGAATGAGCCTTTAAAATACCTCTAGATAAGCACTGTGACTATTTTAATGTTCCAATGGGAATTTTGAAAGTGTGCAGAATACAATCTGGTCAAATGAGTGCTTTCCTGGCACAGGCTGGCTTGGGGCTTGCAGGTCCCCTCTAGCTTTAGTGACTTTCAGAGCTTGGCACACCCATCATCTTGCAGGTGGGTGCTGAGTTCTCTCTGTTCTTCAGTCTATTTTTTTTCTCTTCTCTCATAAAAGGTCCCTTAGGCATCTGTACATGATGATGTAGGGCCAGGTTAAAGCATGGAGCTGACAAAACCCCTATCAGAACCTCGGGTCTAAAGCAGCAATCAGACAACAAGTACAGGACATGCCAGGAAAGCAGAGGAAGGCAGAGCAGAAGGGGGCAGTGAGGGGACATCAGAGTTCTTTTCCTCAGTGAGGCTATAAAGGCCTCTTGGTGGAGGTGAAGAAGTGGGTGACATCCAGGATGGGCTTGCCAAGGACCTCTGAGTTCTGCTCCAGCAGGCACAAAGGAAGGTGGCAAAAGACACTGGTATGTTGGGGGTGGTGGTGAGGAGGTTGGTGTAGCAGAACTGGCTGGCGAATAGAGAGGGAGAAGAAGAGTCCCCAGCACAGGGTGGGATCTGTGTGATCCTTATGTAGAGCCTTATAGTGTACTGGGCAGAGTTTCTACTCTGTGATGGGAATCTTTAGAACAGGGGTTTTTAGCCTATGGATTTCAACCCCTTTGAGGTCAATCGACCCTTTCACAGGGATCACGATATCAGATATCCCACACATTATATATGTACATTATGGTTCATAACAGCAGTAAAATTACACTTATGAAGTAGCAACAAAAATCATTTTATGATTTATGAGGAAGTGTATGGAAGTGGTGCATCATCAGTCAGGTTGAGAAGCACTGCTCTAGAAGGCTGTAAGCAGAAGATGGGGACATAGAACAGAATGGGGAGGAGCACGAAGGAAGCAGAAAGAGCCTGAAGAAGCCAGCAGTGTTGATGGGGCCATGCAGGCGAATGATAGCAGACAGGAGAAGGTGACAGCTGTGTCCTGATCCTTAGTAGTTTGGAAAGTAGAACTGATATTAATGATGGTAGACTGTATGGAGCATATGAGAGAAACAGAGGGGACAAAGAAATATTCTAGATACTTCCTAGCGAGTGTGGGACACACACACACACACACACACACACACACACACATTGTTTTATCCATACACCCCAGTAGTGTTTCAGCCAACCAATTATTTAAATTCTCTATTCATATGTGACTCCCTTCACCTCTGCCCACCACTAAATTCAAGCATCCACTAAAACAGCAGTGTTGCTCATGTATCCCATGGGGCTCTATGTAATAATCAAGAGGGTCATTCTAATGGCACCCACAACTTCCCAGCTCATTCCGTAAGACCAGCCTTACCTCAATTCCAAAACCAACAAAGATATTACAGGAAAACCATAGACCAATATCTCTCATGAGCATAGACTTAAAAACAATTCCCAGCCAAATATTAGCGTATTAGCAAATCGAGCTAATTAATACACAAAATATAGATCAAAATACATGGGGTTCCCTCCTGCTAGATAAGGCTGATTCAACATTTAAAAACCAGTTACCTAATCTATCATATTAACAGCTTAACTATCACATAATCACACACCCAAATTCAGAGAAAGAATTTGACAAAATTCAACATGTATTTGTGATAGGATCATTGAAGTCGACTAAAAAATGGAAGAGGGCGTCTTCGCTCTGATAAAGGTTATCTTCAAAGAATGACAGATAACTTCACAGGGAACAATGAGAAGGCTATTCTGCCAGGGACCAGGCAAGGATTTTCCTCTGACCACAGTTTTCTCTATTGCATTGGAAACCTTGGATAGCACAATAGATGATGAAGGAGAAACAAAGGGTAATACAGACCGGACCAAACCCACAGCTGTTGGCTCACAGGATACATGATCATCTAAGTAGAAGGTCTGTACAAACTGGTGAAAAATTGCCAATTTAAAGTCTGGCAAGGTGGTGCACTACAGAGGCAGAAGCAGACAGATCTCTGTGAGTTTAAGGTCAGTCTAGTCTACATAGAGAGTTCCATGACAGCCAGAGTGGTTACACAGAGAAAACAACTAAAAACCAAACAAACCAACTAAACAGACAAAAACCTCCAAACCAAAAAACAGACAAGCTAATATAAACCTCCTAGAACTTACAAGCAAATGAATAGCAAAGTTGCAACACATAGGTTAGTATATGGAGAGGTGCATTTCTTATGTACCAGCAAAGAAATGAAATTTAAATATACATTCCAAGTGATATTTATATAAATAGAACAAATCATATACAACAATACAAATTATTACATACATTTCCAATTATATACAATAATAACATACAGACAAAAGTTTAATAGAAGAAATCATAAAAGAACTAAATGATTGGGAGATGATTCCATGTTTTTAAAAAGAAGACTCAATGTTTCAAAGATATTTTCTGACCTTTACCTGTAGGCTGAGCACCACCCCAACCATGTTTTAGCAAGTATAGTGGATAATGACAAACTGATTGGTGGTTTATATGAAAAGGTAACAATTCAGAGACATCAACATTTAAAACTAACTTCAAGAATTACTACCAAGTTATAATAACTAAGGGAGAGTGGTACTGGTAACAAAATAGACAAATAAATCAACAGAATAGCATTCACAGCCCAGAAATCACCCACAGATGAGTAGTTGGTCTTTGGGAAACAGCAAAAAGCAGAGGATAGATAAAAAGAAAGTGTCCCAGTTAGCTTTAACTGCCATGCCAACTAGGACTAGAATCATCTCAGGGGAAAGTCTTGACAGAGGAATTGCCTAGAGCACACTGGTCAGTGGGTATGTCTATAGGAGACCATCTTGATTACTAATTGCTATAGGAGGGCTAAGTCCAGTGTGGACAGCACCATCATTTGTAAATGGGCCTAGAGTAAAGAAACCACTAGATAGCTACTTCAAAGGAAGTGGGAAAACCAGAAGCTGTGTATACTGCTGATCAGAATGCAAGATGCTGCAGGCACTGTAGGACCAATGTGCTGATTCAGCAATCAAGACTAAAATTAACAACAGATTGCAAAATGATCCAACAATCCCACTGTGAGTGTATGATTAAAAAGAACCGAGACAAGGATGAAAAGAAATATTCATACACAGGCATTCAAAGCAGCATTAGTGGTCAAAGGTGAGTTAATCCAGGAGCCCACACCAAAAGACTAAATAGGGAAGACATAGTGCATACACACACGGTGGGATATTGTTTAGTCTCAGAGAGAAAAAGGCATTTCTGTCTTTGCCGCAACATGGATGGAACTTAGAAAGAATATGTCAAGTGAGATAAACCTGGGGCAAAAGATTCTAACTATAAAAGTGTGTGATTCTAACTATAGCAGGTTATTAGCTGCTGGGGTTATGGGAAAGTGGGATTATTGCCTAATGTGTAGAGTAGACAGAGCATCAGATGGGAAGATGGACAGGGTTCTGGAAGTCACACTTGTACAGCTACATGAAGAGGTTTCATACCACACAACTATATTCTTGCAATGGTAAGGATATTAAAGATCATTTCATATGTTTTACTACAACTCAAAAAGTTAGGCAAAAAGACTCCATATATGTTACTACTGTATAAGAGATGTCTAACCTGTTATATTCTTGTTAAAATTTATAGTATGTTTCTTAGAAATACAAATCCACTAATATTTAACATATAAGAAAAAAATAGAGTTCTGAACCAGTAACCTTTGAAGTCACTTCTGCAGCCTGTGACTTTGAAAAGAAACAGCAGCCAGGCAGTGGTGGCACACGCCTTTAATCCCAGCACTTAGAAGGCAGAAACAGGAGGATTTCTGAGTTGGAGGTCAGCCTGGTCTACAGAATGAGTTGCAAGACATCCAGAGCTATACAGAAAAACCCTGTCTTGAAAAAACAACAACAAAAACAACAGAAGAAGAAGAAGAAGAAGAAGAAGAAGAAGAAGAAGAAGAAGAAGAAGAAGAAGAAGAAGAAGAAGAAGAAGAAGAAGAAACAACAACAGAAACTTCTAGCCTCACAGCTGAGGCAGGGCTCAGCAGTTTCTCAGAGCCCAATTGGCTGGCCAGTTGTTTTCCAAGTACCATCCCGAAAGATCTTTATAAACTGTAGCACTCTTGAGAAAAAAAAACAAAACATTAACTTAGAAAACAAGAAGCTTAACTCCACTCAGCATCTCTCCTTTTCAGAATCCCTCCTGATATAGCTCCTCTAACACCTGCAGATGAGGCGATAGCCTGAGTCACAGTAATGACGGCAGCATGGCTGAGTGTCTTTTCTGTGACTTAATCTGGTATGTTGCATGTACACAAGAGTTGGTTTTGTTTTCCTGGTCATTTTGGCTAGTGAATAAAAAAAAAAATCTCAATTCTCAATTCTAAAGACAAAATGCCCGAGACTAGTAGATAAGGGTCACATGTCCAAGGTAAAGGGTGTGATGGATTGTATATGCTTATCCCAGGGAGTGGCACTGTTGGAGGTGTGGCCTTGTTGGAGGAAGTGTGTCACTGTGGGGATGGGCTTGGAGATCTTCCTCCTTGATGCTTGAGCATGCCCAATCTGTTCCTGGCTTCCTTTGGATAAATATGTAGAATCCTCAGCTCCTCCTGCACCATGCCTGCCAGGACGCTTCTCTGCTTCTGCCTTGATGACAATGAACTGAACCTCTGAACCAGCAAGCCAGCCCCAATTAAATATTCTCTTTTATAAAACTTGCATTGGTCATGGTGGCTATTCACAGCAGTAAAACCCTCACTAAGACAAGGGTCAAAGCTGGGGATTGAATCTAGTTCTAACACAAGATATATTTTATTTTATTTTATTTTTTTAATATTGAATTCCCTTTAAAAATTCCTTGATATATTAAGTAAGTAATACCATTACAAGGAGCTTCATGCTAGCTAGCTGGTGGCAAAGCTAGTGATGAGTTCTAAGATATATATATATATATATCTTAAGTTGTGGACTGCCACCCCATGGCATACATAATGAAATGAGAATGTTATGAAAAATTGGCAGTCATAGGAGGTGGTTGAATATATAATAACAAAAAAATTGATTTATTATCAGTCCAGAACACGATGAATCCAAGGTGTTAGTAGCAGACCTGTTATTCACACTTCTTCACTGCAACCTTGGTCTGAGTTCACAAAATGAGCACTGTGAACTGCTCATGGGGTCTAGCCACACTCTCTGCCACAGCCACTGTTTAAAACACCCTGGCTCAGACTTGAGACCACTACATGCTAGAAAATGCAGTGTTTTTACTGCATACACAAAGATTCCCCAACTAACAGAAACATAATGGTTTAATTATGGGAAAGACTTTAGTATTTTCCTATCATCATTCTTCAGAATGCATGTTTTAAAGCAGTATATTTTGGGCATGATATTATGTTTAAATGCCTGATTTTTAAAAAAGTTTGAGTGGTTAAGAGGATGGACTAGTAGCTCTATTGGGAGAATGGGATTCAATTCTCAGTACCTGAATGGTGGCTCACCTGCATCAGTAACTCCAGTTCCAAGAGATCCAATGTCCTCTTCTGACTTCAGAGGACAGAAAACATGCATGTGATGTTTTCACATATACACATGAAGAAAACCATTTCATACACATAGGATAAATAAGTCTAAAAGAAATTGCTGTTTGAGTTGCTGACTTGAGTTTCCTTAAAAGAATAGTCAAGGAATTTTGGTTGGGGATCAGAACAGGATTATGGTCCATTTTTAAAAGAGCTTTGTACAGACCTCTGCCATGTGGTGCTATATATTTATGTGAAGTGGCATTCTCAGGAATGGCAATTGTAAAACCAAAATCCAGATCAATCAATGCTTTATATCAGGCACTATCAAATATTCAGGTGAGGTTTAGCTGTTTGTATAAAATAAATAGGCAAATCCACCTCATATCCATGCAGATTTCCTCTCATCTTTAATAAATGGTAAAGTTATATGCACCAAACCATTGTTTTAAAATACATTTATGTATAATTCATTATCGGTTTGTTTGATTTGCATAACTATTTGTATACCTGTAGATCTGTAGATCTGAGGTCACATACATTTTCTTGGGCAAATAGGAGTTGTGAGTAGAAAAGTTAAAAGCCCTGTTCTCGATTCAGCCACCTGCAAAATCTTTAATAATAATCAAATATATTCACCAAGCAATTGTTCAGACCTGGAAATACAGTAGAGGTCCTAGGAACTTGTGGTACGTAAGACACAAGAGGATTTTATAGAGCTCTAAAGAAAAAGTAAAATTTAAAAATCTGCAGGAAAATAAATGGAACTGAATTTTTTTTAAAAACTAAGATAAGTCCAGGGTCAGAAAGCCAAAAGGCCATGTGTTCTCTATCATGTGTGGATTCTAGTTTCTAACTCTTAGACTTGTAGATTTAACTTGGAGTGTCTGTAGAAGTCAAGGAGCAGAAAGTACTCACAAGAGGAGTGAGCTGGGAGAGGAGGTAAGAGAGCACATGTGATATGAAAACAGAGGAGGTGAATATAGGCCGTTCAATGTTCAAGCAGGGATGGTAATGAGGGATAGGACAAAAAGGGGAGTGGAGATGGTTAACCAAAATTAAAGATGTCTGAGAAAGTCTAATGGAGGGCTGGAGAGATGGCTCAGCAGCTAAAAGCACTGACTGCTCTTCCAGAGCTCCTGAGTTCAATTCCCAGCAACCACATGATGGCTCACAACAGTCTGTAATGGGACCTGATGCCCTCTTCTGGTGTGTCTGAAGACAGCTACAGTGTACTCATGTAAATAAAATAAAAACTACCATGGTATTTAAAAAAGTCTAATGAAAAATCCACTACTTTGTAAACTAATGTTTATATGTATCTATGTACATATGTGTATGTATATAGATAAACACACATGAAAAAGTGTAATCTAATATATATGTGTGTGTGCATGTGTGTGTGTTGTTTGCTTGTGTATACACACATATATTTAAAGATGGTTACAAGGAGGTAACCTGCACAAGTGGACAATCTTACTACAAGAAGAACTGTTTCTAAACAAAAATCTCTGTGCCAGGTATGAGGTATCTTCTTATGAGTTACTGGCCAGGGAGGTCTCAGAGAGCCCCAAACAGCATAGGCTATTGGCTACTCTTGGTTTTTCACCATATTTTGATGTTAAGATTCTATTGCTGAAGATACCACACACTTGTGTTTTAGAGAAGCCCAGTGTCAACTGACCTAGAAACTTCTTTGCTGTTAGCTAGCTTTCATACTACCAGAAGGTATTATTCAGGCTCCGGGAGTAGAAAATACAACAACAGTCTTACTCAGTGGGAGTCCCTACATTTTATGATACTGTTAGGATATCCCCATAGATTAATGATGCTTTTAACCTTGGTCAGAGAAGCTTCTTGTCCATATACAGAAGCACTTATAAAGAGAATCACAACTGACCAAAGGGAACATAATGAAAGAGAGGAAGGAAAAATGTAAGAAATAGAAAATGGAGAATACTGTTCTATACGATACTGTCTTCTGGAAATGTCATAGTCATGCCACTCATGAAATCATTGTGCTGTGGTTACCTGCACAAGACCTGCACAAGATTGAGCCAGTCTAGCATGGATGGAGGAGCGGACATGAGGCCTCACTTCTAGCTCAGGAGCTATCGGCAGTTAATGGCTGCTGGGAGATGGAGTCACTTTTCTTCTGGATGTGGTCACTAGTAGGTTGCCCATGCTCAGTGGACAGTCCTACACCTACATGCGTATGGACGACATTAACTAGACTCAAAGGGTATATATATGTATACGTATATATATATATGTATATATATGTATATATACACATACATATATATTAAAAAAAAGAGGAAATGAAGGTGGTAGAGGGATGCATTGGGGGGATAATCTAGAGGAGTATGAAAGGGAGTAGGCATGGATATAACCAAGATACATTGTGTACATATATGAAGACATCAAAGAATAAGTATGATTATTAATAAAAAAAGAAAAATTATCAAGGGGGCTTTTCTTTCTCATTGATGTTATCTCTTCCCACTTTTCTCCCCAAGTCTTGTCTCTGGGAGACAAAGTTTCACACATACAACTCTAACAGGCTCATAAGCTTGGGAGTTAAGACGACCCCAGGCCTTGAACTCCAGTGGAGTGACCTGAACTCTGTCTATTAATTGAATGACAAGACAGGTTCAAGATGCGGTGGTTACAATAATCCCTTTTGCTGGGCAGAGAACGAGAAGTGCAAGACTAAAATAGCCGCATGCATAAATAAAACAGAACTTCTTGCTTTCTGTCAGAGAGAAGAGGCAACCACATGGGCCTGCTACTTGCTAATGTAGAGTCCACAACTCCTACTTGGCCCATGGATGGGTCCTTAATAATTAATCCTGGGCCTGCTCAGCCAGAAAGTGCTTCCTAAATAACCTCCTGTCAATAGTGGTTTGAATTAAGACCAAGTTCTAAATGCAATAGGTTTCCATGGATTGGCTTTGTACAGTTCCCTCCTGGGTCACCCCCTCAAGTACGTACAATTGGTAAAGGGCCAAATGTCCCCCTTCATTAAGCTCCTGTGATGGGACCCTAATCCCTGGTATCTGGAATCGACTGTACACAGGGCCTTCAAAGTGATGATGCAGGAGAAGTGCAGACTTGCCAGTGACCCTACTCTAGAATACCGTGTCCCTGGGAGAGGAGGAGACAAGCAGACACACAGACGGAGGTCCTGAGAAGACACTCAAAGACAGCAGCTATAGACTAGCCAAGGAGAGAGGCCTTGGAAGGGAATGCCACACTTGACACCCTGACCAGACTTTCAGTCTCCAGAACTTGTAGGAAATCAATGTCAGCCACATGAGCCACCCTGCTCGTGGTATATGGCAGTCATGACAGGTTATTTGCAATTTTGCTCATTTCCAAATAACAGGGTTCCAGGACACTACAATTTTGCATCACCAAGACAGAAACATACCCACTATATCTCACTTACTACAGCTTCTTTGAGCTTCCCTTTTTGGTGGTAGCAAGACACTATAGGTGCATTTAAATTTCACTGGATACAGTGAATTAGTGCAACACTCACTGGTGATTAGAAATTGGGAATTCTGCTAACACATTCCTAGGAATCTAAGAATCTAAAAAGACCTTCTCCTTAGGAAAGCAGAGTGATGAACTTCAAGGGTTAATGGATATTGCTTTGAAAATCACCCACAAAAACAAGAGGGAGCCCTGGTCCTCAACTGATAAACCCTAGATAAGACTGCCAGTAATGTCACAATACAGGCAGAATAATAGAAAGGAGAAAGAAGAGAAAGACTTGGGGCAAAGAGGGTTCATGGGAGGAGAAGACAGGGGGAGGCAGAGGATGGGAAGATGACAAAAGAAAGAAGGGAAGTGAACATATTCTGAGAGAGGGGAAGGGGCAAGGCCAGGGAAGGGGAGGAGGGAGGACTGTGGGGTGCAGGATGTAGGAGGGAGCTGGAAAAGGCTAGTCCAGGCAGAGGGTGGCACGAGGCCAGTACAGAACCCAAGTCCCAACCTCAGAAAGGCATCAGCATGTAGAGGCCCAGATACAGGAACAACTTACACCGTGTTAGCTGTGAACATTGAAAATAAGTATTTGATCTTCTGAGCTATGCTAATGAAACACACACACACACACACAGACACACACGCACACGCACACGCATACACCAATGAAAGTTCAAGAGACCTATTTTGATAGAGGTGAAGTGACAGGGAACAAGAGAGGATAAGGGGTAAACATGGTTCAAATGCATTATATACACGTATGAAAATGCCATAATGAAGCCCATTATTATGAATAATTAGTATGTGCTAATTAAAGCATTCAAATCCCACAAATATGTATTTAAAGATGTCACCAAAATTGTGAGGTTATCAGTGCTCATGGGTTTTTTTTTTTTTCAGTATGAAATTCACAGGTATTAGACTGGATGTTATTGGCATCATTTTTTTTAGGTAGGGTGACATTCTTGTTGAATTGAATGGAACGTAAGAAGTATGTGTAAGCTTAACAGGTTATTCAAAGCACTTTAATATATGATCATAAACATGGATATATTATGGAAGAGAATGTGCAATCTAATTCCAGATTTTCATAATTTGCTTTTTTCCATATCTACATAAAGAAAAAATGAAATCCACAAAGTGATGTAATATATGTAAATCTCCAGTATTTAGTAGGGAAACTAATAATATTTGCCCCCTTCTCTTTCTCTGTACTGAGTTGGCCTCCTACCCTCCCTGTATCCCCACTGTGCTCCCCTCCCTGTATCCACACTGTGCTCCCCTCCCTGTATCCACACTGTGCTCCCCTTCCTGTATCCCCACTGTGTTCCCCTCCCTGTATCCACACTGTGCTTCCCTCCCTGTATCCCCACTGTGCTCCCCTCCCTGTCTCCACACTGTGTTCCCATCCTGTATCCCCACTGTGCTCCCCTCCCTGTATCCATGCTGTGCTCCCCTCCCTGTATCCCCACTCTGCTTCCCTCCCTGTATCCACACTGTGCTCCCCTCCCTGTATCCCCACTGTGCTCCCCTCCCTTTCTCCACACTGTGTTCCCATCCTGTATCCCCACTGTGCTCCCCTCCCTGTATCCATGCTGTGCTCCCCTCCCTGTATCCCCACTCTGCTCCCCTCCCTGTATCCACACTGTGCTCCCCTCCCTGTATCCACACTGTGCTCCCCTCCCTGTATCCCCACTGTGCTCCCCTCCCTGTATCCACACTGTGTTCCCATCCTGTATCCCCACTGTGCTCCCCTCCCTGTATCCACACTGTGCTCCCCTCCCTGTATCCACACTGTGCTCCCCTCCCTGTATCCCCACTCTGCTCCCCTCCCTGTATCCACACTGTGCTCCCCTCCCTGTATCCACACTCTGCTCCCCTCCCTGTATCCACACTGTGCTCCCCTCCACTATTATGCCGGAGAGTTTACTGTGATTTTGTGTCTGTAGTCCTGTTCCTCTGGCTGGGACCATGTGTTTTTACAGGATGGTCTGGTTCATGTTCTTCTCTAATTTCCAGATTTCTCTCCATTCTGATATAAAGTAGGTGCTCATCAAACAATGAGAAATTAATCTATGGCTCCTTTCTGCAGCCCCCGTGCGGTAGCGTGAGCTGTTCCCTGCAAGGAGGCTCCCTGATTATCTTCTCTTTCTCAGGCAGAACTTCTCAAGCCCCAAATTCAGTCTTCACTAGCCTTTCATACTCTGGGTAAGTGGTGCCTGTGTAAAAAGCTATTGGGCCTTGATAAATATTTGCGAAATGGATTGTGCTTTGATCTGAATGAAAACTAAAGCTAATATTGACCGGGCTCCACCGCTGGCATGAATAATCTCAGAGAGGCCTGATAAGCGTAATGCAGGGTCTGTTTAGTTCTATGGTTTTGGTAGGGGCGAGACACGTGTTGGCCCGTCCTCGTGGTCCCATTTCTGGGCTCAAACTGCAGAGCACTGTGAGACCTCTGGGCCACTGTTGATCAGAAGAAATTACTAAGGGCAGTGGTCACCTTCTGTATTAGTGGTGGCTTCCTACCTCAAGCAGGATGAAGACAGCAATCTATTGACATGGTGCTCTCTCTGGGCAACCTTCTGGAACCCTGCTGTCCAAGCACCTGCTCTTCTCCCTGTTCCTTCTATTTAGCTTGGAATATGTATATATATATATGTATGTATGTATGTATGTATGTATGTATATGCTCAGACATGTGTGTCTCATTTGCAGGGCATCATGGTGATATTTGAAGAGATGTCCAGATTAGCCAGCTAGACCGGCACAGGCTCTGGCATTTTTCCTCTTGTAGATGGCTAGTGAAAGTACCCTAGCCATAGACTTTCCATCTGACCAAAGTCTCAGCTTCCTTCTAAGTCTGCAACAGATTTCAAAGAGATAAAAGCTACACAGTGTGTCCCTGTGTCTTGTCAATGGCAACTTCTCTTTCCTCTCCTTACTCTTTTTTGAAGTCCATTAAGTACTTAGACTTATTTTTTCCTTTAGGCTCAAGGTCTAGAAAAGAGTAGGTGCTCATTATTCATGTTTATGTTCAGTGTATGCGTGTCGGAATTTATACCATACCGTCTCTACCTCTATAAGAAACGTCCAGAAGACTCGATACAGGCAGCCCCTCAGAACTGAATTACAGGGTGTAGTAGAATGAGTGTGGAAGGAAAAACTTAACAATGTAAGTAGTCAGCATGAATAGTGTGGCTCAGGACCGTGTTGCAAAGCAATTTCAATTATAATTAGAGTTGAAAAGAAGATTTTGAGTATCAAGCCTACATAAGAGCACCTCGGGCATGCAGAAGATGCTTTGGAAAACAATGGAGGGGGGGATAGTTATTTTCCCAGCGAAGGTAGAAGAGTGACATCTGCCTCCAGCCACAGTTCCTCAGGCTATGCTTGTACTGTTCCCAGCAGGACCAAGGCTAGGTGAGGATGTAGTTGGAGATATAAGGAATAGCCTGAGGAGAATTCCTAAACCCAGTGGCCTGTTCCTCCCATGCTCTCCAGCTCTCAAGTCAGCAGAGAGAAGGATGGCTTCACACAGAGAGATTTCCCACCTATTACCACCACCATGACCGGTACTGGTGACCTCACTAATTTTGCGTGTGCATCTTTAGAGTTAACCAATTAACAAGTTTCCCTTCTCCCTAGGTCCTATGGAGTCACACTTTGTGGCTATGAGCATGGGACTAAATTGGCTGGCCCTTCCTCTCCTTGCTGAGTGACCCTTGTTTTCTTTGACCATCTGCCTCTAAAGAGGATGGCTGTGTGGCTTCTGTGAGCACTTTCTGATAATTAGCATCCATGAGCCTGAAAATGTCCCTCAACACAGCGGCATCTGGCATTGACTGAGCACGACAGCATGGGGCCAGGGGCCAGGGACAGTTGCCGCCTTAGTCTCTCAGGAGCCTGGGAGGTACATGGTCCTCTCCTCACCTTGCAAGGAAACTAAATGAGATGAAAATGAAAACTTACCCAGCTGACCCAGTGCTTACGTGAAAAATCTTCAGCACCACATAAAATTGATTGTGGTGGTGTGTGCCCACCATCCACTTCTCCAGTACTCCAGAGGTAGGGGCAGGAGGATTAAATGTTCAAGGTTGTAACTGGTTACTTAAGTGACTTTGAGGCTAGCTTGGGCTACATAAAACTGTCTCAAAAATAAAGATAAGGACACTGTCACTTATTTTATAGGCTTGCTGGGAATGTAAGTTAGGAAGTACTGTGGAGGCATCACAATGCCATCTAGGCCCCAGCCTAACTGTGGGCTGGTTCTGTGGGCCCCTGGGCTTCAGGTCCAACTCAGTCACCCAATGCTGTTGTGGGAAGCAGTAGCAGTTTCTGGTCAGTCCTTCCTGGTGTTCTGTGAGAAGTAATTATTGTTAACCCAGCCACACCCAGGGCAGCTCAGGTGTGGATTGAGAATTGCTCCCCAAGGATGTCTCCAGGGTGACGACACATCTCCTCTTGACAGGGCTATGGTCACACTTGTTCTTCATCTCTTCCCTCCCAATCCCAGGTTCTTCAGCAAGCAGGAAGTTTTAGAGACCAGACTGTCCCTTTCCTCTTCTTTATATGGACTAGGAATTTGTGGCTTAGCTGTGAGGCTGCTGGCCCAGAGCATTTCCAACTTGCATTTCTAGAACTTTCCATATAGTTTTACCAGGTGCCTCTGCTAGGAGCCCTTGTCCCGGGATTGAGGTCCTACCTCGTTCTGGGACACAGCTGTGGAGGCCGGGGATGGGGTATGTCTAACAGATCCCCTTGGGTTGTAAGCAGCAAGTTTGATTTTGGGGTTTTTAAAATAGGTTTTCCAGCCAAAAGAAATCCTGCTCTATCTTTCAGGGCTCCATGCCAACCCAACTGCAGTTCCTCTTCCCAACTGTGCCAACTAGAAAACAGGTTTGGCATTGGCACTTCTCAGAGTCAAAAGGTATGACTAGAAACAGGCTGGGCCTGTTCCCACCTACTCATCACAGTTTACTGAGATCCCTTTGGCTCCCTGGAAGGCGCGAGGGTTGTTTCCTCAGCTAACACCATTTGATGGGTGAAGAAAGACCGTGGAGCGGCTAGCAGAGGGTTGGCTCTCTTGAATCACGTGGACAGCTCTCAAGATGTCTCTTGAGAGTCCAACACCAGGCCAGCTGAACTAGAACCCCTAGTTCAGCTATACCTGCGGATTGAGGGCTAGCATTTTCCAACCTTCCCTCACCAGTGCCTTGCATGCAAGGGTTAACACTAAGGTTTTACCAGCATGAGTATGTGAATCACATGAAGGACCACCAGAGCCTGGGTAAGTCTTGACCCCAGACCACGGGAGCCCAAGATCATGAGTGAGATGCTGCATAGCCTCCTACAGATTCTCTCAGAAGCCCAGGTTCAACACCCTCCCTCCGCCCCACACAGACTCTTCCCACATAATCTTCCCCAGTTTCCCGACCTCCTGTGATTTCATTTTCCCATTTGGCATTTTGTTTTGATGTTCAAGGCATAAAGGGCCAATAGCTTCCCCCAAGCTATTTCTCCTCTGAAGCAGTGAAATAGCTTAGCAATTTTGGAGCCATTTAAAATGCATTGTTTTACTGGGGGCCCCAATGGGGGGAATCCTGACTTTCTCCTAAACCCTGTTACAGAATACTGAGGGCTTCCAGTCAGGATAGTTTTCCATCTCGGAGTTTTGTTAGTCACAAAGGCAGAAGCTTTCCCACTTGTGCCAGGTTCAGGGAAGAAGAAACAGACATGGATGTAATGCTGTGGCTCTTCAGGTCTGTGTGCAATGCTTTGGCTCTGAGGGTCCTCGCAGAACACAGGCTTAGGACTCTTCATAGAGGCCCAAGTCCCTACTACATGGCTCTAACCTGGGTCCCCTTCTGTAAAAGGGCAGTGGCGTTAACTAGCGATGCAGGCTAACAGGATAAAGTTCTGAACACAGCGTACAGTAACTGGGGCTCATCTTCAAGCAGTGAGGGTGAAGGCCATCATCAGACCACAGGTGTCTTTGAGCCTCTTGAATTAGGACTCTGGTATGTGTGGAATGACTGAGTTGGACTATGAATGTCGGACTTCCTCCCTCCCTCTCTCTTCCTTTTTCTTCTCCCCATTCCTTCTACCTCTTCCTTACCCCACTTTCTTTTTGATAACATTTGTCTGTATAGCCCAAACTTGCAGTCCCCTATGGGATCACAGGCTTTGCATTACCATATGTCTTAGTCAGGGTTTCTATTCCTGCACAAACATCATGACCAAGAAGCAAGTTGGGGAGGAAACGGTTTATTCAGCTTACACTTCCACATTGTAGTTTGTCTCTAAAGGAAGTCAGGACTGGAACTCAAGCAGGTCAGGAAGCAGGAGCTGATGCAGAGGCTGTCTCGACCACCCTCGCTGGCAAGGAATGATGCAACACAGGAAGATCTTCTTCAAGCAGTTTACTCATGATCCCTGTACTTCTTCTGACCCCGGAGAGAATCAGCCCAGCCCTTAAATACTAATAGCCAGCCAATCAGGCTTAGCCACCTGGGCATTGCTGATAGGCTGTATCCACGCGGAAGGCGCAAGACTCAACATGCTCCACCAAAATAAGGACTTGTTTAAGACAGGGAGCCCGCCAGCAGGAAGGTGGAAAGCGGAAACCCGTGCCATTTTAAGGGTGCGGGAGTAAGCAGCTCCCTACAAGAGGCCATGGAGGAATGTTTCTTACTGGCTTGCTTCCCTTGGCTTGCTCAGCCTGCTCTCTTATAGAACCCAAGAGCACCAGCCCAAAGGTGGTACCACCCACAAGGGACCCTCCCCACTTGATCACTAATTGAGAAAATGCCCCACAACTGGATCTCATGGAGGCACTTCCCCAACTGAAGCTCTTTTCTCTGTGATAACTCCAGCCTGTGTGTGTGTGTGTGTGTGTGTGTGTGTGTGTGTGTGTGTGAGAGAGAGAGAGAGAGAGAGAGAGAGAGAGAGAGAGAGAGATGGTATATATGTGGTGTGTGTGTGGGAAATGTTTGTGTGTGTATATGTGTGTGTGTTATGTGGTGTGGTGTAGTGTGGGGAGCAGTTATGTGTGTGTATGTGTGCAGTGTGCATATGTGTGGTATGTATGTATTTATGTGGTGTTTGTGTGTGTGTTTATGAGTATATGGTGTGTGTGGTGTGCATATTGTGTGTATATGTGGTGTGTGTTTGTGTGTGGTATGTGTGCGTTATGCATGTATATGTGTGTTCTCTGGTTTGTTGGGAGGTGCCCAATCTTTCCAGGGTAAGTAGGTGAGTAGGTGAGACACACCCAGCCTGTCCTTACATTTATACATAGCTTTGCCTTCGAGAGGACCTGCTATTCCCAGCCTATTTCCTGGGCTTCCCAGTCAAGCAACAGCACGCAGAGTAGGTGGCTGGGCACAGCAGTGCCATCTTGCCCCTGGAACCTTAGCTCTAAGTACAGAACAGATGGGCTGCGAGGAGGCCATGTGGTAAAATGTGCTGAACTGGTCAGAGGAAGGAAGGTCTCTTGAGCAGCAACCTTGACTCTGAGCACCAGAAACACAGTGACTAGGAGGCCTCTGAAGAGCCCTGCCAGTGGGCAGCATCCCACATTCCCCACAGTAATGAGAGTAATGGGACAGAGAACAGTGTTGGTGGCAAGCGTAGTGAGGAACATGACCTTAGGACCTGGATAGGGCAGGTTCAAACACCACCTCCAACACTTAGAAGTTCTGTGGCCTTGGGTTATATACTTAACCTCTCTGACCTCCATCTCTAAAGCAGAAATGATAATGAGGGCTTTGGTGAAGATTAGATTAAACTAATTAGCTTATGTAGAACCACATGAAAGAGCACATGGAAGTCAGCAAGAAGAACATAACCACACACCCTTGATAGTAATCGTGTCAGACACTGTTTTAGATCCCATATGCATAAACCAGGAGAAATAATATACCTGACTCAGAATAATGGAGAGAAAATATGTATGCAGTACATGCCTCCTGCATAGGAAGCCACAGTACACACCTACCACTGTTGCTAGCTACTATTAGGAACTGGGCATGCTGGACAGGGCATGTGAGACTTCTTGGAGCAAAGGAGTCAACAGTCCAGAACAGTCTGAAGCTTTCTCAGGGGAGGTGCACCTTGACTTTGGGTCTGAATGTCAGGCTGACCAGGACAGCCAAACCAATGGCTGGAGGAGGGGCCCTCAGAGTAAGGAATCCATGAGTCTACCCAGCTCTGATCTCTGCTGATTGCTGCTTGGCTGTAATAATTCTCACAAGCATGTCTTGGAGGCTCCACACTCAAACAATAATCTCCTTCTGTTTTCCTCCAATGGCAGAGAGGAAGATGATGAGTTCAGCCAGTTCCTATACTCTAAGAGCTAACAGCCTACAAGGAGGATGCCACACAGAGGCGGAGTGGCCCCTAGGCCAGCTCCCCAGCCTCCCATGCTGTCACAGCACACAGGAGCTGCACAGCACCAGGGCCACGGAGAGCATGATGAGCAACTGAGGCTGCTCTGGATCTGCAGGGTCCTCAGAAGCATCCTGCAGTCCTCGTCCGCACTCCTGGGGTGCAGCTCAATGGCAGCTTCTAAAAATAGCAGTGGTTATTCAGGGAAATATTGTGATCTGTCTCTGGGGATGGCAGTGTAGGCCTCCTTCAAAAATAGAACCCCAGTCAGGTGTGCTTCCTCATGCCTGTCTCACCGTCAGTCCAGAATCCTTTGCAGGGAGCCAGGGCCTGGGTAGTAATGGGGTGCTAGGCATCATGAATGCCTGTGGAGAGAGGCAGAACTTAGGGTTCTTACTCAGTTTCTCTCTCTAAAAATCCTTTATTTTAAACTTTAAAAAAATCCATTATTCATTATTTTAGGTAATATGGAAAACATCAAATGGTAATCCTTCATCCAGAAATAACAACTGACTATTCTTTCTCCCTTCAGCACTGGACAATGCTCACACAAGCATGTGTTCACATGCTGCCACACACACTACACACACATATATGTGATGTATACATGCATACCACATACACATATGCACCACACATATCATGTAGCACATGCACACATGAGCATATACACACATACTACACACACATATACCATACACCATGTATACATATACTTCCCATACATCCATTTACATAACTGAGACCATGTTTTATAGTTTATCCCCACCCCACCTGCAATGAAAATGGTATCAAAGGCACCTTCTTATATCATTCACATTCTTCTGCATCGGGACTTAAGTTGATCACGGTATAAAGATGAGGCACATGAGTTTACTCTGGAATGATCTTACTTCATGTCCTGGGGCTGTAGCCAGAGATGCTGAGCCTTAGTGTTCACATCTCTGAAGTGGGTCAGGAGTAGTGACCACCATTGTCGGTTGTTACAAGGGTAAAGTACAACACTTTCCCAATAAATGCTTGAGGATTGCTGACAAGAACACAATACAACTACAACTGAGACTAACATCACTTTATTTCCTCTCGTGACAGGCGCTAAGCTTATTTCTAAAGTTGGCCACAGGCTCCCTCTCGAGAAAATTCTAGAATTCAGAGAGCAGATGACAGCAGCTCTCTGTGGAGGCCTTCCTGGGTGAAATGGTGAATGAGAAGGCGAGGCCACACAGTCTGGGCATTGGATCTTCTTCAGAGTCCTGCCTTTTACCTCTACTTGCACATGCATTACATGAAACTCTGGAACATGTCACTCCACACGGTGACTCTGCAAACTCCCTCTGTGGTAGAGGTTACAGCCTCATTTCTAGCTTTCAGAGATGCCCAAACAAAGAGCCCCTGCTCTGATCCAGCTGAGTCTCTCCTAATAATATTTCTTCTTCAAATACACTCTCTTCCCTATTCAAAACCTCTTACTGTGCCTGGAAGTGTTTTGTTCTGGCCATTGATGGAGAAATAGATGGCTCAGAGATGTTAAGTAACTCCTTTAGAGTCACACAGCTATTCATCCATCTTGGATTACAGAATTGATGCACTTTTCCTCTCTATTCATGTGTGGAAGATCTGGCCCTTAGTAATTCATGGATGAATTTAGAAAAACATAAAAGAGGCCACTGGGTTGAAATGAGTTCATGCATTTAATCCATGCTGACTGGTGTCCAAAAAGAGAAGAGGTTTTGACACAGATACCACACAGTGAGGGACAAACGGGTGAGGACACCATGAGAAGGTGACCCTCTGCAAAGCAAAGTAAAGGGCTCATAAGAATCCAAACTTTCCAATACTATGATCACAGATTTAGCCTCCCCCAAAAACATATCAGTTGCTCTGTTCTGCTCTGACATATCTTAATACAGAAGTTCTAGATAACAAATATTAAAGCTGAAAAATAGAAACTAAACTCTTATCAGTATATAAGATCACAAAGTTACATCACAGGTTTTGTTTTATATCGTAATGACCTTGTAAGGTCACATCCCCTTCCCCCCCCATAAGAATAGAGAGCTGGTAACATGCCCATAAAACCAAGTACTTGACAATAGTGCCAAAGGCCACTGCCATCACACCCAAGCACTGTGACTTGCTGTGGAGTCTAAGCAGGTAAAAGAAGCAAGGAGATAGGTTTCAAACTCCTTCAAGGGACAGCTGCCAAAGAGTAAAGGAGACACCTGAAAGAGAATGAGGTGTCATCGGAGGTCTCTGGGGACCATGTGGCAGAGCATTCATTTCCACTGTCACCCTCAGAGCCGCAATAGCCTCACATGGAAGTACTTTAGAAATGTTCTACCTCATGTTGGGAACACACTAGAAACGAAGTATCTGGTGGTTCATCTCCGGGTTACTGAAGCAGAAACTCTGGGGGTGTAGCATTGCTCACTCCATGGGGGATACAAGGACACCATGCAATTTGAGAACCAGATGTCTGGACAAGACTGGATGGGCAGAATAGAAAATACAAGGTGACCCTTAAAGCCATTGAGAACCAGAGCCCCTGAGACTCAGGAGGACTCAAGAGAAAACAGTCACCTCTGCTCTTATCATCTCTCAGAGGTGACATACTCAGAAATTTCAAGTGTTGTGGATCTTCCTGTGGTATAACTGACCTCCCACTGACCTTCCTGTATGAATCTGCGGAATGTGGGTGGGGGAGTGTCTCTTCAGACCCACATAACCACTAGTGTCCAAGTGTTCTGCAGAATATGCCATGACTTTAACCACAAGGCTGGAAGGGGCCTCAGAGAAAGGCCACCAGAGCCAAACCTGTCTAGAGAGACAAAGTTCATCCAAGGTCCTGTATCACAGTGATGTCGGCCAGGCCGCTTAGGCTTATTCCTTATCACGGTGGGGCTCAGCTAGCACAGGGATGCTTTTCAATTTTCAGTTGATCTTTCTTGACAGAACGTTTCAAAGTCAAGGTGGGGGCAGGAAAGGACAAAACTGTTGCTTCGGGCATAGTCACAGCCTTTGAACTTTCTGCTTGTCACTAATAGTTTCTGTCCTTGCTGGGAGATTGTTTGGCCTCAGAAATACTTCTACCTGGGGCATTTCAAGGGGCTCATGTTCTGGTTGCCTTAACGCCCAGAGTCACCTAGGAGAGACACTCCAGTAATCTGTCTTGGCAGAGTGTATGCAGTAGATAGGAATGATTATACCCCACATGGCTTTTGACCTATTTGCAAAGCTGCAGAGGATCTGTAGGGGAGAGCTTTGGTTCTCCCTGGCCTGGTAGACCTCATCGATGTAGCACAGAGAGAGAACTCAACCTGGATGGTGGTGGTTATGTTTAAATTTGGGCCCTTGCTATTCTACCATGTGCACTCACACACTTACAAACTTGTGTATGCATGTGTCAAGGTGAGCATTTAACATCAGATGTCTTCATCAATTGCTCTCCTCTACCTTGTGGTTTTAGTAGACAGGGCCTCTCACCACCTTGGAGCTTGTTGATTATGCTGGACAGCAAGATCTGGATCTGCCTGTCTCCCCAGCCAGACTTACAGATGCATATAGGTGCATACACTGTGTCTGGCTTTTGTTGTGGGTCCTGGAAATCTAAACTCAGGTCTTGAGGTTGTAAAGAAGTGTTTTACCCATTGAGCAATCTCCAGCCCATGGGAATGCATTGATAACAATAATACTGAGGCTGCTGATCTAGGAAGTACACTTTGGGAACCATAGGAAATAGCAACTTGCTGTGCTCTCCTCTGCAGGACTCACTGTTTTATCCCTGTCATTTGCGTGAACCATTGGGCCTCTAGACCACTCTTCATCATCTCTGAGTCTTGGGTTTCCTATTTGTTAATTTACAGAGATGAGAGTCAATGAAAGAGATAATTGGGCAAAAGAGTTCTGAAAATTACCAAGACTATCCCAATGTAAGTGGAGACAAGATTTTATTCCATAGTCACTGTGAACCAGAACCCTTATTATAAGGTGGGAATACTGGCCGGATAAACAGACTCTGCCCTTAGAGAATCAGAGTGGATAGAGAAGACAGGTAAGTGCTCAATGGCATAGTTGGTGTAGTAGCCAAGAATCACAGCCACCTGTGATGGATACGGGTGTGGCAAATGACCTACAACCATCTGACCATCCCCAGTGCAAAGAGATACAGTTATAGGATCTTAAGGTGGAATGAACTGGATCGTGAATTACCAGGAAGAACAGGGCTTAGAAGCCATGAAACAGGAAGGGAACATGGAAGCTGCTGCAGAGGGGCAGGACTGAGACAACAGGGGCATCTGCATTGATCTGAGAGTTGCAGGATAGAATTAACAGGAGAGGTGAATGATTAGACCAGAGGATAGGTAAAGATACAACCAAGATGGCGCACAAGCTCCTGAGCTACCAACTAAGATGAGGAGAAGACACTGTGGACTAGAAAAGGAACTAGAAAGTAGAGATTATGATGAGTCTGTTTGGGGGGACACACTGAGCCTGATATGTTCACCTCTTGGCAGTCCCCCTGCATGTGCTGCAAATGGAGCTGTCATGAGAACCGATCACTATTACACCACTCTAGGCCTTCCTCACTGTGAAGGCATCTTGTCTCTATTCTCCTGCCTATTGTCACCAATGGCCAGGTATGTCCTTATCATACCCTGGCATCATAAACTTTGCTGCTCTCTCTCTCTCTCTCTCTCTCTCTCTCTCTCTCTCTCTCTCTCTCTCTCTCTCTCTCTCTCTCTCTCTCATACACACACACACACACACACACACAGAGCTGTGCCCTTCCCCTCCATAGAGTCCATAGAGTCACCTTCCAAATGAACAACAGTGGTAATCAGAAAGCAGTCATTTTTTCTTCCCCAACACAATGGTTGGGTGTGCAGATAATGTTGGTGATTGCCCCCCCTAAAAGACATGAGAAATGGGGCTTCTGCCAAAGAAAAGGGGGGAAAGTCAATTTTAGTAACCCACGTGATCCAGACATCATTTGAGGTGTTCAAAACAAGGGTCTATGTATGTCCATGGCTCTCTCCTTTGTCCAGAGGAAATGAGGAAGCCATCCTGGGATGAGACAGCCTCCAGTAATAGACCCTGGGATCTTATAGGGATTCCAATGATGGAGCGGCTGCTCTGGTTTCCACTGTGAATCCTGAGCACTAATGAGAACAGTGTTCTGGGCTTATCATTGGTTTCTAACCCAGTGAGAGCAGGTACTCCTGGGTGGCCTGGGTGGATTTAAGAAAGAGAGGCAAGGGACAGATAAAAACAAGATATCCATGTTCTTGTATTTTGGGAAGAGCCAACTACATCCCCTTACTATGCTAAGTTTTTTCCCAGGCTGTTGTTCTGTTTGATCCATCCTGACATCTATCCTGAAGGCTGATCATTCTTAGGTTCATTTGATAGAGGGATAAAGTAAAGGAAAAGTTCAGTGTAATGGTCTATAACTAAATAGCAAATCTGGAGTTGTAACCCAGGCTACATGACTTAAAAATCTGTAGCTGAGCTATAATCAGAAAGTTAGATCATAAGAACTAATGGTGAGGATGAAGGGAGACTGGAATTTATGTACATCACTGGTGGTCAGGCAAAACATTACAGTCATTTGGAATCTGAAATTTTCTCTTTCTAGTCAACACCTAGATATTAGATATGTGTCCAAGATAAACAAAAGGGATATCCATATTCTAATCTACACTCAAATGTCTATACCACTATAGTACAATTCACACCAAAAGGGTGAAACTACCTCATATATTCAACAGACAATCAATCAGAAATGCAGGCATCTCTGTAATAGAATATTGGCCAATGATAAAATACAAGAAACTACTAAAACATACAACCATGTGGATGAATCCTGACACATATTAGATGATACAAGTCAGTCACAGAAGAACACATATGGAATGGTTTCATTTACTAGAAATATTCAGTATATGTAAATATAGAAATATTGCTCTGAAAGCACACCGTTAGCCATTTATGGATGGCCAATCTAGCAGCATGAGTAGGGTGGAGAACAGCTTTTACTGGAAAAAATCTAGAATAATTGCAAATGGATTTGGGCTCTTTTGAGGCTGTTGATAGAGATGTTTCAGAATGGACTGTGGTGAATGAGTTTTCTAAACACCATTGGACCACACACTTTAAGTGGGTCAATTATATATCAGTCATATCTCAATGAAACTATTTTTAAAGCATCAATATAGTATTAAAAGAGAAAGAATGGAAGAAAATAAATCACATATACACACATACATACACACATAAACACACATACACACACATACACATACACACACATACACACATATACACACACATACACACATACATACACACATAAACATGCATACACACACATACACACATATACACACACATATACACACACATACAGACATACACACACACACACATACACACACATACATACACACATACACACACACACACTTTTACTATTTTAGAAGGGACCTGCGTGTGCTGCATCACATATGTGGAAGTAGAGGACAACTTTCAGGAGTGGGCTCTCTCCTTCCACCATGTAGGTCCCAGGGATTGAACTAGGGTCATCACCAGGCTTCATTTCTCTACTGTCAACCACTAGCCCATGCTCTATTTATAAAATTTTCTAAAACTTCCAAAATTAATGGTCTCATACAATATATAAGTTTATAAATTTGGCCTTTTTTCATTCAGCCTAATTCTCTGGAGATTCAACAAAGCCGTTGGGTGCATCAATAATTCATTTTGTTTTGGTGTTAAGAAAAGTGAGAAGGCATGGGATAGATGGACCACAGGTGTCTTCAACATTTGTCAGCCCAGTGAACGATGCCTGGAATTACAGTGGCTACCTGTTTTAAATATCCTCTTGGGTGGTAGGTATGTAGACTTTCACCATATTATTTATCGTAAAGAATGCCTAATTGACACAGAGGAAGGAGAAAGAGGATGTCAGAAATGCTGGGCCGGTCCCTGAGCATCTGGTCTGGTATACAGGAAATTGGACCTGGGTACCAGAAGGTTTGAGGTTCTAGGCTCAAATAATAAAATCTCCCATGGTCCTTGAGAAAGACCCAGAATGCAGCAAATAACTTCCTGAAAGCCTGGGATACAGAATGCCGATTGCAAAGGCGGGATTCTTCTTCTAACGAGGTCAATGCTGTTGGGGACTTTGGTTGCCAGTGAACAGATAATGAGGCTCAGATGCTATCTGTTTCTGCCAGGTGCAGAGGAGCCAGGTGGTGCCCTGGCTTCCTGTATACCTCCCACACTGCTCTGCTTGGGGCTGTAGCCTTCTTTGCCTAAATCCTTGCAAATATCAAATATCTATTATGACTTTCATAGCCCTGGGAAGAACAGAAGGAAAAACAGTCATGCCACAAACATCCAGTGTGGGCTCTCCTAGTCTCAAACATTTCCTTACCCACAAGAACTTTCAGCATAGACATCCATCTATGCCCCTGATGTGCCCAGAGAATAGGGACATATCCTGGGGTGGCCACATAAGTATGATGACTCCTGCTGTGGGACAGAGGCAAGAACTAGGCATCCTAAGATGTCAGGGCAGTCTGCCTAGTGGGAGCTGGCCTTCTTGTGGTCTAGGAAAATGCAGCACGGCTTAGAGAGTTCAGAGCATCCAAGGACCAGAGCCCACTTCTGGTCTCTCAGACAAGACATTGTATCAGAGAAGCCGAATATCACACACGTCTCCTGACTGGGCAATGAACTCTTACCTGCTGCTCTGAGGTCACAGAGCTAGACAGGGCCAGACCTTAGCCTGCATGTTCTTTCCATCCTGGGATGCCATTGTGCAATGGAAAGAACGTGGACTTTGCAGTGAGGTTCTGGGCTCCATCTCTCGCTCCACTGCATGTTACCTGAATAGACTTTTCTCTAAAGACCGCCATAACCTGGCCACCCCTGGGTCAGATCCTGAGGTGTCTCCAGCCCATGCAGCTCCTTCTAGAATATACACAGTGCCACACTCCCTCCAAGATGAAGCAATCCCTTCCCTATAATGGCCCATTGTGAAGGTCTAGGAGAAAGCACACAGCAAACATTGGCCACCTGTACTGTGCTTTGAAAAGCAGCAGGTTGTTTTCCCATCCTTGAGCCAGCTTGGTTCCAGTGTCTCTAGCCTCCCTGCCCTTTCCATGTGTGTGTTTCCTTGGCAGACACTGAGAAAGGTTGAGAGAGCAGGGCTTGTGTGTGTGAAGGTACAGACTGGGGATGAAGAGACAGAGAGAGCTACAGCATATCCCCCAGGTCATGTGGGATCCACTGGGCTTTTGTTCTGACATGTTCTATACAGAGATTTAAGAAATGCTTAACTGCTGTTCCTTGCTATAGAGGACAGGCTTTGTGAGGAAATAGCTGGTGTCAGAAGCCCTTCTAGCCAGCTCTGTGGAACCCTGTGACACCCCTTCACTCTTTGGTACATGGGCCTGCATGCTGTCTTCTAGATGACACTGATGTGGCAAAGGTGACTTGCCTGTCACACCTGATATCCATACACCCAGACAGGAGTGAGGGTTGGCAGCTGTGCTGGGATGACTCTGACAGGGCTGGAGGAGGAAGACAGCTGTGCTCACTGCTAGAGAGGAAGCCTCCTCTGTCCCTTCTCTCCTTGGGCTTCAGAACAGAATATGTCTACTCTGGGGTAAGGTCCCATGACCGCCAAAGGAACATAAGCCCAGGGGTAAAAGACAAGCAGGACACACCACTTACACTGGCTTTCTAACACGTTCATCTAGGACAATGCCTAATCTCATATGCACGTCAGTTTACCTGCCTATAAAATGGGTATTGTCAAGATGGAGTTAAACACTTCTTGTAAAATGGACTTTCTAGAATGAGATACAACCTGAAAACATTTATATATTATGGAGTAGCTTAGAGTCCGGGAAAGCTTAACTGCGACAGGGGTGAAGATGATGGTGGTGGTGATGGTAGTGGTGACAGGTTGGTGAATAAGTTACATTGAGGGTGAAGAGAAAATATGCATCAAAAGAACAAGTTATTAACAAATGACAGTGTTGATTATATGTAATAGGAGGGGGTAACTGACTATTGACAGACATGTACGGAGGGTCCAGCGTGTGCTAGGCATTGTTCGGTAATTCTCACAGGCCGTCACTGGAGCAGGAAAGATGCAGACAGGTAAGCAGGGTTTCAGTGTAGGAAGATGATATACCAGCTCTGCCCGTGCCTTTCAGCGCTTCCCACTTCTGGATGCTCTCCTCTAGCTGCACCATGCCTGCCTGGGCTTGAGCCTACATGGTGTTGCAGACGAACTAAAATCCCAAGGGAAAAATCCATAGATCTTTAGAGCTACTCAAACAACTTGGATTCAACAGGTTGAATATTCCAGATCATTCCACACCCAGGGACACCAAGAGCTCTGGACAATGTATGTCTTTAAGGCAGCAGAGGAAAGAGCTCCCAGGGATCCTCTCTCCCCGACGCCCCCAGGACTGGCTCCTGGGAAAGCAGTATCTCCAGCACACATTCTTAACACTGATCCTTCTCCTGGACAAGACAGTGGCGGGCTGAACAGAGGTTGGGAACTTACATACTGATATGTCTAGTTTGCCTTTACATGCCAGGGACTTCGCAGATGGTTATTTTATGCAATTGCATAACTGCACTGTGAAGAGAGGATTACCCACCCCATTTTGCAGACCAGGAAACAGAGGTGCAGTGTGATTGATTTGCCATGGCCATATATGCTTTCCACAAGGCTGAGCTTTGGATGTAGGTGTGGCTGAATCCAACGCTGCTGCTCTTGCCAGAACTCGTCAAGCTCAGCACCTCTGTGTCTCTGTTCAGTGTTACTCTCCCTGCATTACCAAGGAGTCTTTATAAACTTGTTTTTCTTGATCACTTCTTGTCTTCTGTCCATTTCTTGTTTGTTTGTTTGTTTTAGCACCATAGTACTGCCTGTCTGTTTATATACTATAGCCCTTGTGGGAACACAAACCATTATAATAACTAATATTTTGACCCCTAATTCCCGAGTAACAATTTAACCCCTTAGAAATAGTACTGCCCCTGCTGAAAACACATACATTAAACATACATTAAAAAATGGTGGCTCTCAACCAGGTGGTGGTGGCACACATCTTTAATCCCAGCACTTGGGAGGCAGAGGCAGGCGGATTTCTGAGTTTGAGGCCAGCCTGGTCTACAGAGTGAGTTCTAGGACAGCCAGGGATATAGAGAGAAACTCTGTCTCGATAAAACCAAAAAAAAAAAAAATCAAAACAAACAAACAAACAAACAAAAAACCCTGGAGTGGAAAAACAGCCCAAAACTTTAAAAGGGATTCAGAAGAGCCATTTCTTTGAGTAATGTTTCCTTTTAAGGGACGGGCCATCTTTGGTCTTTTCCTTTCTAGCTCTTTTCATCTTCCCTTGAGCTTCTGGTTCTTCTACAACATCTGCTGGGAAGCTTGTCTGATGCCTCTACTTCAAGCTGTGTGGGTTCTCTTTTCACAGCAATGCCAAATCATGATCACAGTCCATATACGTGTCTTTCTCTATGATGAGAAGGACCTTAGCCTGTCCACTGGTACATTGTAGAACCTTGTATGGGCATAGCCACAATTGGTGCTTAGAAAATGTCTGCAGAACAAATGAACAGGAATGATAATACCACTACCTGGCACTGTTTCCCCAGGCTTGATCCTTATGCAAGAACCATGTGGGCTGGATGGCTCAGAGAAACAGACTGCAGTATTCCTTAAGAATGTGGCCCTTTAGCAGGTATTTTTGCAAACAAGTTTCTGTTTGTGGACATCTGTAGGTGGTCAAGGGGCTGAGCAAAAACCTGCCCAGAATGACAACAAATAATGCTGAAAGATAGAGACCTCTATGACATGGAAAGGCTCTATTTTCTCAACCTAAGGGGTTAGCTCAACTACACTATGCAGCAATTATGTAATGAGCAGGGAAGCCGTACCTGATGAAGTCACCCAATTATAGGAGGGAAGGCTAGCAATGCTCTCTTTAGACTTCTATTTCCAGAAACACAGCTTCCTGCTCACTCCAAGGAATTCTGGTACTTCACACACTCATTTACCGTTAAATGCATAGCTAAGCTGGCAAGAGCTAGGAGGCCTCAGAGGCCGTAAGAACATGAGAAAGCATGCATCCACAGAGGTTACACAGTGTGGGATGTGATGATGGTTCTGAAGGTCTCTCACCATCCTTGGTGGTCTGGGGCTTTGGGTCATAAGGTAGTAACACAGGAAACAAAGGCCCAGGTTTTCAAAGAGAGGGAAGACAGGCTGGGACCCTCCGCTAGAGCTAGGGCCAAAGACCGCATCTTTAACTTCAGTGTGTCTAAGAATTAGAACAGCTCAGTACCCCACACCGCAGTAGGACACAACAAGGAACATGGCCCTGCCAGAGGTGAGGGAGGAAGAACAAAAGATCCTCTAAGAATTTCTAAGCACAAAATAGCCATTACATGTATTAACTTGTAGGCAAAATAAAAAAATACATACATACATACATACATACATACATACATACATACATACATACATAAACAACCCCCCCCAATCCCAAAGTTCAAACTGTATGCTTAATTTGAAGTAGCCTCTAGGTGATTTCTTCTAGAACAAAGGCAAACCGTTTCTGCAGCAGTGAATTTTCAAGACATACCTCAGAGAAGTTTTCCAAATCATGAACTCTCACAAAATCAAAGAGTATATAAGAAAAGGAGCCACCATCTTGAGAGTCAAGAGAAGCAGTGGCAGAAATGACCAGACCTACACTTGGTAAGTGCTAAGGCAGTCAGCTGCAGGCAATAAAATAATGGGTGTGGTATTTACAACACACCACAAGGAGTGTGGAAGTTCACACTAAGACCACAGTGTCAGAGAAGCAAAGCAGACTGAAGCATGAGCTTCTTAAGCTGGGATTCTAAAATGGGGGGCAGGGGGAGGTCTAAGCATGACTTGCAGTATCAGCATGGGTCTTAGTGAATCAAAAACAAAAGACTTAATCCCAGCACTCAGAAAGCTGTGGCAGGTAGGTCTCCATTGAGTTTAAGGCTATCCTGGTCTATACATCATGTTTAGGACAGCCAGGGCTACATATATATTCTGTTGTAAACATTATCATTATCATCATCAACAACAGCAACAACAACAACAACAAGTTGACTTAAAAATGCTGTGTGCTGTGTATAGTCGGTAAATTATTGCCTGTCTCTGAGCCTGGAGTTTCTATGCTTAGATGGAAGGGGGTTCTACATCTTCTGAGTCTGATTCTCTAAATAAGCATTCCAACACACTGGGAAGCATCTTGGGCCTTTCTTTTTTGGTGCAACCTCATGACTAGAAGCATCTTATTTGAATTTTGGTCCTTACAATTATTGAGCAAAGTATGAACTTCACATATCCATGTTACACATTAGGAAACAAAACCATAGAGAGCTAATAACTTTCCCCGAGTCCAGAGTTGAGAGTCCAGACTGACCTCCATCAGTGTCATCTGAAAGCCTTCTCTCTGCCACTTAGTTCATGGCTTCCAACTATGCTTGATGCTCAATGTACTGGTATCCTCTGACCTATCTATTGGGTGTCTCCCATAGTAGAGGGCAACTCACCAACTAGAACAGGCTACAAGTAGCCACCAGAATAATCACTCCAGGGGAAACAAAACTACCATGTTAATTACCAATCACCAAGATTACTAAGTGTGTCCTATAGGCAATGCCTTTGCTTATTTGCTGATTTGGATAAGAGCCCCTTATGACAGAGCAGCAAACAGTGACAGATTGCTAGGGCTTATCCTCTAAACAGTCACTCTCAGAAAATTATCCATTCTGAAAGCGCTTCTCTTGGCCCTGTTTTTCTCATATGACAAATGGATGATGAGTGTTTAATATCATGGGCTCTTTATCAGGGTTAAATGGGTTCATGCAAGTCAGGCATGGAGTGGGAATTCTGCGAATGGTAGTTCTAGTTGTCCTTGTTGCTTCCCCCTCCCCCCCCCAACACACTGGGAAGAGGTGGGGCTTTGTGGTGGATGACCTTGAGCCAATTCTAGCTTCCCCCATTTCCCAGCTATATGACTTTAAGCCATTGACCCTCTCTAAGGCGCCATGCTCCATCTGTGAATCAGAAATAACAATGCTTACCTCTCCCGGTAGTTGTGAGGGTGAAATGGACTGTGAAAAGCTCAGCTCAGTGGATGGCATCTTACAGGCCCTCAACAAATGTCTCTTCTCACCCTGGAGTGTTTTCTGCACATGTGGATTTTCCACGACAGTTACAATGCCAAAGGAACCGAGGATTCTGAGCCTCTGGCTGATTTGTTCTTTTCTATCAGGGGAGCTTTCAGAAAGCAATGGGAGGCGGAAGGTATCTAAACATATTTCTTTCATAGTAGGTAAGGCAAGGCAATACAGCCAGAGGGTTAAAGCCTTGGAAATGGGTGGTTAGATCCTGCCTCAGCTGCTTTGGTCAAATTGGGCAGGGAAGTGTATGGTTGAAGGTGCAGTTAGTGACAAGAAGCACCTTATGATTTGGTGATTGAATCCAACAAGGATAATGACACCAATCTTACAGTTGGAAATAAATTAGGCATTCAGCTTGCAAGTCGCTAAGTGTCTCTGTGATTTCTGAGAACACACACACACACACACACACACACACACACCTCCCACTGTGCACCGCTCTGGGAAAGCTGGATAGGTAAATAAGGTTGATGTGAAAGATGATATGAAGGGGTGGGGAACCTAGGCAGACACACCTGCAGTACTGGCTAGACTCAGGGTGTCTAATCTTAACCCTGTCAGGCTTTAAAGTAGAAATATTTCTAAACAAGGCTTTGACAACATCTGCTTTAGTCATTGCCTCTCAAGATGTGGCAGGCCCAGGACAGAAGAGCTTCCACTGCAGCGGCTGTCTGGGTGGTCAGTCAGACCTGTGGACTTCAGGCTCTGTCAGGGGCACCCTTTGGCTTTCTTCTCAGCTTCTCTATTCTCTCTTGCTCCCTAAGCCTGAACATGTATTTTGTTTACCTGAGAACATTAATTAAAGGCTATTTGCTGGAAGGTGATGGAGGCATTGAATGGAAGTGGACCTCCCAAGTCTCCAGTGAATATGGAGGTCTAGACTCAATGCAGGGAACACATCCAGGGAAGAGTGACAGGTGGTGCCCGAAAAGAAAGCCCGAAACCTATGTGAGGTCAGCAGGGCCACAATTGAATCTCGGAGGACCCCACCTCAGAGTGACAGCCTAGCTTTCTGTGAGACCAGACTCACCATTTCCTCCCAGTGTCATTGCTAAAGGACAAAACAGATAGCAGTGACTTCACCATGTCACAGTTATGCCTTCCCGAGCAAGATTTTTCTGAGTCACAGCTTAAAAATAGGGAAAGGCCTATGTCATAAGCGCACGGATATATAGGCTTGTGTACTGGAGGTAAAACTTGCATCTTGTCTACCACAGATGTGACCCACAGTAAGAGTTCATTAAGTGTGCATCCACCCTGGCTGACTGACGTCACTGGCAGTGCATGTGGCTGTGCATTCTCCGCTTCCCAAAGCTTATTTGTCTTGTTGTTTATGTAAGAAGTCAAGGGTCTAATTTAGGATTATTTTTCCAAACTAACCTTCTAACCCAGTCTCTTTCACTTCCCTGGTTGCCATGACCAAGCAGAATGGATGTCTCTGGTATGATCTAGCCAATTGAGTATGGCAGAGTCCCTAGTACCTCTAATTGATAGTGATTTGGGTGTACATCCAAACGGTGCTCACGTCCATTGAAAAGGAAGCAATGCAAAAGTAGAGATGGGCTCCTGTCTTCAGAATCTGCCATAGTAGACACGAAAAGATGGAAAAATGAAAATTTTTGGTGTTTAGTGTTTCTGTCCATCTTTCTAATAATTACAATTTAGGCTTAGAAAGATATGCTTGTGGTGTGTGTGTGTGTGTGTGTGTGTGTGTGTATGTGTGTGTGTGTGTGTGTGTGTGTGTGTGTGTGTGTTGGGTATATATGTATAGTATATGTGCCTGTGGTACTCTCATGTGTTAGGTAGTGCACATGATCATGAAAGGAGGCCAAAATAAGCTACCTAACATCCCACTTTATCTTCTTATTCCCTTGAGACAGGGTCCCTCACTGAATTTCAAGCTCTGCTGTCAGTCCCAGCCATCCTCCTGTTTCTGCCCCCCCAACAGTGTTGTGGATATAGGTGCATATGTCCATGTCCGACTTTTTCAGTAAATGCTAAATTCAGATCCCTGTGTCTATTCAGCGAATGTTTTTGCCCATTGAGCCACCTCCTCAGCCCTGAGCGCCATTATTTCAAAAGTGATATGTAGCAGTAAACACCCACGTCCAAACCAGTGATGCCAAGCTCAGATCGGGGAGGAGGAAGCACAGTCATGAGCTATAGCACAGGCAGGCTGGCTTGAGCTTTGGGCTTGAATCCAAGCTCTGCCATTTACTATCAAGGAGGGAGGGGGGTCTCGGTGTACACATCTGTACAATGGAGTCTTCCAGGGAGCTGTTGCGTTAGGAATATGAGGAATGCTTGGCACATGGGAACACTCAGCTACCTGCCCCCTTTACCTTCTGGGCAATGGGCATTGCTTTGTTCGCTAACTAACTGGAATTAGTTGGGAAGCTTTTCACTGCCTGTTGGTGACTGTGGGGTCCAGTTAGTATGTGTACCCAAGAGATGCTCCTGCAAAATACGTTTGATGGCTGCTAGCTTCTAGACAACACAAAGTGCCAACACCCCTTCTGACACCTCCCCTTTTCCATAAACAAGACGCAATTCCTTCTAAAACCCTGTGCTTAACCATTTTTCCGCCAAAATGCACACTCTCATGGCAGCTGGCAGGGTGCTGGATGCTGAGCAGAGTTTAGCCAGGACTTGAGGATGATAAAGGTTGGTATGAAAAGCTTCCCGTCCATTACCACTGGAAAGCATGAGGCCAGGGTAATGGATCAGGATAAGGGGAGATGTTTGGTGAGCAGCATAAAAGATGGGCCTCCTGCAGGAGCCAGGCTCCGTCCCAGAATTTCTGTCCCCTGCCCTTACACATTTCTCAGGCTAGTCACAGTGACCTCACTTCTGACTTTCTTTCTTTCTTCCTTCCTTCCTTCCTTCCTTCCTTCCTTCCTTCCTTCCTTCCTTCCTTCCTTCCTTCCTTCCTTCCTGTCGTTCTTTCTTTCTTCTTTCTTTCCTTTTGAGACAGAATCTTTCTAAATAGCTCTGGCTACCCCAGGACTCCCCCTGTAGACCAGGCCAGTCTTGAACTCACAGAGATGCACCTGTCTCTGCTTTCTAAGTGCTCGAATTAAAGGCATGTGCCACCACACCTGGTCCCTCCATATGGCTTTCAAAACATAGGTGCACAGATCCCTGATGGTCCCCAAGACCCTTCAGTCGTCTATGAGATCAAACTATTTCCGAAAGGGCTCTATCCTCAGTTTCCCTCCCACTCCCTCACAAATGCGTGTGAAACCTGCAGACAGGACACAGAGCAAGGGCACCTTTGGGTGACCCAACCATTACAGAAATCTGCCATGCTTAAAGCGATGCTTTCCTATCCAGTTCTATTCTTTTATTCCCCAACTCCCCGGGGCAGGGGCAATCAGTTTTTATAGAAATGTGTTATTGATGCTGATATTATAGCTTGGCATTTTAGGTTAAAGAAGTTATGCATTCCAGTTTAATATTTTAAATTGTTAATTACTAATATGACAAACAAGTAAACAGCATCATCTCAAACAGGTACATACAATGGCTTACAAAAGCCCCTCTGCTGCTTTCAGGAACATTGAATAAAACAAGGTCCTGATATTAGGAAGCTTGCTGCTTGAGGGTGGCCTGTGACCAACCCCTCCTTTCTTACCTCCAGGTGGTTTCCTCACCTTCCTGTGAAAGCCTGAAGAGGCACCCAGCCTTCTGACCCCACTGTAGCCTCTTCCCCAGGCTTAAGGAGTTAGGAGAATGAAGAAAGGCTGGGCAGCATAAGCAACTGTGCCTTTGACTCTAACTCCCCTGGTGGCTACAGAGACCACCCTGCAGAACTTCTAAAGAGTTAATGAAAGTCAGACAGTAGTGGCGTACACCTGTAATTCTAGCACTTGAGAGGCAGAGGCAGGCAGATTTCTGAGTTTGAGGCCAGCCTGATCTATAGAGTGAGTTCCAGGACAGCCAGGGCTACACAGAGAAATCCTGTCTCGAAAAACAAAACAAAACAAAACAACAAAACAAAACAAAACAAAACAAGAGTTAATGAGATCCGCAGAGCGCACAGCCTGTGCTGCCCCTCGGGTGGAGCAGTGGATGCCTGCAACTGAATAGATGAACAGCAGATCTGAAAAGGCCCTAACGCCACCATCTGCGCTGCACTGCACTGCACTGAGCTTCTCATTCCTAAAGCTCATCAGGTTCAAGGCCTAAGTTAGCTGTCACATGGTCCTTGCCATCCTCAAGACACCAGCTTGCAGCCCCTCTCCTACACATCCCTTTCTGGTCTTACTTTCTTCCCCCTTCTCTTTGTCCTAAGGCTCCAACTTTATTTTTGTCTTGATTATTCAATTAATTGACTTTAACTGTGAATCTACTCAAATTTTTTTGTTGTTGTTATTGGAGTGGGAAAGCATGAATGAGTCAGTTCATCAATTAAAAGATCTCTAATTTAAAGATTGCAAAGTGACACCCCTCCGGATAAAGAGGACCATCTAGGTCACACTGCTGTGAGTTGTCCAAGATGGGTCTGTATGAAGCTGATCCTGGCTGTTTACAACCTTGGCTCCCCTCAGTCCCAGACAGATCCTTTTAAGTCCTGTCTCCCTTCTCCATGCTGTTTGCAACACCTCCAGATTTAGTTTCACTCTGAATTTCATTAGTGTCCCATTTGCCTCTTCTTCCTGGGCTCTGAGGCAGGTGGTGAGCAGGAGGGGCCTAGCTGATAACCCAGAGCCCCAGAGCTCCCCAGTGCCCGACTCCAGGCAAAGAGGACATTAAAAAAAAAAAAGAAGAAAAAAAAAAAACGAGAAGGCAAGAGGCTCTGGGCTGAAGCCACAGATAAAGTTCCCCTCAGTCCTGATGAAGCCAACAGGCAGTAACCAGGTCTTCCCAGTTTGGCAGACTCAAAGACCAGGACCTGAGGATAGATGGGACGATGCCTGTGTGATGTGTCACAGGAAGCTCAGCCTCTTGGGCTGGCAGAGAGAAGGACAGAGGACAGAAGAATGGGGTATGCTGGCTTGAGGCCGCAGAGTTGGTCAAGTTCTGCTGAGACTGGCCTGTTGGGAAGTGAACAACTGTGGAAACTGTTGACCAATCAGTTGCTTGTTCAATCACTCATTCTATCTTCACTGCATCATTCACTCACTCATTCATTCATTCATTCATTCACTCTGTCTTCACTGCATCATTCACCCATTCATTCACTCTCTGTCTTTACTGCATTTTTCTTGGCATGAAGGCATTTCAGAGAACTATAAAGAAGGAAGTACATGCTCTCCTGGAGATCAGATGCTAATGGGAGACTTATGAAAATGAATAAACTTAAGTTGGAAAAAGTAATGTACCAGGTGGAGATAAATGTTCCCCTAGAAGAAAGACCTGTGCTGGGAGGAGCGGTCTTTCCCACTGGGTGGTAGGGTAGGGAAGGCTTTGCCCTTCCACATAGTCCTCATCGACCCCTGGCTTTACAGCTACTGAAGCTGCTAGCATGCTTCAACTGAAGGCATCTCACCTTCATGGGCCAGTGCACAGGTACAATGACTTTTACTTCTTTTTGTTCCCTGGGCCAGAAGTAGTTTCTCAGGGTTATGGGAAAGCTAATGTTCAATGCTCCAAAGCAGGAACATTTCTGTGCTTCAGGGAACCTGAGAGGTGAGAGGCACGAGAGACTGGAGCCTAGAGACCTGGGTGCAAAGAGAACCCAAGGGAGTAGGAGGGCCTTTATAGAGGCTGTTGTTGTTGTTGGTTTCCTCTTTCTTTCTTTGTTTCTTTGTTTCTTTCTTTGTTTCTTTGTTTCTTTGTTTCTTTCTTTGTTTCTTTGTTTGTTTGTTTGTTTGTTTCTTTCTTTCTTTCTTTCTTTCTTTCTTTCTTTCTTTCTCTCTTTCTGTTTTGTTTTGATCTACAATGTATAGTGTGCAGGGCTGAGGTGGTGGATGACGGAGCTGGAAAGGCCAGGAAGAGTGTTCCTGACAAAGCTCGCTGATGTCAAGGTTTATGTGTGACCCCAGCTTCAGAGCCCTCAACCAAATGCTTTTGAAGGATGTCTTCCTTCCTTCCCTTCATACAGATGAGCTCAGCAGGCCTTGCTCCAGGCCCAGCTCTGTGGGTGGCCTCATGATGGGCATGAGCAATTCAGTCTCCCCCTGTCAGAACTGAAGTCAGTGTCTCCAGGGTGCAGCACGCTATATTGGGCATATCGAGGAAGCAGGGAAGGAAAGCCCTCACCGGAGAAGACTTCTAGGGAGATCAAGGGACCACACTTCTAGGGTTTAGATGGAGTGGGAGAGATTCAGTTGCTGTTCTACTGGAACCCAAGCCATTATTGCACGAGAGCTTTAGATGAGGATGAGGCACTGATGTGTTTCCTCCTACCTGCGTCAGACACTCAGTTTACTTATCTTAAAAATGGGGCCATGAAAACTAGCTCATGGGTAAGGTGAGTTAAATGAGATGCGTAGGGCTGGAGAGAGCTCTCAGTAGTTAAGAGCGCTGACTGTTCTTCTGAAGGTCACGAGTTCAAATCCCAGCAACCACATGATGGCTCAAAACAATCTGTAATGAGTTCTGATGCCCTCTTCTGGGGTGTCTGAAGACAGTTACAATGTACTTACACATAATAAATAAATAAATATTTTTTTAAGTGAGATGTGTAAATCAGGATTCTATACATGTGATCTCATTTTCACTGTCCTTCCAGGCAAAAGTTAAAACTTTCAGTGCCTCTTTGAGAACCATTTATCAAGGCAGAGGATTGCTGTCCCATGCTTATACCTCAGCCACCCCAGTTTAGTCACTCCCTGGGTTAGGATGACTATTCCATATTTCCTTGTTGCTTGGCTACATGAATGTTGCAGGCAAAGGTTATGCAATATCCAAACCACAGCGTTTTGTATTTAGGGGCCCTATGGCAGTACAGTGAATGCCTCTGAGTCTCCCAATTGCTGGCCTGTAAGATGGAAGTCGTTAGATAATCCAGAAAATGTGATTAGGACTCATTCATTATCAGCTTGTCCTAGATGTCAGGAAGAGAGACTGTGATCTAGGAGGCTGGGTGTGTCACTTCTGACCCAGAGTACTTAATAGCCAATACCTTCCAGCTGTAAGTACTGCGGCGGTTACCAAGGCAGCCATGTGTTCCAGGGAATGTGCAGGGCTCTCTACCAGACCACATAAGCCTTTATTTTGAGTAATAGCTCAGTCTGTTTAACTGCTGGAGTTGATTCATGTCTCTAGCAGTACAGAGTCCAATAGAGCCCGTATGTCACCTTATGGGACTGCTTGAAGAATAAGAATCAGAACTTGATATAAGCGATATGCAGTGTCTCTCTAATGAAGAACGTGCTCTGCTGTGCTCCCTCCTGCCTCTGCAGCCTCCTTCATTGGGCTCTGCCTCCATGTTTGATGCTGTCCTACTCACCTCCAGCTCGAAACATCATGGCACTTTCCCCACTCGGCCTGGCCTTATCCCCACCGGGCTGCATTTCCTACCCACTTTATATTTCGATGTTGCATGGCAGGATGAAGAAAGCCTTTCAGAGAGTCTTGGACCCTTTCGGACACTATTGCTCTCCCACTATTGCTCTCTTCCCATGCTCAACTATGACTCTGGCATCACCACTAGCTCCAGAACACACACCCTGGTCTTCCGAATGTAAAAGTGAGCTCTGATCTACCACAGCCTTTGTTGTCCCGGACAGGCCTGGACAGTACCCACTTGCTGCCAGCACCACCATCATTCCAGTTGAATGCCCAACCCCACCTACCCTGCCCTCTTCATCAGGCTTGCAGTGTGACACGTGAGGAAGGGGCCAGGCACATCAGCCTAGCAACAATTCTACCATCTGTTCACCAGGCAAATGAAGTAGGTGCCGCATCTCCTAGCAGCCTCCCTTGTCACTGTCGCTTGATCTCCTGCACTTCCTACACAGCGTGACAAGTATATGCATTTCCAATCCTAAATTGTGTTTCTCATGAGGCCCCAGGCTTAAAGGTGATGACTGGACATTGGAGATGACAGGGACTGACCTGGCTCCATGTCAGCACTCTGGGGAGAGCTGGTGTCCGCGGGCCCTGCAGCCCCCTCTCCAAGGCCATCGGATCCCAGAGGACAGGGTAGTACGCTTTCTGTTAAGGAAGAGAAGAGGAGGCAATAAGCATGATTGGTCTCTAATGCTTTCTTTCATACTTGTCCCCAGAACCCTTTGCAAATGTTTGCCAGTTGGGGCATGGGCTTCTAACTCTGAAGACCTTGAATAAAGTCATCTCCATTGCTTTCCATGGCTCCTGGGAGAGCTTTGCTCTGTGCTGCATTTATCTTGCTATGAGTTTAGTCACCTTGTCTTACAGTCAAGCCTTGTCTTCCCTGCATGTACGTTTTCTTGTAGACCCAAACTCTCCAGGGCAGAGGCTATATGGCTGGTCTCTGCAGCACACCTGCCCAGTGTAAGGCTTGAAGCACAAGAGCAATTGTTTGATGGACAGAGAGGATTGATCCTGTGCTCTGTGATGAGCAGAAAGCACACAGTGTGGGGCTGAACCCCAAAGGTACCAGCCTTGTGACAGTGCACTCAGTGGCCTGCCAGGAAAATAAGCGAGGCACCTTGGCTCTTTGAACCTTGGCACTTGGCTTAGGAAATGGATCTGCTTCACTGGGATGTCCCATGTAGACTTCAGAGTCACTTGGGCAGAGTCACATGGTTCTCCCATGAGCGAACTGTGCTCCGGCCCTTTGTCAAATCACCTTCCCTTTCTTAGTCTCAGTTAGATCACTGGAAAAGAGAAAACTCTGAACTGAGCAGCATCTGAAATTCTTTCTTGTCCTAGAATTCAAAGACTATGAATTTGACTCACAGCACCACTGGTATCCTTACACAATAAATTGTCAAATGAGTGCAAGAAATTACACCCCATTAGTAAAGAAGGGAGGGGCTACAAGGTTTTACGTCATTTGTCTTGGGTGATTTCAGCAAAAGGAAATGGAATCTGAACATAGAACCTCGAAAACTGCAGGTCCAAGCACCATAACAGACATACCTTCTGCATAAAGAGCTTACAGGCAAAGATCTGGGTGACAAGACACTTAATTTATCTGAGTTTTGTTCTCAAGCCATTATTTGAGAAGTTCCCTGGATACATATTTGCCAAATATACCTTTGAACCCAGCTAAGAAGTCATTATCTCTTATAAAGTGAGGAATTACTGGTAATTCCCATTAAAAACAAAAATCTCGCAAGTGTGAAAATTTACTAACTCTCCCTGTGCCTCGGATGTTTCTCTACTGTAAATTTCAACTTCTCTAAGGAGAGAGTAGCTACCAGACAGGAGCACTTCCAGGCTCTGCCCAAGTGCAGGGACTCCCATTCTCCCACAGCCAAACTCCACTGACCTCATGAACTACTACAGAATAATGAAAAGAAATCTGGAAAAAAATAAAAAAAACAAAAACAAAAACATAAAACCACCACCAAAACCAACAAAAAAACCTTCTTCTAAATTAAATTAGAGGGCTGAGGAGATGGCCCAGTCCTGAAAGCATTTTCCCAATAGCCTGAAAAATTCAGTTTGGATCTCTAGAGACTGTCTGTCTGTCTGTCTGTCTCCCTTCCTCCTGCCCTCTTTCTTTGCCTGCCTACAAACAAACACCCCCCCCCACACACACACACACAGGTCTGGCATCATGTTTCTACAATCCCAGCAGCGGTGAGTTTGGAGGCAGAGACAGGCCAGCCCTGGAAGTTGGCTGGCTTAACCAACTTGGTGAGAAGTTCCAGGCCAGTGAGAAACCACGACCCAAACATAAAGTGGAAGGTAGCTGAGACGCAACAACCAAGGCTGACTTCTGATCTTTACACACATGTGCATTTGTACACCTGCACACATATGAACACTATCACAAGAAACACCGCGTGCGCGCGCACACACACACACACACACACACACACACACACACACACACGACGATAAAGCTGATCTACTAAGTTAAAATATGACTCTCATTTTATGCCTCTCAAACGGCTCTAGGACTTTGTCCTTTCCTTTCAGTTCCTGTAACAACCACCATGACCAAAAGCAACTTGGGGAGGAAAAGGTTCATCTCATCTTATAGCTTACAATCCAACACTGAAGGAAGCCAAGACAGGAACTCAGGCCAGAAACCTGGTAGCAGGAACTGAAGGATAAGCCATAGAAACTTGCTCAGCTTGATTTCTGATCCAGCCCAGAGGTAGCACTGCTCACAGTGGGATATGCCCACTTAGCTCAATCACTAATGGAGAAATTGCCCCATAAACATGCTCATAAGCCAATCTGATGGAGGCAATTCTTCAATGTCCATCTTCCTGGGTGACTCTAACCTGTTAAGCTGACCGAAACTAACCAGCAAAGACTCAACTCCTATTCACAAGATCTTTATCATGAGAATATCATCCCCTGAGAATTCTAAGAGATTAGCAACTTGCCTTGCTCCACTCTACCCATGGGTGAGGTCACGTATGCCTGGTGTGAGTGTCAGGACCTATCCCGAATTACCTGTGGCTTTTAGGCTCTAGATCTGTTGAGTTTGTTCCTAAAGATCTTGCTGGCATACTCGTCACATTCACTGATACGGGCGGATGATGAGACTGAACGCTTGTCCAGGTTATCAGATTCCACTGAGCCCACAAAGGCTGTAGACCAAAGCCATGTGACAGCCTCACAACTGGTAAAGCCGCAGAACTGCCCTGTCTGTTCCTTTCCAGCCTTCACCATGGCTAAGGCAGCAGGGAGGACAACCTCTTTTATTACTGTATTCTCAGTTTTCAGTCCACATCACAATGACTGTTCATGAAACCAAAATATTCAAGCTTGTTTGAATGCTAGTTTGCTTTCTACTGCTGGGATAAACACCATGACCAAAACTAAGTTGGGGAGGAAAGGGTTTATTTCCATTTACAAAAAATAGTCTGTCACGAAGGAAGTCAGAGCAGAGGCTGAAGGCAGGAATCTGGAGGCAGGAAGTGAGGCTGAGACTAAGGGTGAGCGCTATGTACTGGAATGCTCATCTGGCTTCCTTAAACAATCCAGGAGCCAGGCCAGGAGTGCTTTATGTCCTCCTATATCATTAATAATCAAAACTATACCCCACAAAATTGCCTAGGGACCAATTTTATGGAGGTCTTATCTCCATGAAGAGTCTCTTTTCCTAGATATGTCTAAGTTTGGGTCAAAGTGACAAAAACCAACCAGCACACATGAATGGCTGAAAAAGTAATAGCATTCCATTGAAGGGAGGTCTAGTTAGGAATGGATTTCATTCATTCATTCATTCATTCATTCAATGAACCTGATGCTGGGTGGGTAAACTGAGGACAAAAATCTTGACTCTAGAAACTTCATAGGCAAAGAAAAAGTTTGACCACAAAAAATTAATGATATTCCTGCAATTTCTTAAGAATTATAGATAAACCATAAGTGAAAACAGGAATTAGAGAGTCTCCTTGGCTGACAAACTAGGGGCAGGTAATTTAATAGAGCATGTGCTATGGAAACTCAGTCTTACCCCAGGGGACAGGCTACAGCATAGGGAGAGATAGGGTTCTCCAAGCAAGGGAGAGAGGAAAGGGCAAACACATGCACTCATCCTGCACTGCGGCTCTATACAGAGTAGCAGACATTGTAACACAGGATCTGAGAGCTTCAACGGGCAGGGTCCCAAGGACCATGTCAGATCTGCAAGCACTGCTTAGTGATAGGAGGCCAAGAGGGCTTTTGTGAAGGGGGTGATTTTATTGGAGATAAGCTACAGACAGGTGAAGAGTCTGAAGAGGAGGCAGTCAGGACAGGCAGCTCCTGGCTATCTGCTAGGCATTTGGCTGACTGTTAGGCATGCTGATCTCTGTGAGTCTTCTAAGTAGCTGTAAGAAGCAAGGATTATCCTCTCTGCCTTGCTGGTGAGGGAGGGAAGCTGTGGGGGCTCTGGGTTGCTTTCCCCAAATCCTCAGCTAGCCAGCAGTGGAGACACGCTCTCAGCCCTGTTTGTTCCTTTGTGAGTGTGCGTGGAAGCATGTTCTGACTGTGTACACAACGTGTCCACCTAACACCCCAGCTTCTGCTCCTCTGTGCCGTCTTGCATGCCCCGGGATGTTTGTGGCTCCATATCTCAGGGGCCATCCTGACAGAGAGCACTTGGCTCTCTTGCTGTTAGTCTCTTCCCTAAAGGACGATAGACCAAAAGGAAAAACTGTCCCTCGGTCCCAAATGACAGCCACCGCCATTATTCATACCATGGGGGGAGGGGAGCAGCGTCCTCTCAGTCAAAGAGCTCTTACTTTCCTCCCTCGCATCTCAGCTAAAGCTGAGATCACTGAAGCAGTGGGCTCTGTTGTGCACACTGAGACCCAAGTGTGAGGCAGAATAATTCACGAGGGCATCAGTACGTCCTTGCTCATGGATGAACTAAATCACTATTTTGGCCCAAAGCATTGGATCCACTCGTCATTGGTCTGAAATGTCTGAACTATGAGACAAAGGGAGTCAACTTTCTCTGACTTTCCTTGACTTTCTCTGGTATTTTGTCACAGTGACAGAACAGATGCTCCGAGTGCCTGGGGAGTCCTCCAGGCAATCCTCCCTGAACAGTGAGCTCATCCCTGAGTCCACCTGGAGCACCACCAGCTCTCTGGCCTGCAGCCAATCTCCTAGCTTCTTACATATCCTCCTTAAATGGAGGTGGAAATAATGAGGGCCACAGAATAACAATAGACAGCGCAAGAACTCCTCTGGTTTATCTATTTACCTGTTTATTTATTTTTAGAGAAAGGCCCCTATTGTATAGTTTAGGCTGGCCTCAGGCACTAGGGTGCTCTTCTTATCTTTTAATGCACAACATTCTGGGCATTGCTAGCACCTCAGTGAGGACGGTGTAGTAGTGAATATTAATTAAATCTGACAGGATCTAGAATGAGCTAGGATATAATTCATTGGATACACCTGTAAGGGGTTTTCTAGACTGCACTGATTCGTGTGGTTGAACCCACCTTAATTGTGGGCAGCACCATTGTCTTAGTCAGGGTTTCTATTCCTGCACAAACATCATGACCAAGAAGCAAGTTGGGGAGGAAACGGTTTATTCAGCTTATACTTTCCACATTGCTGTTCATCACCAAAGGAAGACAGGTCTGGAACTCAAGCAGGCCAGGAAGCAGGAGCTGATGCAGAGGCCATGGAGGGATGTTTCTTACTGGCTTGCTTCCCTTGGCTTGCTCAGTTTGCTCTCTTTTAGAACTCAAAACTACCAACCCAGGGATGGCACCACCCACAGGGGGCCCTCCCTTCTTGATCACCAACCAAGAAAATGCCGTATAGCTGGATCTCACGGAGGCACTTCCACAACTGAAGCTCCATTCTCTGTGATCACTCCCGCCTGTGTCAAGTTGACATAAAACCGACCGTGCAGCCATTCTGTGGGCTGGGGTCACAGAGTGAATACAAGGGAGAGAGCAGGTTGAGCATCTGTACTCTCTCCCCTTCCCGGCAGCTGCCCCCAGGCTCCTGCCCCCATGCCTTCCTAACGATGGACCATTCCCTCACACCATAAACCACACAAGTGCTTCCTTGATGGAGATGCTTCTGTTGGGGATTAGGTCATGGCCGTGACTTAAGATAACTGAGTTTCTCCCCAGCTGAAGCAATGGGTGTGTGGAGGAAGAAAGTTCTGCAGCCATACCGAGATGTTCAGTTATGGCCTCACCTGCACGAGCCCTGCATTTGTTTAGCTTTTTTGTCTTTTCTTTCCTGTGGTGTGGATGCTCCTCGGCAATAGCCATCATTTCTGGATTCCGAGCTTCTCTCTGCATCCTCCTTCCATATTAGCTGCCTTATTCCTGAGGTTCAAACAAGCCAGAGAATCTTTAGCCCTTACGAGATTTCCTATCACCAGCCTGTTTTGAAGAGGGATGTAGATCTTCCAGAACACAGGAGATGCTCCAGAAAACCAGCTCATTATTGTCTAAGTCATTAGTTCAAAATATTTCACCTTGTTGCTGAGCTGAGAGCTTTGGTTTCTAATCCAAGCCAATTACAGATGCCGTCCCATTTGATAACCTCTTAATATTGCCAGTTCTCCAAGTTCTTTGCCTAGAATCAGACCGGATTGAGAGGAGAGGAGCCCGTAAGGCCTAACAGGGGAAGCACGAAGCCTCCAAACTAGATCTAAACACTCTTCTGAGCATGTGGGTCAGGCCAGCCCAGGGAAGCGTCAGGATAAATGCTCAGTAAAACTCCTCTTCCTCTGTCTCTGTAAGAAAACAGGCTCGTTAAATTTTCAAGTCAACAGAAGAAGAGAAGGCATACTACATGCTCGAGTTCACTTGTAGTACTGACCTTTAAAGCCTATCTTTCTAGACTAAGCAGAGCAGATTATATCATTCTTGTTATGGTAACTGCAGTTGATGGTGATTCAATGTTCAGATCCGAGAGTAAACAGACACAACCATATATAAATTCACAGACAGATTCTCTCTCAAAACCAGAATGACACCTTCTCCAAAGACTATAGCAGTGATGTGATCCAAGCTGTCTTGTCCTGCTTGGGGCAGGTCCAGGTAAGAGCCCTGGGCTTGCTTATACCCCTCCTCTGTCACCTGACTTCCTCTCTGTCATCAGCCTCGAATGTCAGCCATCTCAGATGCTCCAACATTTTCCTGTGGGCGAGCACTTATATATTTTAAATGCATGGGGTCCCAGGGTAGGGATAATAAAGGCAGCAGATAGCTTATAAAATCTCCCTATGAATTTATTTTATTATTTTATGGCCCCATTTTCTTTAATTTTGTTATATATGTCTGTGCATATATATTTTCCTAAATACATATGTAGTTCTCAGCTCAATGAATATTTAACTGGATGTCCTCATTTGTGAGGGAATGAGAGGCTTTTATGCAGGGCCTCTGTGGGAAAAACCAGCAGTGGAAAGAAGGTTAAATCTCGCCGGCCATTTTCTTGCCCAGGGATAGTAGCTGATTTTTCTCTTCTATTTCCTTACTGGTGGTTCTGACATTTATGCATGGCTGGTTCACAAAGTCAGCCATGGCACGACATGAATTGCAAGAGTTCCCAGAGGTTTTCTGGCCAAATCCAACTCTTGTGTGTGTGTGTGTGTGTGTGTGTGTGTGTGTGTCTGTAATGGCTGAGAAGAAGGGTTATTGCAGGGTTCCAAAAGAGAGAAGGCCAGCTATGTGTCCTTTACAGCAGATATACTATAATCCAAGTCCTAGTAGGAAATAGGCCTTTTTATTGCTAATCAAAATAGAACTATATCTTCTAGGTAAACTGGTGTCCTTAGAAAGAGGGGTACACAAGTCAGACGGATATGTACATGGTTATGATAACATACCTATGGCAATGGGACTTATGCCATCACAGGTCAAGACATTTCCATAAGTCAGGAGAGAAGCTTGAACAGGTCATTCTCTGTTCCAGCATCTTCAGGGAAGCCTAGTTCTGCTGTCACTTTGACCTGGGACTTATTGTCTCCATGACTGTGAGTAAACAAACTCCTGTTGCTTGTCCTATTCCTATATATGGTTTAGTACAGCAGCCCTCAGAAACTCACACAATGAGCGTAAGAGTTAATCTTGATATCAACGTGACAGGGTTTAGAATCACCATGGAGACCTCTGAGCATGTCTGTGAGAGAGTGTCTGGACTGAGTTAGCTGAGGTAGAAAGACACTTTCTAAATGTGGGCAATAGCATCCCGTGGGCTCAAACCTCCGATTGCATAAAGGGAGAAAGTGTCCTGAGCACCCTCATTCCTCTCTCAGCTTCAGGCTATTGACATAGTGCAGCCAGATGCCTCACGTCCCCACCACCTTGCCTTTCCTGCCATGATGTGAGATATCAGTGGTTCTCAACCATGGGTCGAAACCCCTATGGGGTCATATATCAAATATCCTGTATATCAGATATTTATACCACAATTCATAAAGGTAGCAAATTACAGCTAGGAAGTAACAACAAGATAATATTATGTTTGGGGATCACCACAATGTGATATGCACTGTATAAAGGGTTGCATCATTAAGAAGGTTGAAAACCACTGAACTATATGCTCTAACTGTGAGCAAAAATTAAATCTTCTCTACTTAAGTTGCTTTTATCATGTATTTTATCATGGAAATATTGAACGTCTGCAGGAGAGAAAGAAGCACACAGCTTGTGAGAACCAGACCAGAGCTGCCCACAGCATAGGACAAACCCTGCAGGACAAGTCCTTCATCCTAAATCTACTGTACTTTGGCCTTGTCTCCAGCTGGGTCAGCTAACTCTTTCTTGGGTTCTTTGAGACAGTGGGGAGTCACATTGTTCTAAGTACAATGGAATAGGTCTCAGTTAATACTGCTGTTGATACTTAATAATTACCATTGATATTAAAGTTAAGTAAGAGTGACACAAGCGATTCCACCTGATGCTGACTCTATCAAGATGGAGACAGAAGCCCACTGGATCCTGCTGCTGTAAATGCTGTCCTACAATCCACTCTTCTCTCTGCTTCCTTTAATCCACCTAAAAGCCAGAATAAAATTGGAAAGAATTTTCTTCTGCCAAGTTATGCTTTTTTTCTCAATCCAAACACAATTGTGTGCCTGGGTCCTTGCTATGCCCCAAAGCAAAACAAAAAAGGCACAAAGCCTTTCTCAGGTTTCACATTTCCTTGGCTGCAGCAACTAACGGAGCTTCATTTCTTCCTCTGTTCTGTCTTCAGATTTTTTCTTTTCTCATCCAGCTCTTGTCTGTCCAGAGCTCTTGTGCCAGCAGTAAGGGCTCTCGGCGAGCAGAGGAGAGAAACGCTCTCACAAAGCTGAAAGAGTGGAACTGATTACCCTTCTTGGACAAGAAGCGAAACCCCTCATGCAGTTCACTAGTTTTCCCCAATAGCTCCCGAACAGGGTTCTTGGCAGCGTATTGTGCCTGGTTAGTGGGGTCTGAGTGATGAGTGTAATCTTGTACATCAAAAGATAATTGTTAAAAGTCTAGCTTAACTCTGGAGGATGCCATGGTGGTAGAGGACAAACAGAACCATTATACCTGGAAGAGTTCATGACAGAAAAAGAGGCACGATCCTCTCGAAAGGAGTTGGGACAGCAGCTACATACAGGAGCCAGAATTATTGACTCCAGTATGTGTCAGAGTTCATTGTCCGCTCCCAAGAGTAAAGGGAAATCCTGATCTTCAGTCTTTCTACTCAGGAGATTGCATAGGAACAGGAGGCCTTTATCAGAAGGCAGCCACCCTGATCAGAGAAATCAGAAAAGAGCAGGTTTCAGGAATAAGCACTGGACAAGCCAATGGGTACATCTGAGAAGTCTGAACAGACACTGTGACTACATGACTATTGGCTCCTGGTTCATTTCCCATACTGCTATTCTCTGCCCTGCTCTATTAGAGGGAGAATTGGTTTTCTCAATCTCCCTGAGTTCACTGGATCCTGGGCAGGTTTGACTAATAAAAGTCCCTGCACAGCCAGGGTCTCTTGCTTCATCTCTTGCTTCATCTTCCTCTCTTGCTTCATCTTAGATAGCATGTCCAGCAGTGGCCACATACCCTCCTTGTCTTGGGGCAGGAGATGCACTTTGCTAAGTGGTTCTAGCCCCTCATGATTGTTGCTTACTGTTCCCTCCGCATCGTCCTTCTAGCCTAGAAGTGAGAGGGATTGCCTGCTGCAGCTGATCCCTGGACTGTTTCTTAGCCATTTCCTCAATTTTGCAATGAATTTCCTGTATTAGATTCCCTTGGCTGAAACACCTGGGATGGTTTCTGTTTTCCTGCCTGGACTTGAGCTGATGAAGGTCTGGGGGACATGTGCAGGTGGCAGTGCTGCTTGGGAACTCTCAGGGCAAGATTGCACCAATGCTCACCCACCAAGGTCAGGGTTTGGGCTGAGCTAGCGAGCTCACTGTGGGCCTGGGTGGGAGGCAATGGGCAGTAGCTGAGGCGTGCAGGGGGCGAGTGTGTGTGTGTGTGTGTGTGTGTGTGGTCTGTCTGTCTGTCTCTGTCTGTGCGGTGGTGGGGGGCGGAGACAGAGACTGAGACAGAAACAGAGTTAAATGTGACTCTGGTAAATGAACAAATGAACATTGGGAAAGTCAACCATCTATCGAGCCACTGAATGCCCGTAAGTTCCACCATGACAGGCAAACTCTTGAGGGAGGTCAGGGTGTCCTGCTTTAGTTCAGGGGGGCCCGGAGTTTAACAAAACCAATGACAGTCCAGGAAAGACAGAATTCAGCAGAAATGGTATGATGGCATGACCACTGAGAGACAGTACAGTCTTTGTTAGTTAAAAAAAAAAGAAAGAAAGAAAAAGAAAAGAGCACTTAAATGTATTTTTTAAAGTATGTATAAACAAACAGACACCAGCTGGAACTGAAGGGTAAAAAACCAAACCAAACCTAACCAAGTCAAAAATTACAAAACACAACAAACAAGAAAACTAGAAACAAGGCATAAAAGCCCAGCCACCTCTCCACATGAGCCAGTGCCCTGGGTGGCAGGTTCACCGCAGAGGCCGGCTCCTCACCATGAGCGAGGCTCTGGGATCTGGGGACAAATTTGCTTTCTACTCTGCTCAAGCCTTGGTCACAGGTGGCCTTTTATTGACGGATCCAAGTGTGTGGGGGCGATGTCCTCCATTGGAAGAGAAAGGGCCACCAGGTGTGGGACATCAGGACTGTTAACGAACAGTCACAATGCACAGTCACCTCCCTGGAAACCAGCCCCAGGGAGGAAGCCGAGGCTGAGACTTCCTCTCCAGCTCGGGCTCCTTCCCCACCTGCTCAGCCCCCCAGGCCCACCCAGGTGGACACCTGCTAGCTATCTTAGACAAACAGAAAACAGCCAGAGGAAAGACCAAGACAGGAGAGAAAGAGCTCTTCCTGAAGATAGGAAAAACAAGGAAAACCAGGAGGGAGGGTGTATTTTACATATCTCCCCCTTTACTTTTTGAAAACATTATCATATATATTATATTTTACATGTTTTACATGTTTAACATCACACATGTCCCATGCTTAAAAGAATTTCTAAAGCTATGGATTTCAAAAATACTGTGCAGACAGTACAGAGAATTCCCCCATGCCCTGCAATGAATTTTCCTAATATTAACCTTTTGCTACAATGCTGCAGTTGTTACAGATGATGAACCAAAACGGAAATTATTTTAACTAACACCTATAGCTTATTCAGCTTCCCAGGGTTTATATCTAATGCCTCCTTCTCATCCTGGATCCCAGCGATGATGCCTAATTCAATTTAGTTGAATTTAGTTCCTCTTGGTTGGGCTAGTTCTTCAGATGCTCTGTGATAGTCTGGAGAACAACAAAAAGGTCATTTCGGGATACTTCCACTCTAATGATTAATGTTGATTAGCAACTTGATAGGCTCTAGAATCACTTAAGAAACCTCTGAGCATGTCTGGGAGAGAGAGTCTAGATAGAATTACTGAAATGGCAAGGCTCAGCTTCAATGAAATAAACTCCATTACATATGGTGGGGTCCTAGACTGAATAAAAAGAAGAACATGAACCACCACCAGTTTTCATCATATTTTCCTGTATATGCCTCACTTTATAGCCATCACACTATAGGGAATTCCATATTCCTATGCCTTCCTCATCATGGTAGAATGAGTCCCCTCCAGCTGATAGAAACTCTTCTTTTCTTAAGTTATAGTCTGTCTGTGCTGAATAGTTTGTCAACTTGACGCAAGCTAAAGTCATCTGAAAGGAAGGAACCTCATTTGAAAAAATACCTCCATAAGATCGGTCTGTTAGCAAGCCTGTAGGGCATTTTATTACTTAGTGACTGATGGGGGAGTGCTCAGTCCATTGTGGGTGGTGCCACCCATGTGCTGTTTGTCCTGGTCCTGGTGGTCCTGGTGGTCATTCTACAAGAAAACAGGCTAAGCAAGCCATGGAGAGCAAGCCAACAAGCAGCATTCCCCATATGGCTCTGCATCAATTCCTACCCTGTTTGAATTCCCACCCTCACTGCTTTTGATGAACTGTTATTTGGAACTGTGTTTTAAATAAACCCTTTCCTCCCCCAAGTTGCTTTGGTTATGGTGTTTTATCATAGCAATACTAGCCCTAACTAGGATACCTCACAGCAGCAAGAAAGCAGTAACTAACTCACCCACTATTGGACTCCATTGGGATGTTCTTTGGGGCTAGAAGATCAGGAAGGGTGCCTTACTCTTACATATGCTCTTATGTGTCTTAATGGTACTTACTATAGAAGTATGTCCGAACCCTTGCTGAGGTCACTGGCTAATATCCCTGACTCACAGAAATGGTTTGCACGTGGTCACCAAAGCACATGGTTCTGGTGTTCTTGCCCCTGGGGATGTCACCAAACTCTCACAGTCTGCTCACAATCCACATCTGCTACACAGAGTCTTGACTTTTTCGCCACCTTTTTCTCTAGCCTTGCTACATCTTTCAGACATTGACCCCTATGCTTTTACCCTTTCCTTTACCAAACACGCCATCCTCCTGCTGACTGCCTGGAGCTCCCATTGACAGATATAGAATAGCACAACCCCTCATCTTGGGAGTAGAACTTAATCCCAGTTTCTCTGTGCGTGGAGGGTTCTTCTCTAATCCTGAGACTCTGACTGCCATCCCAAGTCCAGTGCCTGGACCACAATGGTTATTAATTTTTCTTGGTCTTCCCTGCTGTGAATTTCCTGATTGGGGTCTGTCATGTTTACTGGGATGTTGGGGGTTGGTCTGGGGCTGCTTGAATTTATAGGCTCTATTCTGTACTCCAAGAGGAGCAAATTCCCAGCCTTTGCTGTGCAAACCTTACTCCCCAATTTAAAACCATGGATTAAAAAAATGGCTACAACTAATTACTGGGTAGAATAGAAGGAGGTAGAGTTTGAGTTACCAGTCTGGGGGGTCACAGGTAGGGACTGCAAGGGGAAAGAGTGAGAGACGGGGAGAGGGAGAGAGGAGAAGGAGAGGGAGAGGGTAAGGGAGAGGGAGAGGGAGAGGGAGAGGGAGAGGGAGAGGGAGAGAGAGAGAGGGAGGGAGAGGGAGAGAGAGAGAGAGAGAGAGAGAGAGAGAGAGAGAGAGAGAGAGAGCAGAGGAGGAGAAGATGAAGAAAGCAAGAGGACTCCATTAGTTATGATGGACCAGCCGCACATGCCCAAGTAAAATCCTTGTCTAGGACACCAGACTGCTGGAGCAGAGTAACACAGGAACACACAAACAACAAGCATTTGGGGAACACAGTTGTGGAATTAGACAGGCTCACATTAGAGAATTAGATTAGGGGTCATCCCCCAGTAACCACGCAGAGCCTGATAAAGAAATCAGAGTTTGAGTCTCATTCATTAGAGGCTAGATGCGGTTAAGCATAATTCATATTATTTTACACTGGGACATTAGATAGTAACTGATTCTTAGTGTCTGTTGAATGAATGCATGAGCTTCTGATGCATTTCCCACATTTTTTAGAGTGGTCTGGACTTTCATGTTTCCTCAGCTGGATAATGAAGCTCTGGAAAAGAACAGATCCTGCTTAGGAAAAGAAGCCAATTGCAAAGCTTGCCAGTGAAGTCACTTCTTGCAGATTTTCCAGAACATGCTAGATATCATCAATTGCTCTTCTCCCCTTCTATTTTTTTTTTGGACATGACCTTGGTCTCCCTGTAGGAGCATCCATATGTGAGACTGTCACCAGATATTTAATCTAGCAGCTTCTAGATGGTCGGGAGAGCGTTTTTCCTTCTAGAGCTGAGTTTAGGACCAAAACACTGCTCACTTGCATGGCTAGATAGTAGGAACTTGTTAAGACAATACCAATAGCAGTTCTGACATCAGAGGGGAAGGTCTGGCCTTTGCCTGACTGGTAGGGAACAGAGCCAAGCCCCTGAGCCCCATTTTCCACACCAGATACTGTAGGAAGATAACCCTCTACTCCTGTGCCAGGGGGCTGCTGAGAAGACCTAGGGATCCAAGCACAACAGCACATGTTTCACAGGGAAGCCCAACCAAAGAGGAAAGGACTTTTGGGTCCTCATCAGCAACACAATGACCCCCCCTCATTCATGTTTTCTGATCCTATGACATTTGATTAAGGAAAAAGTGCTCAGTAGGTGGAGAAGGGAGGAGCTCCGTCAAGATCAAGGAGAGCTTTTAACACAAGTGGCTGCCCTTTTAACTAAGAGCAAAACACACGTGCAGAAGCCGGTGGTTCGATGACATAAAGAGCACAGGATTTGCCTTTGGAACAATTCTGTGGCCCCTTTCAACCTGCTCCACTCACCCAGCTTGCTGGGGCAGGAAGAGCACGTGTTGCCCGAGGAGACTTACTTCCAGCATTCGGTGAACATTGTGCCACACTCATGATACAACGTAATGTGTGTGGAAATTAACTGCACTCTGAAATTCTGTACAACACAGAACAAAGAAAATAAGTCAAAAGGACATCGGATTGAAAAACCAGTATCTGTCGGATGTAACGCAGATTAAGGTTAATGCCCACTCAGCAAAGATCCGATGAAAACGGTGAGGTGAATAAATAAGTTGGGCAGGAGGCCAACTGCACAACAAGTATGTTGAGTGGGTAAACAAGTGGGGGAAATGCTCAGTTTTTCTACTAATCAAATAAATGAAAATCAAGGCAAAGCAAAATATCATTATATCTAAATTAGTCATCTAAATTTGAATTTAACTTCAAATGGCTTCAGATTCATAGGAAAGTGACAATCTATTTGGAGGAAGCTAGTTAAAAAGCATACTTATAAAAAAAAAGCATACTTATTGGCCACCTTCTGTATACTCCCCTTATCAGATATACTGAATGCATGAATAGAACTCCAAAAAGAAGCTGGAGAGAGAACCTAAGGTAGAAGGTGAGAAGATAGAGCTGGGGGTAGACTCTTCCTTCTCATGAAGAACCCTTTGCAGATGACAGATGACTCCCACCCTGAGCCCAGGCTCCAAAATACAAGGCCACCATCTGCACTCAGAAAGGACAGCTGGAGGGCTTTCCCTTTTTCCTCTAGTCGACTGTAAGAGCAGAAGGTGACAGCTGGCCTGTTGATGATCTACAAGTTCCTGGCTCTCAGCATCCACAGGAGACAGAGGTGGCTCATGTGCATCCCATATGACCCTCTCTTCACATACTGACTGACCCAGCTCCAGAGAGGAGTGCCAGCATTCCCGATATACAGTGTTGGCCACAGAGAGTCTAAAGATGGATTTCTCTGAGTGAGATTCAGGTCTCCTGTGAGTAGCAGTACCTAGGAGAATAAAATTGTTGATCAAATGAAAGTCAGTCATCCAGAAACTAAGCTTGATCAGTTGATCTGATTGAAGGGTAGAACCTGGAGACCAGATTCCAGGAGGTTTAATAAGACCAGGGAGCCAGAAATGGAAAGTTCTCTCTCTGTCTTAGGTGTTTCCTCCCATAGTCTACAGGTTACTACTCTAGCCCTGTAGAAAAGGACACTTCTCAGTTTGGTTTCAGTTCTTGTGTGACCCCTGCCCCCAACCAAATATTGGTAGCTGCCCAAAAAATGTAGAGCTAGCAAAGCTCTGTAAGTTCACAGTGGCCTAGACAGCAAACCATTTCCCCCAGAAGAGGCTGCCAGGCAGAATGGGGCCTGTTCATTAGCTGCCCTACACCTGTAGCCATATTTGGTGTTCTGTCTCTACAACATGGAGACTGGACTTCTTACTGAATTTTGTATCCATCTCAAATCTGTCATGAACTCTACCTCGTAGTAGATATTTATACCTTGTAATTAAGTCTTAGGTGAATGGAAGATTGAACAACTGGCTGCCTGGATACAATGAAATGTTTACAAGGTTCAACCCTCAACTCTATGATAGACATGAGTAAAAGAAGCAACAAAGATGACCCAAGAGAGACCTGTGTAAGGGGATAGATGACAGCAGAAGCAGGGGCTTGGGGAAGGCAGGTGTGATGGCAAGTATCGGTGTCAACCTGCCTACATCTGGAATTAACTAAAACCCTAGCAGTTGGGTACACTTGTGAGGAACTGTTTTCTTAATTAAATCATTTGAAGTGGGAAGGGCCACTTTTACTCCAGATCTTTTGAGTTGGGAAGATCCATCTTTAATCTGGGCCATCCCTTCTGGTGATAGACTATATAAAGGATACAGAAGAAGGATGCTTTTGCTCTTTGCCTGTTTGTCCTTTCTCTGGCTGGCAAACTCATTCCTTTGCTGGCTTTAGAGCCAACCTCTTCAGGATTTCAGCACTGGAGAATATACTGACTAAGGACCAGTTGAGACATCCAACCTTGTGGATTAAACAACTACTGGATTCTTGGATTTTCCATTGGTAGACAGACATTCTTGAACTAGCTGGACCATAGCCTGTATACCGCTGTAATAAATTTCCTTCAAAGAAACACACACACACACACACACACACTTTATTACTTCTGTTCCTATAAAGAACTCTGACTAATACAGAAGGGTTATAGCCACACTAGAACATGGACTTGTCAGGACTGATAAATGATAGTAGGACAGGCTGAGAGATTGGACAAGGAGGCAGTTTCCCCATTTTAGACAGTGCAGAAAGTACCGTTGCTTGGCAAGGCATAGATCCAATTGTGCCACTTCATATTGATGGCAGTATGACTGAAGAAAGGAGATTGTGAGCTGGGCTTTGTCAGAAAGGAAGCAAGCCTGTCAGCTCTGCCCAGGACATGCTCTTACCCCATTTCCAGCTTTCAGATCCTTGACCATCAGGAAGCACAAGAAGACCAAAGCTAGGGCTGACCTGAGCAGAGTAAAAGGAAGTTCCTTCTGTCTCAGCTAGGCCCTGAGGCCTTTGAGTGAGTAGGCCAGAAGAAGCTCTGATCCTTGAACTCCCCTCCTGTATGACATCACCAGGGAGAGCCTACTTCATTTCTGTAATAAAATGGGACCCAACTTAAGCTGCAAAATGTAGTGCAAAGAGCACACTGGAGTTAGACAGGCCTGGTCCAATCCAAGGTCTGCAGTTCATTAACAAGCACGCCAAAGTGAGAGCCTTCCTTTCTTCTGTCTCCTCATCTGTTAATGAGGGCAATAACAGTCACTCTTCAGGGTAAATGTCAACTTAAACAAGCTCGTGCAGGCCTAGAAGTCTCTCTCTCCTTAGATGTTCCTACAAAACATCTAGTTCATCCTTTAAGCAATATGGAAAAATTGCTATAAAAATGTCTACCATGTATTTATTAATTATTTCTATGTGCTTGATACCCTGAAAAAAAGAGGAGGATGAGGATGCGGGTGAAGAAGAGACTCAGATATCTCTCTGGACTTGAAGGGGAACATCCAATGCTATCCACACTCATTCCCTAGTTGGTGTGCACATATTATGCCCAAGCGTCATAGTTTGCCCTTCTGGCTGTTTTATTTCTACACTAGTTTGCATCATGCCCATGTACTTTGACACATAGTATCGTATTTAGATTGAGGGGGGAACACATGGTGGAGGCCCTCATGTGTCTCCTCCCCATGTTGCAGAGCACACCTTGCCTGGGTGTTCTCGGAGACTCCTTTCTGCTTTCTCATTTGAACAGTTAATGGGTTTCACCCTCTTAAGTGACACCTGCTGGAAATGTAATTGTGCACATAATTGCTGTGTGGGAATGGAGGCTTGCTTATTTCCCAAAGCTTGTGCTTCCCTTAGGAAACAGTGGGCCTGCTTCCTGCCTCCCTGCTGGTGGAGCATGTGGTTGGCTTTCCCTGATCTAGTCTGGGCAGCTGGCCAGGAGGACTGGCTAGGCAAGATAGCAGCACTTGCTGTAACTTTGAGATTTCTAGAGATAAGATTGGGGAGATAGCTCACTGGATGAAGCACTTGCTGCACAAGCACAGGGGCCTGAGTTTAGATCCTCAACAGTCATATAAAATCTGGATGCAGCACGCACGTCTGTTAGCCCGTAGCTGGGAGCGGTGGTGGAGACGGGCTGATTCCTGGGGCTCGTTAACTAGCCAGCCTAGCCAAACTGATGAGTTCCAGGTGCTGTGAGAGACGCTGGAGAGCAATCGAGGAAGGCACCTGACAGTGATCTCTGGCCTACACACTCACACATGAGCACACACAGGAGGAGGAATATACACACAAGTATGCATACACAAACACACATCACATATACATATACTTTATAGAAGCAGGAGGTTCATCGAAATCATGGAGTTATCATAACACCAAGAAGAAATGGAAGCTCTAGACAATGTTCCCGATTATCATTTTAGCTTAACACCTGAAGCCAAAGTGTATCTTCTGTAAAGGACAATGTGAGGAACATGGAACATGAGGGGCTGAGGGCAGTCAGAGCTCCTGCTGCTCTTTTCTCTGGTCATGTCACCGGGCTTATGGTAGGGACCTGTGGTGTTGAGGCTGGTAGCCTTGTGATCAGTGACCAGTGGCATTGGCCATGGCTATGACTTACCCAGGGGAGCTCAGGTATGGAAGGGCAAAGAAGACAGAACAGAGCCCTGGGAGTGGAGGCTGGGGAAAGCAGTCTTAATGGCAGCCTCTACACAGATACAGATGCATAAACGTGAATATGAATGAATATGCAAATATGAAAATACATATTAGAATGGTAAGTTAAATAACCTGCTTGTGGATCTTGGGAAATGACCTCTGGCCAGTTGTCTCCATCCAGACTTCCCCACACTTTCATTTAGCTTGTAGAGATTGGTCTAAATTTCAAGGTAAGAATTAAGACTTCTTATAAGAATGAGTCAGGCAAGATATCATATACATGTAGCCCTAGCACTTAGGAGAAAGAGGCAAAAGGACCTTGAGTTCAAGGCCATTCTGCACTAACAGTGAAGTTCAAGCTAGCCTTGGATATAAAGCAACACTTTGTTTCTGCCTCCCCCACCCCAGCCCAGGGAAAATCCCAAAACAGAAAGAACAAAATGTGTTAGATGTCTTGTTTTTTCTTCTAAAAGCTGAACTTGATTACCTGTTCGCATCACTGCCAGGATCCCTAATGTCCCCAGGTCCACACCCATCTCTGTATGTCACTGAACACAGGGGAGGAAGCTGCTGATGTTGTTCTAAGTCAACAATCTTCTGAGAGCATCTGCAATTCACTTTGGGGTAACCTGCCCTTGTGAAAGAATGCTTGGGGCTCCTGGCATTCAGATCCCTGCTTGCTACTCTCGGAGTATGAATCTGGGCTATGATACTCCTACAACCCTTCTATTGCCTGATAACATGGCGGAATAAAGGCCGTAGTAACTAACACTTTCACAGCTTGGTGCTGGAGCTCTACAAGCAAGGGGAAGGTCACCTGGTAACTGTGGAAAACCTTCAACAGCTTTTTGAAGTTGTCTGCCCTCCACTAAGTGTTGCGAGTGCAATCTTCACTCCAGCTAATGCCCAGCTCTTCCCACTTGACAGTCATGCCTCTGTAACCTAAGTCACTCTTAAATGGACTCTTCCCACTGCTTGCATCTTTGAAGTTTTTGTTTGCTCGTGCTGTGAGTTCCTCCCTGATAATTAACTCTTGGGTGTCATTTGTGTCCTCTTCACCATATCCCTGTCCAACAGCTGGTGAGTCCTGGAGTGCAACTTGACAGTAGGACTTGGCCACTGAACGTTCATCTCATGTCCTCATTTGTAGTAGACATCACTTACTCTTTCCACATTCACCTCCATTTCCTCTGTGTTCCGAACAGTCTGGACAGAGGGAAACCACAGATCCCTTCCCTCCCACCAGATAGCTCAGGATAGATGCTGTCACTATAGATGGATATTGTACTCAGGGACCTTCCCTCCAGCACACTGGTAGAAATGACCACTTATCTGAACAGTGTTGAAACTTCACGGTTTGGGTTCTACAATTTAAATGTAAAAGACTTAGGACAAGACGGATTCTGTGCCATTCCGGGGGGCTTCTCTGTCCTGTGGTAGCCAATCTTTGGCCCTGGCATTCCTTGAAAGTGGGCAAGTTGAAACAAACAAAACCAAACCAAACAAAATAAAATAAGACAACCCACAAAGAGCCAACCAATGAGATGGCTCAGTAGACAGAGACATTTGCTGCCAAGTATGATGAACTTAGTTTGATCCCCAGGACCTACAAGGCAGAAGGAGAGAAGTGATTCCCACAGGTTTTTCTCTGGTCTACAAATGCATACTATGCCACAAGTGCCCCCTCCCACATACATACATTATACATACATATATATATATATATATATATATAGTTAAAGAAATACACTAACAAATAAAAATATTTTAAGTGTTTTTATTTTAAGAAAATGGGTAGGTATCCTAATAGTTTTCTTTAAATTCCTTTCTGTTTAAACTAGCCAGAACTAGATTGAATCATGTCTCACCCTCTCACAGGCTACATACAAGTGGAGATTCTTGCATCTTTGTCTTCCCTATACCCAAATCACAATCTTGTGCTTTACAGCCCCCTCCCTCCGAGACTGGATGGAGGTGCAGAGCCAAGCATCTCTGTAGGGGCCTCCACCCCGACTGGGAGGTGCAGCTGTTGCCTTGCAAAGGACTCAAGAGATCAGATCACCTGGTTTATTAACATTGTGGATAAGTAAACATTAATTTTGATGGGCTGGGCTGTGAGGATTTCTTATCAGAAATGTGAAAAGACTGTTGTATGGACAAATTAAAATGTGTTTTGTTGGTGTAGAGGCTTATTTGTTTGCTTCCTGCTTGGCTGGCTCTCTGCTGTGTTCCAAATAGCTGAGGGACATCCAGATAATCAAAGCTTGCTCACCATACATACTGTTAGCAACTCCTTTCAGACCCTTCCTGTCCAGATGTATAAAGAGAATAGCAAAAGGAAATAAATCCAAGCCTGCCCAGCTACACCCGCTACTCCGCCAAGTCTCTGCAGTTCTGAATCATCAAACCTTGCATTTCTCATTAACTGCCCCTCATATGCAGCATTTTCAATTAAGTTGGGAGCAGTGCTACACTAATTATGTTATGATATTAGTCCCTGCAGATTAATATGCAGCTAACAGTTTAGGAGTGCCGTCTGGATTGGATTGTTCAGCCTACTTGCAAACACTTCCTGGAAGTCTGTCCCTGGACTGGGACTGGACATAAATGCCTAGTTTTATGAATTGACTTGACTGATCTATTGGATACCTAGTTAGGTGGTTCTGGGGGGTGTAGGCAAAGGTGTTTGTGGAAGAGACTCCGTAGATTGAGTCAAGATGGAACACTTGGTATGAATGGGTATTGGCCAATCCTTGGATGCGTGGAGCTTGAGCTGGGAGAACCATCTTCTTTGGCTGCTGGCCACTAATCTCTTCTGGGAGGTGCATGCTGTGAGTTCATAGGCCTTTGGGCTTGACTGGTGTCAACACTACTGGTTTCTCTGTGCCTGCTGGCAGCTGCTGAGACTTTTCAACTTCCATAATTACATGAGTAATCTCTTTATACTTCTCTTCCTTTAATCTACTAGCCTCTTGGTTCTGAGTCTCTGTAGAGCCCCATCTAATGCAGACATCTTCAGTTAGGAGCTGTCTGGTGGTCCATGGGGTTCTAGCCTCCTGTCTGTGTGGCAGTTATACCTCCACTAGGACCTGATCCCACTGAGCCATAAGGTCGTGTTTTGTGTTTCCACTGCAATCCACACAACCCTGTGCTCATAGGAAGTGCTCAGTTAACACTTCCCCAGCAGACCTGCCTTGAAAAGTCCCACTGAAAAGCTACAACAGAATGTCTTTCAGGGTCTGCTTTCCATAAAATGAAAAAAAGAAAGAAAAATATATGGCTCTGTTCCATGAATAATACAACCAGAGAAGGGGAAGGAAATCATATTTGCTGTTGCAAGTTCTGAATCAGACACTTTCAAAATACACAGGCTCATTTCATGTAACCAAGTATCATTTGAGGGAGATGCTGCTGTCCTGCGCAGATGCAGATAGACGTGGGTGCAGTGACTTGCACCCGTATGCTTGCCAGCACACCTGGTATCAATTAATGTTGCTGAAAGGGTGCACAGGAAGGAGTTAGACATCTCAGAGTTTCTGTGTTCAAGACAGACAAAGAAAGCAAATGCCATTTGACAGTACCAAATGCAATAGCTTGTCACTGACACCCACTTAGCAGGTACGGTTCCTGTGGACCTTTCTAAGTGCTTTGCATCCCTTCTGAGCTAAGCATCCTTACCTTGATCCTTAAGAATGAAGAAACTGAACCTCGTGGTTCCCGAGGAATTAAGCGAGTGGGCTAGGCTCTGAGCTAAGGAATCCCATTGACTATGACTAAGTCTCTTCATGGCTCTCAATTTCTCACTTTGTAAATGTAAGAGTGTGTGACTAGTGCAGGGAGCATATGAGCAGTGCAAATGATATCACAGGGCAGTTGTCAAAGGCACGTCAGACACGAGGCTGTATCAGATGCAGAAAGCTATGGTAGCCAAGCTCTCTGAGAGAGGACTGCTCAGCCCTGTCTCTGCCGTGGTGGACTTTGGCTGAGGCACACACACTCTGGATTGCCTTTGCACAGTTTCTTCGTCTTTAAGATGGAGATAAAAGTAAAGCCCATCTCATGGGGTTGCTTTGAGGACCATATTGGACACATAACCAAGAAGTAAGCATGGGGTTTGAAATGCTCAACACTTCCCTGTCATGGATGTCATCCAAATGTTGCAAGTCACTTAAAAGTCCATGTCTGAAGAGTGAGACATCTAATAAAACGTCATCATAGTTGTCGGTAGCATGGCTGATAGTCCAATCCACCTAAGGCAGCCATGCCAGAAATCTCCCAGCATTACAGATTTACGATAACTGTTTCCTGGACTGGATTTCTATGGGAATGCAGATTCAAAGAGAAAAAGTCATACACAGGACTAGAAAGGGGCAAATGGAAACTTGTCTCCACACAAGCTAGAGCCGGCTCTGGCCTTCTCTCATCTGGTGTTGAGTTCTGTAAACCTGGAGCTTTTTCAAAATAATCCCATTGTGTGCGTGTGTGTGTGTGTGTGTGTGTGTGTGTGTGTGTGTGTGTGAGAGAGAGGGGGGGGGGAGGGGAGGGGGAGAGAGAGAGAAGGGGGAGGGGGAGAGAGAGATACAGAGATAGATTAATTTTATTGAAGCAAAGCAATTTGTACATGTTTGAAACTGTACATCATCATTCATTTCTTTTGAGTGAAAACTGAATAAACAAACAAACAAACAAACAAAACTGAATGAAATCACAGTAGAGAATGTCAATTCCAGTTAAAGTCCTCCAACTTCTGCTGATTCTCCCATTGAGGGGCAGGGTCCAAGTCATTATTAGGAGAGAATTTTACTTTAAAAGTGTCATCTTGCAATGCAAGGGTGTCCATTACATAAGACAATTAAACATGGGAAGGAGAAGTCTTTATAAAGACTTATGGCTACTGGACCCATCCAAGCATCTCCAGTCCATTTGTTGCTGACCTTTATATTGCATGCTGTTTCTCTTTTTTGTCTTTCCTTTTGTCTGTCTCTTATTGTCACTAAAGAAGAAAAAGTAGGCTGTTGCATAGTCATAAATGCTAACTGTCCATATTTACACAGAGATACAGTGCAGTCTTTGAGTCCAGTATATACAAAGAAATGTGGAAAAGCTAAAGTTCTATGCACCAGTACCCAGGGGCCCACAGTATTCCAGCCTCCTTACACAGAGCACAATGATGGTGTTGATTACATAGTTTTGTCGAGACAAAAGGGTTCCTAATATTTCTACTCAGGGTAAGTTGAGCAATGTGCCCTGCGAATATAGGATCTTTCTCCTTTCGAGTCTTTCTAATTTTTCTTGAGTCAATTTGCAGTTTACATTTCTGAGAAAATCTCCCATCTTAAGGCCGTCAGACATTTCAGAGTCACTGAGTGTTGTCTTGTTGGATTGTTAAGTCACACCAGTGGTCTCCTTCCCTTTTCCTATCAGCTCTTTTCACTGTAGTATTGATGCTTTCCAGCACTTGGTTAATATTTACTGGCCACAGAAGCATACCAGGTGATGCGATGTCAAGATGCTAGCCACTGGTTTGAAAAGAAACCAGGATATATCAGAGAGAAAACACTTTTGTTGGAGTGGGTAAAATGCTTTAATCGGCTAGTTTGGACATGAAAGGGAAGGAAGGCCTCTGGGGTTTAGGAATGAAGGGTTACATTGTTCTGTCTGTGAAAGCTATGGATGTATGGACAGAAGAATGCTGGGAGAGGAGTCCAGCGGGAGGACAGGGAAAGCGACCAGGCTGCAAGATGATATACAGGGTGAGATTGGCCAGGGAGACTTGGGACTGCTCCAGGTTTCTGGCATCTTGCTTAAGGTATACTTAAGTAATTGATCACTCCACAGGTAGAGGAAATTCTCAGGATGTGGTGCAAGACCACCCTTGAAATTGTGTGAGCCATACCAGCAGGCAGAAGAAGAAATATTTAATGATATTTGATATAAAGCAGAGGCAGAGACTTAATGATACTCAGTTCATAGGTCACTGTGGGATTTACAGGCAGTCCCTGGCATGTCCTGCAGCCTGTCCTAGAGTGTTAAGCCCATCTATGTTAGGGGAAGGGAGCATATGTGACAAGGGCATCAAGGTGTAGGTAGGTGAGGATGAAGGGCTCAACTCTATGCACGTCCTGGTGGATTAAAATTAACTCGCACTCTGTTTAGAGTTGGCCAAAACTACTGCCAATGTGTGCCTGGCCCTGGATTTATTTCTGAAAGGCAGGGTTGGGACCTGGACCAGGGTTCCCAATACATGCCCCAGACATCTCTGACACATAGAAAAGCACAGGACTCATCCACAAAACAGCATGGGGACAGACAGCCCAAATGTCATTTCTGATCCTCGCATTTAGGGCCCATCTCAATTAAGATCCGTTAGAAGTCAATTTCACAGTGGCTGATTTTTGAAGATCCCCCAAAAATGATAAGCTGGGAACAGGCTGCCACTTCCTTTGGGAACAGAGGCTATCCTCCACAGGATGCACCGATGCTTTATTGTATTTATTTATTTTGACTTGAATTTAATTTGGTAAATAATGTTTATTGAATTTTTTTCTCATTTCAAAAGCAATGCATGTTTGGAAGATAGAAGCAGCTGTTACATTCCATGCCTGGCCTCAGACCAGCCATGACTATTTGCTTTATCACAAGCAAGCCTCAGACAATCTCCTAACACAGATGAGCAGTGGTTTTCAAATGTGAGGAGTGGGGGGCTGGAAACCAACAAGGTGAGAAGGAACAAAAATCACACACAGCACCATCCCAGTGCCTAGGAAACCAGTGGGAGCCGGTTTCTCCTGTTCCCGGGCTGGGCTGTCTGTCATTTTTTTCTGTAATTATTTCACGAGGCTCAGGTTTTAACTCAGAGAACTTGCATCCTGCCTTTCATACTTAATGGTCTGCAAGAAACATTGCGCCCTGCCATCAAAAGCTGGACAAACATCATTTTTAACAGCTACAAAATACTCCATTCTCCGAGTATGCCATAATTCACCTAACCAGTCTCCTGCAGTGAAGCATTTAGTGGTTTCGGTTTTTGCTCATAACCAAAGCCACGTGCCAGTATAGATGCAGTTTTGCCTACATTTCAGATTGTTTTCTTAGCACAGATTCCCAGAAATAGAATTAGTAGGTCAGCGGATACAGGCTTTTTAGAGCCTCTTGAATTTCACACAGGCACCCTGAGATCTCCCTCCCCCTGTAGAGTCTGAGAGCCCCTTGGTGCACTTGGCAGATGGCCCCAAAGGTGCGGGGAAGGGAAAGTCTGGGGCCCTGACCCAGAACTGGAAGGACATGGTTCCTGTCTCCATGGAGACACATAAAATGTGTCTTCCCGTCCCCTAGTCTCCTCCCCCCTCGTCCAGAGTTCCCTTTTTGATTCATGGCCTGATGTCTAGGACACAGAGGTGGCTCCACATGGGCTCTTCACCTCACATATCACAACTCCATAGGCTGCAGGGAAAAGGCAGGGTGCATGTGTGCATTTTTTTTAGCCATGTATCAGGTTGCACGAATTCTTTTTTGCTCCTTTCTCGAAGTACCCCTGCATGTCAGAGCGCTGCCTTCAAATGTATTCTACATGGTAGATTTTGAAATCATGTTCAGTTGGCCTTAGAGAAAATCTTGATTTGTTTTCTAAGGTCACCAGAGGTGCCCTGACCCAAGGGTAGTGAGAATTTACACAAAACAATGAAGTATTTCAAAAAGAACCTGGATGAAGATTTCTATAGCAAAATGAGCACTCTGATAGGGGCTTTTTATTACACCAATATCTTAACACATGGCTGGTGGCCGCAGGAACTGGGAGGGTCCTGTCACCAGGAGGGTGAGTGCCTCCCCTGCAGCAGAGGCTGTGGGAGGTGACCTCATAATCCATGACCTCACCAAAATCCTGGGGCCTAAAGAAATCACATGCCTAACTGAAATGCCTGACCCTTTGCCACCAGTGTCCCGTGGTGCCTACAGGAATGTTCTTTGAGCTCCTTATGAGTGAGAGCCAACCGGCAGTATTGCTAACCTCGGAGCATGATTTGGTGCCTGCCTTTTCTAAGTTGTCCCAAGGCAATGCTGAAGCTGCTGGGTCAGGGTCCGCAGCTGGAGTAGCAAGTGCTTCTCAAGCTTTAGCAAGCATAAGTTACCCAGAGGTCCCCGCTTCAGAAAGTACAAATGCTGGGTCTAGCTCCTAGGGCTTGAGACTTAGCAGGTCCAGGGTGGAGTCTCAGAACCTTTCAGACAATAGTAATGCTGTATAGGGGACAATACCCTGTCCCCCTTGCCACAGCCCTATATGTGTGCGCGCCCGTGCGCTTGCGCATGTGTGTGTGTGTCTTCACATAGAGAGGCTAGAGGTCAACCTCTTGTGTATTCCTGTCCTCTCGTCTCCTCTCCCCCCTTCCAAAGCTCACCTTTGAAGAGCACAGAGAAGGTTCCAAACTTCTTTGAGATTTACCTTGGTTTTTGTCCTTATTTTGAGACAGGGCCTCACATTGGCTCAGATCTCACTCAACTAACTAGTTACCTTGCCAGCTATTTCCAAGAATCCCCCTGTCTCTCTCTCCAGCTGTCATATTACAAGTATATGTTAAGATATCTCACAAGTTTTTCACGGTATCTAAGGGCTCAAACTCTAGTCCACATGCTTGCTGGACAAGCAATTTGCCAAATGAACGACCTCCACAGCCTCCAAATCTAATCTCTTGGGGTTATCGGGAGCCAGGACCTCTAAGAGGACATCGTCTTCAGTGCTCTTGGCCCTGTACAGGATGCCAGACCATCGTTCTTAGGAGGTCTGGAGGTCAGCTGCCCTTGTCTTAAGACTCTCAGCCTTTGTCAGTGGCATTAGGACAGGACCTTGTGTGTGGTATAGCAAATCTCCAAAGTCCCTTTAATCTCCCTCCTGAGGCAGGTGGTGGTAGGAAGTCCGAAGATTCTGGAAGCATGGAAGACTCTGGTAAGAAGCTGCTTTGCAGTATATCAGTTCTATTATGTTGTTGAACACAGCTTCCTGCTTGTTAGGTCTTGAGTTTAATGAAAAATATATTATCGCTCAGTCCAAACTTTACAAAAGTCCTTGGGGAATCTGAAATGAATCCTGCTAAGCTCCCGTTATAAAACAAACAGTAGTCTCTTTTGCAAGCTTGTGTCCACAGTGGACTGGCCGAAGGTGGGAGAAGGGGAGGGAGTAGGCTCACCTTACAGTCTGTGCTCAGGGCCTTTTTTAAACACCAGAAACCTGCAGAGCATTGGAAAGCAGAACTCAGATCCTCCGCTGCTCTGAGGGGAGGAGGGTGCTTTACAGGGGTGAGCTCTCCTCCTGCAAAAGCAAGCTAGGGGAAAGAGGTCCTCAAGAAACTCCACTTCCAGACGCCATTCCTGGATTTTACCAGGTAGAAGCACTCTGAACTTCAACCTGAGCCCAGAAAGCACCTCCCCTTATGCAGACCGTAGTTTCTGCTACAGCCTTCATGCTGGACTGAGTCTCAAGGCTGGGTAGAGCCAGGCATTCACGAGCACACTGATTTGCTTAACTGAGTTCTCAGCCCCCTTCCTATCTGTCTCACTGAGGAGGGCATCTCATAGGCTGTAAAGGCTCTGAGTGGAATCAACAGCTGCACTTAGGGGTTGGCTAATGGACACATGCTCTTTAGGTAGAATCCTGTTTGGTTTGGGTCTTTGGAGCCACCTCCAGCATTGCCTCCCCAGGGGACCCGGGCCAGGTGCTTTTGCTCCTCTGTACCTCTCCCAAATATCAGGGAGTGAGACTGCAACTGCCATGGTGGTGGCACTGCTGGGAAGAACAGACCAGAGGGCACATGAGAAGCAGGCGAAACTTTACCTTAGGAAGTGAAAGGAATAAGGAAAGGGAAATGGGTCAAAATAGTGTAACAGGTGTGCCTCATCAGAGAGGGGAGAGGGAGCAGGATCAGGGATAAGATTGGGACTGGATTTTAAAAATCATCTATTCATTATTATGTGTGTTCAGGAGATATGAGACTGCAGGCATGTGCCAACCATGGCAGGGGGCGGACAGGACAGATGACAACATTTAGAGGACAGTTCTCTCCATTTTCCATGAATTCAACTCATGGAAATCATCATGCCATGAGATGTGTGTGCCAAGTGCTTTTACCTTCTGAGCACCTCACTGTCCAGGACTGAGTATTTTTGTAGCTCCATCCCATAATCCATAGAAAAAGCAAAATGGAGCAGATCAATGGGCCAGATTTGTAGAGTGCTTATGAAATGTTGCCTCTTGTTAATTTCATTCTAACATTATAACAACTTTATACGATGACTTCTTTTTCTGTCTTGAAGGATTTCACATAGTAGTCCAGGCTAGCCTCAAACTTGTGCCATGCCTCAGCATCTCCAGTACTAGGATGAAAGGAGTGAGATAGCTTTTACTGGCTTGATTTTGAAGGTGAAACAGCCAGAGGCCTTTGTTCAGGAGCCTAGATGAACTGTCTATCTACAGTATAAGTTAGTAGTCAGGACAGTAAACTGGAAATGTCTAGAAAAAAAATTTGGTGTTATCTTGTGATCCTGTAGACACCAGGCCCAGGCCTAACCTAGAACAAAAACCCAGTAGATTTGCATCATTGTGTCTAACAATAAACACTGAAACAACCAAAATCCTTAACACCAGTAGAAAGTGTGACAAACTTGCACTGCATATGGGAGGCAGCCTAAGAGGAAGACAAGCTGAGGAAGGCCTTGAAGAGCAGCCTAGAGGCTTGGATTACCCTTTCCAAGCACAGAAATCCACATCACTACAGCGGCTATATCCTGAGGACCCAGCATCTGCTTTGGTTATTTACCTTCTTCATCAATAATTCTTAAAACTACACTGCAGTGTAGCCAATGATAATTTATTCTACAGTTGTGGACATATGTGACTATTTTCAAGGTTCCTGGCTATGGTATGACAGAGTTAGTATGCAACATGAGTCTGATCCCAGAGAAAACCTGCAGTGATGTTTACCGTCTACCCTGATGCCTGACCTCCCACCATAGGGATGATCTCCTGGCTGTGGGAAAACAGAGAAGCCTAAAATCATGGCTCCTCTGCAGCTCATGGTGCCTTGCCCTAAAATCTTTGTCCTCTCATGTGGAGTGCATATGATCACTATATGCTCAGGATCCTATAAATTGGAGCTCTTCCCACCCCCCTTTAGGATTAGCTGTCACCCCAACGGAAGTGCCAGGTACAGAGTAGCCATTTAATAAAGAGATAATAGTTAGCTGCATGCTGATACAGTGTCCCCTGTGACTGGGCTACTGTAGAGGTCCTATCAACCTCTCCTTGCTGAGAGTCCACATACACTATAACAAGGCCACATTTTCCTTAGTGGCCAAGGACTGTTGTATAAGAGAATCACTACCAGGGGCAGGGGACAGCACATTGCCTTCAGGAGAGTCCTCTTCACCTGGCAGAGAGCCTATTTGGGGTCTTGTAACTGTACCTATGCTCCTGTCACTAAGATTATTTTGCATATCTTATTAAGAATTCAAAAAATTAAACTCTTACCCAATAGTCAGTGAAAGGAGTTTTCAAGCAAACATTTTTTTCTTCAAACACTATTAAATACACACACACACCTTTCTCCTGCTTCACTAGAGACCTTTGAGCTATGAAGTGCACTTAACACCATTAATTGCCATGGAAACTACAGCATCTTCTGTGGAATATGGTCAAGATTTCTCTCTCTCTCTCTCTCTCTCTCTCTCTCTCTCTCTCTCTCTCTCTCTCTCTCTCTCTCTCTCTCTCTCCTTTCAGCAAAGACATGGAATAATAGGCTATTTCCATTCCTTTTGTGGGATGACAAGGCTCTGCTTCCCCATCCCATCCCACTCCTGACACATCTTGTCCTCCAACCTCTCTGGGACAGGAGACATGACTTACCAGGAAGGCAGCACTAAGAACAAGAAAAGAGGAAGACATCCTGCCCACTTAGCCTAAGCATCTACCCATGCTGTGCACTAATTATTTGGTCTTCACCAATTTTTATTCATTTTCATTAACACAACTGTAACATAATGCTGGGACAATTAATAATGACAACTATCATCTAAGTGCTTGTAACAACATATGCCTTTTGTCTAGTATTTACTCTGTGCAAGGCCTATTCTGAGTGTACCATCTTGCAGATGAGGAAACTAAGGCACGGAGATACTGGGTCCACTTTTCCACAGGCATAGAGTAGAAGGCATTATTTGAACATAGGTTCTTCTAATACCAAAGCTGGCCTGCGAATTTTCTATCACAATTTTAGCCTATTTGTAAAAGGAATGGCTCCTCTTTAGCCAGTCATAAAATCCTTAATGAATTGATTGATTCATCAAACATTTTTAAGCCTCTACTATTTGTCAATAAACCCCTATTATACATCCATCTACCCAGTGAATTCAGTCAGGTGAATCCCCCTAAACCCCACCAAAAAGTAATTAATCAAGAAACTCCCAAGCCACCTAAACATACCAGGAATCCAAACACATTATTGATTTGAGAAATGAACAATTTCTTTCATTTCTCTACATACAAAGTCAGTAAGCGCAAGATGAGGATGGAGATTTCGAGTGTGGATCCCTCACTCTTTCACTGGGTGTCCTGGATGATGTACCTATGTCCTCAAGCAAAAATTGTAACAGGAGTACTCTCCAGAGCTGGTTCAGAAGATGGAATCAGGAGGTGCGTGTGAGGCAGCTCCCACCAGGTAAGAATGCAGTAACCAGCTCCTCTGAGTGGCAGTTGTGGCTCTAGTCACCCATTACACAAACCCTCACTCTGCACCATGATTCCCAGCTCCCTGTTTGTGTCCAGAACCATTTTTCATCCAAGATAATACCTAGATCTGTGGCAGTGTGATTAAATGAAACAATCCAAGCATTGAGTGAAGCAGGACACCAGGCACAGGGCAGGCACCATGGCATCCATTGTGCCCATTCAGGTACATGATAGAACTAGAATGTGACGTGACATCTGGTGATTTTCCTTCCTGTGTCTGGTGGTGGTTAGCTTGGAGATGTTTGTCATGAATGGAGCATTAGGCCACACCTCCTCAACCCACTAAAATTCAGCCCACTGCCCTCTGCTTCTTCCAGCTTCTTTAAAAGTTCTTCTGTAACTCTTATTCTTCTAATTAAAGATGTCTGTTTTCCTAGGAAACATCCCTTCTATCAATCCAACATTAGATACAATTAAATTTCTTAATGACATCCGTGATGATTATGCCACACTTCTAATTGAAAATGAATAATTGAAATTCTAATTATTACAAGAGTCAATCGAAGGTAACACAAGACAGTAACTTGATGGGTACAGCTTAAATTCTCAATTGCTTTTTAAATCCAGTAGGCATGAAACTAGTCAGTTACTTAATGAAAACACATGGTGGAGGCAGCATATCTTGGAAAGAAGCTTAAAGGTACCTACAATGGTTTTGTTGAGGACCCATAAGTGCTGGATGTGTGGCTCTGGACAATACTGAAGACTGAATTAATGGATTTTTCTATTAAGCCTTCTAAAAACACAGGACAAAATGAAGTCGGGGGAAAAATTAAATAAAGAACATTTACCTAGACTATCAAGTATACAGGCAGGAACCAGTGGCTCAAAATTGTAGAAGACATAGAGACCTTAATAGCTGAGGGCTGGCTGAGAGCTAAACTTTCACACGAGGAAATAAGACACACACCCAGGCCATGTGAGGCCAAGGCTTAGAACAGAGTCCTTGACTTCTGCCTAAACACTGGCGTGGTTTCTTCCAGGTGTGAGAGTTTGGTTCAGTCAACTACATAGGAGACCAAGACACTTGTGTCTGCTTGGGGATTTGGAGAGGAAAAAAAAAATCTTGTATTTAGAAAAATGAACCCACTGTTACACACAAACATGAAATTTAGGTTCACACCACTAATGGGTCTCTGGGATTCTACACCACAAAGTTCATGTGAAAGGTGGCCAGAAGCCGGGCATCCTTGATGGCAGTAGGCAGGTAAGGAGCGCATGGTAATCATAGATTCTGCAGAGGTCCTTCAACAATGGTGACTACAGTGAAAGCTACAGAGGGAAGGATGAAAACAACAACAACATCATCATCATCATCATCATCATCATCAACAACAACAACAACCAAGAGAACAAGGAACACATCATCTACAAATGAGCTTCCAAAAGTTACAGCTCACCCAAGCGTTGTTTATTAGCAGGAACAACAGCCAGAGCTCAGACCCTTTGAAATACTAAATAATCTGATGGATTATAGAGGAAACTAATGGAGTATAAAGGGAAAATCAAGGATAAAATTTACATTACAGGAGAAGCATTATGTTCTTTTAAGTATGAAAACATAAAGGCAGGTTTGAAACATAAACAAGTGAAACTCAAGTTTTGTTTTTGTTTTTTTGTTTTTTGTTTTTTAAATCATCATTTAGGGCTGGAGAGATGGTTCAGCAGTTAGGAGCACTGACTGCTCTTCCAGAGGTCCTGAGTTCAATTCCCCGCAACCTCATGGTGGATTATAACCATCTGCAATGGGGTCTGATGCCCTCTTCTGGTGTGTCTGAAGACAACTACAGTGTACTCACATACATAAAATAAAATACATTAAATAAATTTAAAAAAAAGACTTACAGAGGAGGAACATAACTGAAAGACTTTACTTTAAAAAAATGCCATTTATATTAAACTTCAGAGGTTGAATCAAAGTGTTGATTAGATGCAATCAAAGCAGATTTGGTAAACTCAAAGAATATGTCTGTGGGGCTGGTGAGATGGCTTACCAGGTAAAAGTACAAGCACTCACTCCTGCAAGGGGGGTGGGGCACATACAAAATTTAACTAGGTTTATAGAAATTTTCCCATAATGCAGCACAAAGGAACAGACACAGACAGAAAAGGACAGAGCTCTGTGCAAAGCAAGGTAACGGGGCCGGGTAAAGCCAGCTAGCATATAAACTGACAAATTCCATGACTGTGCTCTCTGGAACCCACAAAAATCTGAGCATTGCTTCCAGACCAACCTCTTAAAGGGTAACTGAATGTTAAGGACTAAGAAATAAAATGTACATCTGTACTGTACAGATGTAATGTTATGACTTGCTCTCTTTTCTTCAGCAGTAAAATCTCTATGCCTCAGATGTGCCTCTGGTCCAAGAGGGTTAAGAGATTCCTGGGCACCTTGCAGATTGAAGTGACCCTAGTCAAGCCTGGTTTAGATCAGCAGGTCCCAGCCAAGGCTCAGGCATATGTATAGGAATTGATGCTTATTTTAGTTCCTGTATTTGGAGGTGGCTTGCTACTGCAACTCAACTTTGATGATTGCTGATTGGTTCCACTAACTTTACAATTCTGAGATGGACTCTGCTGACCCTATTTTATTTATTTCCTTTTATATTTTCAGCAAACTTCATAGGTCCCAATCAACAATGCAGTTTGCTCAGTGTCACTTCCGTAAGTTCAAGAATTAAGACTTAGACTATTATTAAAACTCGGACTTGTTTGGTTTGTGGTTAAAGTCAGTTCTCTCCTTCCATAAGCTAGGTTCTAGGAATCGAACTCTGGCCACAAGTGCCCTTAGCTACTTGGCCATCTTGAACCCCTAAAGCCTGAATATTTAATGCATTAGCAAACTGCATCTCAGCACATTTGTTGTCGAATAGCTGGATTAAGTGGATAACAACTCATCTATGAGACCAAAAACATCACCTGCAGGCACACAAGCTGACACTCAGGGTCTAGCCCAACATAACAGGGTCCCCTGAGGGACCCATTTCCCTTTATGAGATGCCTGCAGCCCAAAGAGCTTGCTCAGAAAATGAATCCCCTTCATGCCAGGGGAAAGAAAAACACACCGCACTGGAGTGGAAAATAATCACAGCCTGTCAGACTTCTTGGCAGGCTCCTGATCTTCATGGTCCAGCAGATGGTGTCAAGGATGTGACCCCTAGAGGTTCTCAATGGGCAGTTGACAGAGTCCTCATCTAAATGGATGGCATGGAGTCCCACAGCTGATCCGTGCCTTCGTGCCTGGTACTTAGCAGCTGCCAGAGAGTGGTCTGATGGGTAGCGTTTCCTATTGGAACCAACGGCATCCTAAATAATGCATCGTCTTGTTCGACTCAATGTGGGAGTGACAGGCCATTTCAAGAGGTTGCAGAGGGTTGGCTCCCTGTGACAGCAGTAGGAGATAGAAACATCTAGACCCTTCTCCCCCCTATTTGGTTTGGTATCTGCAACTAAGCCAAAATAAATTTGATGATGACATAAAAATACTTGTGATTTAGATGTTGCATTTGATGTCACAAAATAATTTTAAAACTTTTTTCCAGTGGGAAAAAAAACCAAAGGAAATAAATGTATTCAGGGAAGAACAAACGCAGGAGTCCTAATAAACATATGCAAAGATATTAGGCTGCATTGATAATTAAAGAAATATAAATCAAAACAACAAAGAGATGATATATTTTTTAATCCTTATTAGGTTGGCAAACATTCAAAGGCATGATAATTCCCAGGGTTTGCCTGTTGTGAAGGGGCTTTCTCATCCATGCTGTTGAAGTGTCCATCAGGGAAACTTTTTGCAGGCCGATTTGGCCATTTCCACTAAAACGCCAAGTGTTTTGGTCCATGCATTCAATTAATAGGAAGTGTTTTGATAGGCATAGCCAGTCCCCACCAAATACATCAGGATAGACACAGGAGGTCATTAGAAGAGATGTCTGTAAGAGCTACATTTGGAACTATGCACAAGTCTGAGGACAGAAAAGAGCTCCAAGAGCATTCACACAGTGGAAAAACACAGTGAAGCTCAGAGAAGGGCCTGAGCTCTGGGTAGCATCTCCCACCAACCTCTTAAAGAAAGGCACGAGACTAAATTACCTCTGTTGTATAAATAAATACAAGTCTACTTTTTCTCTTTATGAAGCAACAAGGTTGGGGCAAGAGATAGGAGAGAGGAAAAGACAGTGGCAAAGTCCTCTCAGTCCTAGAGAGACATTACCTTCCATGACATGGATTATCTTGGGATTCTAGGTTGTTGGTGGGAGGGGCCTAGTAAGCAAGACCCACTGGTTTTAAGAAGCATCGGGGGCTACAGGTGGCAGAAAAGCTCCAGAAACCATGACAGAGAGATGGGCAAATTGCAGTCTCCCACAGTAAGGCAGGATTAAGGAGGAAAATGCTAGATGTCTGCTAATTCTACTCCTTGGGTCCTCAGCATTATTTCCCCGCGGGATACAGGCAGCCTCAGGGACCCCTTCCCTATTCAGCACCCAGTAAGTGCTTGGTACTCACAAAGACCTGTGGGTGGGCCAGGCTCTAGATGGAAGTAGCCAGTGAGTGGAGCCCATCTCCCATACAGGACAGCTAGGTCTCCTGCAGAGCCCAGAGTCTGCTGGCAGAAGTTATTTATACATGTGAAAAGTTTCAAAGAACTCCTGGAAAGGCTGACCTAGTTCACTGGCTAGGGATATCTGGGCAATAAAAGTTCATTTAACTCTATCAGATCAAATGGAAAAATAAAGTTAAAATTAATTAAAAACGGCGGCATACAGCTCCTTACAAAAGCACCTTTGAAGAAGAATTGAGCGCATTTAAGAGCCACGGTTAGGGGAAGCATGAGCCTCTAATGACCCCAGCTACTGGCACAGAGAGATAAGGTGGATAAAAGAAATCCACAGATAATCACAATTAAAAATCCTTTATTCTTTCTTCCCATTTCACCTTCATCCTTACCACACTCTTGTGAAGTCCCATAAAAAACTGCGAGATCTTGTCTTTGGTCCCTTTTCCTGCCTGGGTGGAGGAGCTGATAAGGGAGAGAGGAGGCCTGCCTGGGAGTCTTCCCTAGATTGTGTTTGGGTGTGTTCCCACTGCCTTCCAGCTCCTTTCCCTACCCTTCTTGTCCTAGTGGCTTCCAGCAATACATGTACCTTTTCCTTTGACTTCTGTCAACACTCAACCAATGGGAGACTCTATCTTTGGATGAGGAAAGTAGAGTTTTAATATTAGTAGACTATACCACATTGTTATATATACAATTCCTGCTTGAGAACTCTGTCCCTCAGTTAAAAGTTAAAAAGTAATAGTTTTAAAAAGATTTGTGTGTGTGTGTGTGTGTGTGTGTGTGTGTGTGTGTGTACGCAGTATGTTTGGGTCATTCTCAGCTATCCTTAGCCACATGTAATGGGCCATGCTACAAGACATACCTGCTCATAAGCTATAGGCTTACAAGGGCTTGTTTTCTCCGTACCTGAGGTCTTGCTCTATGGCACTGCCTTGGAATAGCTGCCTCTCTCTCTCTCTCTCTCTCTCTCTCTCTCTCTCTCTCTCTCTCTCTCTCTCTCTCTCTCTCTCTCTCTCCATGTTTGGACACTCTGCCTTTCAGTAAACCCTTCAGCAACCCCATTTGAATATGCTATCTGCTTCTAAATGTATCCTTTATTGTCTTATTCAATGGCCTCATTTTCCAAGGGAGTAGAGAGCCTCAAAGAGGATAGCTGACTTGCTTAAGTTGCATACTAGGAGTTGCCAGAGCTGGAACCCAAGTGAAGGCTGCCTACTGCCAAAGCTTGGCATCTGACAGCTTCATTATGTTGCTGTGAAACAAAACCAGTCATCCAGAATTTGCAAGACCCTACCAACTGTGAAAGAACTGCTGGGAAGTTCCCCAGATAGTTAAAAGTGTACAGAAAGTGGGTCATTGAAAGTGGCCATGCCATGTTTTTCAGATGTGCTAAGAATCCTACCTCTTACCTACTGCCATGCCTTTTGGATTCTAGCTGCTTATCTCCCATTGCAGGCATGGACACTGGAGGCTGAGCCTCACATGGGCTATCTTCAGATTTCATGGCTATCATTGGACTCCAGGATACTATGGGATAGGTCTTGGCAGTGGAGTAGAACCTCATGTAAGTAACTGCCCAGTCCTTTCCACTCTAATCCATCCATCCATCCATCCACCCATCCATCTGTCCATCCATCCATAAACCATCCATCCATCCAACCATCCACCCATGCATCTATTTATCCATCCACCCATCCATCCATCCATCCATCCAACCATCCACCCATCCATCTATCTATCCATCCATCCATCCATCCATCCATCCATCCATCCATCCATCCAGTCACTGAACAATTACCAAAGAATAGGTCTATCCAGGACATTGAGGACTGGCCAAAATACACAAAGCAAATGGGAAATCTGTGCTTACTGCAGTGTGAGCACTGTAGAGGTTGCCTGAATCAGGAGCAAAGTCTTCTCGAAGAAAGGCTACATTTTAAAGGATCCATGGGAGTTTTCATGATTGGGCTATTAAAAGGTGTCCTAGTTAGACTTCCTATTGCTATGATGAAACCCCATAGATAAAGAAAATTTGGCAGACATTGTTTATTTGGCTTACACTTCCACACTACTGTTGATTATTGGAGGAAGTCAGGACTAACTCAAATATGGCAGGAATCTAAAGACAGGAGCTCATTCAGAGGCTATGGAAGGGTACTGCTTACTGGTTGGTCATCATGGCTTGCTCAGTCTGCTTAAAAAAAAAGAACTCAGGACCACTTCCCAAGGTATCACACCATTCACACTGGTCTGCCTCTCCCTCATCATAATACAGAAAATGCCGTACAGTCAGATCCTATGAAGGCATTTTCTCAATTGAGGTTCCCTCCTTTCAGATATCTTTAGCTTATGTCAAGTTGATATAAGACTAGCTAGCACAGAAGGTACCGAGCAAGGGGTGAGTACAGAGAATGTCAGACGTCCAAGGTTTTGAGAATGGAATTTGTCCAGATGAGAGATTGGCTGGAAAGGTATGGAAGGACCAGTAGTAGTAACCCTTGGCCAGTGAACTAAGGAAAGAGGCCTCTAATGTGAAATTGGCACTCATGGTCTTGAGCAGTCAGTATTGCAGCCTTCAGAATGCATGCTGTGCTCCAAAGGGGTGCTATGAAATTTCTTAAAGAACATATTTTTATTTAGTTTCAGACTTATTTAGAAGACTGAATAATTCAGTGAACTTTCATAGACTCATTCCTTAGGATGCTCTCTGTTTCCTCTGGGTTCAGGTCAAGAATGGGCTATTGCTCAAAAAAGCTTGCAGGTACAAAGTCTCATTAGTGGGAAAGGACATACCGGTGGGCTCCTTGCAATGTAATGGAAACCCTGGCCAGCATACATTGATCTATTTATTTCTTCACACCTGCACCTTGGAAGGGAAAGAGATCTATGGATCTCTTTTGCCAATGCAATTCAGAAATGAGAATGAGTTCACATGTGACTTTGACACATGGCTACCAAACAATATACCAAGTAGGCTAAGTCTCCCCAAATAGAGGTTTCTAGAATGAGAGAAAATATTGAGTCCTGGAGCAGGTCATGTAGAATCTCCACCCAACCCATTATCAAGGCCATGACATATGCTGTTCAGATGGGAAAAATTCACACTGAACTCAAGAGCAGAGAGCATCCCAACTCCACAAATGCTATCATTAAGAATCATCATGGATAATGTGGTTTTAATTAGAAGGGTTGAGATACTGGCAAATGTTCAAAAGGCTTGTCATTTGAGAATTCACCCGCATCATGGGTGCAAACAGCTTCCTTGTGTGCAAAAATTAAGGCCTTCTTCCTGCCAACGAAGGTGAGAGTTCACTTGAGTACTGAGGCAAACTAGGTAACTGGAGTTTTAGTTATTCCCCTTACAATGGGGAGTAGAGACAGGCATAGGTTTCAGGCCCTGGAACATATTTAAGTAACACATTTTCAAATTAGGTTACCAGTGACTAATGATCAGACATTGACCAGGATGCATAGGCTTTCTGACCCTTTGCTTCCTCAATGTGTAAAATGTACTTCTGAGTTCTATCTGAAAGAGTGTTAATAAGTGTAACTCCATATTGCTACAGGTGACCTGGCATGGCTGATGTCCAGAAGACAGAACTTCTTTCTTTTTCCTGCTTCTCTAAGCTAGTGTGAAGTGGTACCTCCACTGTGATCCAAGTCTGTGAATGCAAAGGCTGGCCATGGCAACTATTCTACACAACCCCGTCCATCAGGAAAGAAGGCCAGAACAAGACTTTATTTCAGAAGTGTCAAGTTTATGGGGAGGCAAAGCGGCTTGTAACACACTGGTCTCTGTGAGAGGCTAACTGCTTACATCTCTGTGTCATCAGCCTCCTGCACCAGGCAATCTCTACTGACAGTGAATCCATTAATGGCCAAGCTTCCTTGCCAGGCACATAGTTCTTGTCTGCTGACAGAGTCAGGGCCTTAAGTAGACACAGTTATTTCAGTGAGGCTCAGGCAAAATTGTGCATCTCTTCTAAGCAAATGCTCTCCTGTTGGCTCCCCAGCTCCACAGAATGATGTGTCTGCCTGATTCAAGGCATTACTTCTCTGGTAGGCCAATCATATTATCTGGAAAAAAGTGAGTACAAGATGAACAGTCTGAAAGTGAGTTTTAGTCTTGGCTTTTCCATTGAGAAACCATGTGGCCAGTGACCGTTTCTTCATTTATTTGGAGCATTCAAAACTTGTGATGATCAGTCCTAAGTGGTCCAGCAGAACATCTTCTACAGTGTGCTAAGACATGTGTTTAGTGTTGGATGAGTTCACAGTTCTGGAAGGAGTTGGAGGGCCTACTTATGTAGCTCCCAAGACTACCAAGGCTCGTATAAAGTTCCAGGATGGAAAGAATGGTGTTTAAAAGTGAATGGTAATCTACTTGCTCATCTACCTACATAGTTTTTCTCATATTTTCTCATCATTTTTCTCACATTCTCACATAACTCAATAACAAATGTACAAATATTTAGTGTCTGTTATAGACAAGTCATAGGCATTGCATAAATATCAATAAACATTCAATAAATATTCAAAATCACTGTACCTTGGGAACTTACAAAACTGAAATCCAGCCAGTCAATTTGCCATTAATTCATTCACCCAGACATTTAGCTACCCATTAATCTATCTACCCACCTGTTCTCGACTCATAAATCCACCCATCTATCCGTTCGTTCACCTAGCCATCTGTCCACCCACCTGTCTATCTATTAGTAAATCTACCCATCTATCATTCATCCATCCACCCATCCACTGTCCATTTGTAAATCCACCCATCCATCCATTTATCCACCCACTTATCTACCTTCTTTTAGATCTACTCATAAATCTACTCATCCATCCATACATTAGCATACCAATTCATTTATCTTCTCTCATGCCCATCTATTTGTGAATCTACCTGTGTATTCCTTCATCTACATACCTATGTGTCTACTATTTGTTAATCTGTTCACTTGTCTATTTACTCATTGAAGCCACTATGCCTCTATTTGTAAATCCACACAACCATCTATCTATTCATTCATCTACCTATTAATCTATCCATTCACTATTTGTAAGTCTATCCAACCCTTTATTCATTGACTCACCCATCTGTCTATTCATCTATCTTTGCATCTAGTTGTAAACCCACATCTCCATCTATGTGTGAGTACATACTTTCATCCACCTTTATACCAATAAACTCTATTGTTGAGTATTCATTAAATAACCACTGTGCTAGTCAATGGAAAGCATTTTCTTTTTTTCTTTCCTCCTTCCTTCCTTCCTTCCTTCCTTCCTTCCTTCCTTCCTTCCTTCCTTTCTTCCTTCTTTCCTTTCTTTTTTCTTTTTCTTTTTTTGGGGTAGCCTTGGTTATTCTGAAAGTTACTCTGTAGACCAGGCTGGCCTCAACCTTATAGAGATCCACCTGCCTTTGCCTAGCAAGTGTTGGGGTTAGAAACACACACCACACTGCCCAGGTGAAAGAATTTTCAAAATAAAAAAATTAGGATGTTCTATGCAGCTGTGCATTAATGTACTTGAGGTAGCCCCCATCAGGAAACTGTCTTCAGAACAGATCCATGGGCTGAGATCTGTTTATGGCTTCTTCTCAGACCCATTGGTTAAATAGCTCTCTATGATGTAAGAAACAGTTAAGACTAAGGTTAGTCAGTGGGCATTGATGATCCTTTAACAGTAGGTGGCTGGAGGGCTGTGGCTTTTTTACAGAAGTTGCAGTTTTCTAGGATGTACAACTGTAAATCTGTGTGCCATGTAAAGGTAGCAAGTATTGTAATAGTACAAAAATTTTATTTAAAGGCAGTGATCTTAATCATTATGTAAGCTCAGAGCTGGGACAAGTATGACGTGAATGAAGGGCAAACCAAGGGCACTTTAAGGTGTTACTCTCCGGTGTGCTGCTGCAGTGATACCAACTGTGAGTGCCTCCTTAAATTTCACTCTGGGTGTCTCACTTACACCTCAAGCTCATCAGTAATAAAATAGCAGTAGCCCTTCAGTATACATTGTCTTTATTCCTTTAAATGTACTATGGATGCTTTTTTTTACAAATTCTTTTGAAAAGAATAAACTGAAAGTAAAGAAAGTATTTAGGAAATCCAAGATCTGCTCCATGCTTCCCTAGATGCCTTTAGGAGCCCCTACTCAACTGTCCTGTTAGCAAAAATGCCATTTGCCTTAAGCACACCTCACACCTCCCCAGACTGCCCTCACTCTACTCTTCCTGAGATCCCAACTTACATAGGCAGATCTGAGGCTCTTATCAGGATTCAACCCATATCATGTCCAGACCTCCCTAAGGCCACTCCTGTCCTCTTCCTAAAACTCCTTCATCAGATGGGCTATGGAAACAGAGTTTTCTCAGCCTGCTTCTTCCTCTTTCTTAGAATCAGAGAAAGAGGAAATATGGAGAAAAATGTGGCTGGTCAGAGAGAGCCACTAAATTTATTTGGAAACCTATGTTCAAAGGTGGATATATAACTAGATGACCACAGTTTGACACGAGGGACAGTGTGGAGGAAGAAGCCAACTGGTGGGTTATTTCTGAGTGAGACATGTAACCCAGACCTGGCAAATTAGAAGCTGCTCACATCATGTGCCACCGATGACCACAGGGCTGGTGGTGGGATGGATGCCTTAGCCCACTGCCTTTACCATTCTGGGCAGAGAAAGCTGGCAGTATTTAACTCAGTACTTGGAAGCCAGGGCCAGGGGTTAATTAACGCAGATGAATTAGGCACCACTGTTATTGTTCCTCTTGTGAGTCTTCACTATGACCCCTCCTGAAGTACTAAGGAAATAGGTCCCTGTTTCTTTTGACCAGTGGCCACTGGAAAATAGTTCTTTTTACTCTCTCCTGGATGTGAGGGACTGGGCTGGGGATGAAAAGACAGAGAAGGGGTGCAGAACAAGAGAATGATTGTGTACTATAGCTGTAGATCATGGAAGCCTGCAGTTTTTGTTTCTGTTTTAATTTGTTTGTTTTGTTTTATTTTGTTTTGGATGTTTTTCTTTGGTGGGAGTATGTAGCCAGTTGAGGATGAAACTGTTTTAAAACACAGCCCCAATGTCAACAAAACAATGCCAGCCTCCTTCCCCCCATCTCCCAGCCTCTCAAATTTCTTCCATGACTCCAGAGACAAAAGCTGGAGCTGGCCATCGAATCCCTCAGAAGAAAGACTTATACTTTCAAGACAGAGCTTCCTACAACTCTGGGATGGATGAAAGCAAGGCCTGGGCAGGGTCTACAGGGATTCAAAGAGACTGCTGGGACCGACATGTGATCAGAGCCCTGAGTGGACTGTCTGATACTTAAAACAAAACAAAACAAACAAACAAAAAAAACCATCATTACGAACGGATTGTTTCTAGAGACAGAGGAGCACCAAGGAAGAAAATATGTCCACATGGTAGTCGGCAGCCACGCTAGCTGATATGGAGCCACACAGAGCCTGGTGGGCGTGCCTTGACTCTCAAAACACCAGGGCTTGCTTCTCTTACTCAGAAAACCATGCCTAGTGCCTGGGCTTCCAGAAGAGCAGAGAAGAAGCTGTTGGGGTATAAAATTCAATGTCCCTCTGTCCCTTTGGGCTTCTTCATGTCCCTCTGTCCCTCTGGGCTTCTCCACACTCTGTTCCTGATGACAGCCCAATCTAGACTTTTCTTTGAAAATGATCATATTCAACAACAACAACAAAAACCCGTCTGGCTCAGGGCAGGAAGTCCCCAAGAAAGTGGGTGCTAGCCAAGATGATGAAATCACTATGACCCCTGGATAGAATTGAGAATTTTGTAAATGTAAATTGCCCATTTCCTCTGATATCATCTTAGCTTGGAAGATTGGTTTCTTTCCCAGTCTTTTCTTCTTCTCAGACTCTGAGAAGAGATACTTTGGAAATGAGACCTCAAGATAGAACCTCAAAACTATTTAAACAGGAATGTGGGACAACAGGGAGGCAAGCATCACTTGAAGAATTAGTGACAGATTAGTCACTAATTAGATTAGTGTATTGGGTAGGTAAAACTTAAGTCTAGGGTTCAAATCTATCCTTCCTAATCATAGCCTGGACATGTGATCTGGATGTTGCCTGACATCTCTGAGTCTTAAGAATTTGAATGATAAGATGAAATTGACAAGAAACACATGGAAAGAATGTTAGAGAAACAAATGGGGGTGATACTTAGAGATAACTACTGTAGACAAGTGTGATGGTTAGCTTTCTGACAACTTGATACAAGCTAGAGTCATACAGAAAGAAGGATCCTCATTGAGAAAATACTCCATCAGATTGTCTGTAGGCCAGTCTGTCGGGGGGGGGGGCATATTCTTAATTGAATAACTGATTTAGGAGGGCTCGGTTCATTATTGGTGGTTCCACTCCTGTGAAGGCATTTTGGAATATATATATATATATATATATATATATATATATATATATATATATATATATATATATATATATCAAAAAACCCAAACCAAAACAAGCAAACAAACATAAACAAGCTGAGGTATCTACGAGGAGCAACCCAGTAAGCATCATCCCTGCATAGCTTCTGGAATTCACTTTGTAGCTAAAGCTATCCTTGGATCTCTCATTCTCCTGCCTCTGCCTCCAGAGTACTGGGATAACAACTATGGACCATAATATTTGGTCTATGACGTGCTGGGAATTAAACTGAGGACTTCATGCTGACAAGGTATACTCTGTTCTGCCTCAGGGACAACCCCAATTGCCCAAACCATCTTCCTAGCACAATAGACTCATTGGAAAAGGAGGATGGAAGGCCAGGATTCCTATCTCACTCACTCCCATATCCCTGCTGCAAGGAGGCAGGTGATTGACAAAAGCCTCCTGGATGCCTTTGTCTTAGGCTGGGGCAAGACAGTGAAAGGCGTTTATGCCATCTCCCTCCCTCATTGGAGCTTTGGTCTAACCTTGTGAAAACAGGGGCTTTGATGAGCTTAGGAAAGGAAAGTCAAGTTCACAGCCACATGGCAGGCCACGCCTAGGCTCATCTCATCTCCGTCGACCAAACAAAACAAAACAAAAAAACAAAAAGAAAAAATACCCAAAAACCCAAAAACAAAAAAACAGCAATGACAAAGAGCAAGGGGGTTCTCTGTTCAGGAATCTAGAATTATTGAAATGAGCATCTCTATTACCCTACAATATGAAAAGCATCACTCCATTAACAAGAATGTTTACAGGACCATGTTGCTCGAAGGAGGTACCAAGAACCTGTGCAGACAGTTGATGGTCCACAAATGTGAGTGACTTTCGGTACCTGAACTTCTTACCACTTGCTGGAGGGCAGACTCGGGGTTGACTCTGAGTTTCTCAGAGATGAATGTGAAGCAGTAAGCATGATTTACTTGGACTGGCTTTACAATTCCAAATGTTCAAAAGTAGACCTAGCAATCCAGGGCCAGTGCTGCCATCCATAATTCCGCAGAAATCTCTCCCATAGGTCTTCCTTCAGAGAACTCACCTAGCATAATGTGGAGCTAAAAGTGCCCATGGTATCACAGCTGGAAAAGCAGAGACTCTCTTCCTGCTGCTGACTCCATCCCTAGTTTAGTAACAAGTAACTGCAAACTGAGCCTGCTGCCCATTCCTTCACACCAAGCTGCCTAGGCAGCTGCAGAAAGTGGCCAGAAAGGTTCTCTCCCATCCCAAACCACTGAAACACTGCATCTGTCTTTTGGCCTTTGTGTTTTGTCATTGGAGGAATTAGAGTGTTATTAATCAACCAATCAGTCAAATAAGGCTCATTACCATTGAAGAAGAGAAAGTATGCTTTATTTATGCAATTATAAAGCATTTAAAATACAAAGGGATTATTATTAATACTGGAGCTTGGCAATCTTCCCAGAGTGGTAAACTGACAAAGGCTTTGTTCTTGAAGAGGCAATGTAGCCCTTGCAGACTCCTGTCTTCTTGCTCCAAGCTCCTGGTATGTGGTGGAGACTCATGAATATGTAAGAACTTCAGAGGGCCCCTCTGTAAGTAGTGATATTTGGAGTAAATATCAGGGATGGGAAGTTAGGAATGACTTACTGTGTGACTCCCCTAGCTAAAATGGTCTCTCTAGGCTGTGGTTGCCCAGGCTTTGAGCTTGTCTAAGAGATGCTTGACACAGGATTTTCAAAGACATGTATCCACATGGAACACACAAGGAGGCTCATTGGTAAAAGGAACCAAACCCTGAACAGAGAGGTGAGAGGTTAGGTTATTCTGCTGTTTGAGACAAGGGACAGGTAGAACCAACTGATTCTCCACGACTTGCAGCCCCAGGATGAGAGGGTCTGCTCACAACTGGTGACTAGCTCATTAGCTTGTAGCTAATTTCTGGTGACACAGGGTCATGTCTCATTTGATTTTTCCATTGGAAGCTTTAAGCACATGGTAGGTTGTCATTAAATGCTGATTGAATGGGCAGATGGATGGTTGGGTAGATGGGTGGATATATGTATGGGTAAAAAGGGTATATGGGTGCATGGGTGGCTAAGTGAATGGATAGATGGTAAAGCTGCGGGGGTGCTGAGTGGATGGATGGTAGGTGGATAATGATTGTCACTGGGTAGAGAGGTAGATGTGTGGATAGTGAATAGGTGGGTAGGTGGAAGGAAGGAAGGAAGAAGGAAGGAAGGGCGAATAATAGATGAGTGGTTTGGTAAATGGATGGCTGGGTCCACAAGTGACAGAATGGATGGGGAAGTAGGTAGATCGCAGACATTCTAGTATTATGCTGAGTAACAGAGGTTTAGGGCCCAGGTTTGTACAGCCCGTTCTATAACCACTGGTTGTGAGAAGTATAGAGATTAAGGCTGATCTATGCTGTTAAGTATAAAAACACACATTTTATTTCATATACTGAAACTATGAACAAGAACTTTAAAAGTTTATTAATATTATATTAACTACACCTTGAATAATAATTTGAATATGATATGTTAAGTATTATTTTTTTTAATTTTTTTATTCGATATAATTTATTTACATTTCAAATGATTTCCCCTTTTCTAGCCCCCCCACTCCCCGAAAGTCCCGTAAGCCCCCTTCTCTTCCCCTGTCCTCCCATCCACCCCTTCCCACTTCCCCGTTCTGGTTTTGCTGAATACTGTTTCACTGAGTCTTTCCAGAACCAGGGGCCACTCCTCCTTTCTTCTTGTACCTCATTTGATATGTGGATTATGTTTTGGGTATTCCAGTTTTCTAGGTTAATATCCACTTATTAGTGAGTGCATACCATGATTCACCTTTTGAGTCTGGGTTACCTCACTGAGTATGATATTCTCTAGCTCCATCCATTTGCCTAAGAATTTCATGAATTCATTGTTTCTAATGGCTGAATAGTACTCCATTGTGCAGATATACCACATTTTTTGCATCCACTCTTCTGTTGAGGGATACCTGGGTTCTTTCCAGCATCTGGCAATTATAAATAGGGCTGCTATGAACATAGTAGAACATGTATCCTTATTACATGGTGGGGAGTCTTCTGGGTATATGCCCAGGAGTGGTATAGCAGGATCTTCTGGAAGTGAGGTGCCCAGTTTTCGAAGGAACCGCCAGACTATGTTAAGTATTATTAAAACCCATCTTATCTATTTCTTTTCCTTTTTGTGATATGTTTACTAGACAACTTAAACTACAGTTCTATTAGAAAGAACAGTCCTAGACTATTCTTTCTTTTGCTTCTTTTTCTCAAACATATCTCTATTGTGTGATTATTTTTTCAATGTTTTTGACCATCAATAATCTCTATCTTCTAGTCTTCAAGTAGGATGATAACACAGTACTACAGAAGGTAAGGAAGGAATGAGGATTCAGGGGAAAACTAGATTTTCTTTGGGACTAGGAGGGGGCATTTCCCTCTGTCCTTATGAGCAACAATAGCCTTTGCTCTCCCACCCAAAGTTGTTCTCCTTCTGATAACCTTCCCCTATTCTGCTTGGAAATCTCCTACTCATCTTTTAAGACCCAGACCAAACTCCCTCCCCTAATCTCTCATGTTATATCCCCATGTGCCTTTTCAGACATTGAGCTTAAATGATTGCCCCTCCCCAGAGTTCACATGATCTTTTATGATTCTTCATGTGTTTGTGTGACGTGACATGTATATACATGTTCACATGTATGTGGGGTACTATGCATGTGTGTATGTGCCTGGGGAGGCCCAAAGATGATGTCTGAAGTATTCCTTGGTCATTCTTTCATGGTATCCAGGGAAGCGTGGTCTCTTAAATAAACCCAGTGCCTACCTATAGGCCTAGTCGATCTAGTCAGCTTATTTGGAGGATCCTACCTCAGTCCTTGTAAGCCAGAATTATAGGTGAGCTGCTATGCCCACCTAGCATTTATGTGGGTTCTAGGGATCCAAACTCCAGCTTTCTTGCTTATACCTTAACCATAGAGCCATCTCTCAGGCCCTGGGAATTCCCCAGCCACAGTTGATGCTCAGGGTTCAGCAGACCCATACACTATCCCTGCAGAGAACGAGGGGATCCCAGCCCATTCTTCAGGTCCTTCTCTTGGCTTCTGTTCCTTTGGAGACATTTGCAACAGAATCTTTACAACCCTCTGCTTACACCGTGTACTAAAGCATTTAGGATGTACACTAATAGTGTGACAACCACAATTTATTGGTGCTGATGGAGATGAAGGAGACCTTCAATTGGCCCAGGCAAGACTTTCACTTTTCTTACAGTCACAGCACAAGTGACCAAGGAAATCGTCGAGACCGTCAGAATCATATAGACCGAGGAACCATTGAGAGGAGGGTACACATATGTGTGCCATTGCCTGTGCAGGTTCATAGGGCTGGAGATTCACATCAGGAGTTTCCTCTACTCCAATCCACCTTATTTTGTTGAAATCAGGGTCTCTCATCCAACCTGGGGCTCATCATTTCAGCTAGACCAGCTGCCGGAGAGCCTCAGGGACCCACTAGTCTCTGCTCCCCTGCACTGGTCTACAAGCATGTATGTTGCCATGCCCACATTTCATTTGGATGCTGGGATTCTGAAAGCAAGTTTTTTTGGCTTGCACAGCAAACACTTTATCCACTGAACTGTCTCTCCAGCTTCATAAGACCAACTGAAGCCTCTGTAGTCTTTAAACAAAGGGCTGTACATTTGAAGGCTCCCTGCCCATGGTAGCTCAAGTTTTTTAGGGGATAGAGGCATGGTTACAGGTTAAGAGACACAAAGGAGGTTGAGAAGGAGGCTGATAATACAAGGGTTGCTTTGAGACTCCTTCAGGAATCTAAGACTAACGAGATCAAACTCCTTATCTTCCCTCTACAACTGAATCTCCTTCTTCTGTTAGTCCCAGCCTGGAACAGAGGCCACTCTATCTCCATCTCTCCTTTTTTATCATCCACGAGAAATAATCATTGACTCTCCAGTTCTATGTTCCTGTCAGCTCTGTAATCTACCATGTCTATCCAGACATGAACCATACATTTTCTTTTTCCAGAGTATAGACCATGGCCATTGCACACCTGGGATAGTACTCTTGTCAGTCTCTAAACGTCTCATCTTGGTAGGGTTCCTCCCCTTGTTCCGCCCCAGTGTTCTGTGGGTGCTTCCTCCTTTACTGCAACCCAAAGACAAATGTCACAATATAAGGAGAATATGAAGGCTGCCTCATTGCTCTGTCCCTAGCTTCAGTCTTAAGAGTTAGGAAAGTGGTGAGGGAAATTCTGGCTAAGTTACAGAGGACCATAGGATCAACTATTAGTGTCAAGCATGTTTGGCTTACTAGTTACTTCCTCATTGCTGCCACAAAACATGGAGGAGGGAGTTAACCTGTATCATTATTTCAGGAAGATCTCACTTCATCATTGGGAGAAAGCATGGCATGAGGAGAATGAGTGAGGTCATGTCACTGGGAGAAGAAAGCTAGTCACATTGCGGTAGCCTACCAGGAAGCAAAGTGTTCAGACCTGAACCAGAAACAGCTATGCTCTTCAAGGACCAGGCCTAGTGATTTATTTCCATCAGCTAGGCTCCATCTTTGAGATTCCAAAATCACCAAGACCAGTGCGACAAGCTGGAGAGAGATGCATGAACCTCTGGGGACAGTCCACATTCAAGTTCAATAGCAGGGTGAAGGAGCAACCTGCAGGGGCTGTGTTTCAGAGTCAGACCACACTGACTTCAGGCATCCAGTCTTTCTCTTCCCACTCCACCGAAGGGGATAATCATATCTGATCCCATGGTGTAGGCGTTCCAGATTCATAGACATATACCACAGAGGAAAAAAAATGGTAGCAGGCAATCTGCCATGTAAGTCCTCAGCAAAGCATAGTTGTCTGAAGAGAATAAAGGTTATTCATAGAAAGTAGGTCATTGTCTCCTTAGGGACAACTGTGATTCCTGCAGAACCCAGCCCTTGTCCCAGATGTAACACTTCATTACTGGAAAGTTCCAGACGCCTGTATAACTTACAAATTGATCCCATTTTAACTGTGCTGATGTTACCTAACTCTCTTCCAGTGTCACAAAGATGAAGATCACCTCTTTTCCTGTCATGTCTGTGTGAAGAATTACAGTCTGTTTGGGCTTTAAGCTTCTTAATGCTAATGCAGTGAAGAAAACATAGTTATAAACTTTCCAATGTTAAAACGTCAAGAAAGAAAAAACAAATTATTTAGGTGGATCGCAAATGGCTTTGGCATGAGGACTATAGAAAACCTCCTCTGATCTGAACCAGGAGGCTGGAGAAGAAAGGGAGAGAGGGAATATATTCATGATTATACCTGGATCTTGAAGGCCTGGCCTGTAAACAGTGTAGGTTTTGTAGTCTATGTGATCTCTGTGGAAACTGCTCCGTTTCCATTTTGACAGAAAAGACAATATGTAACGAAATGTGGAGAAGAATAGTACTTCGATAAAGCTATTTTTATAAATCAGTCTGCAGGCCCACGTGCTGTTCCACCTGACCCTGGAAGTCTGTAATGTATGGTAGGGTGGACCACTTGAGCTCTTAATCTACTTCCTGCACCCTAATGCAGGAGGCATTGCCAGAGTAAGACCCCTATGAACTGAACCAGTCAGAGCTAATGATTCACGGAGTCTCTGCTTACCCTGCTGCTCAAACACGTTTGTCAATTTGCATATTCTCTAAATGTGCTTGCAACCCTGCACTGAGCACTATCAGAATGTTTGCAGCGTGCACAGAGAGATGGAAAACTCAGGGCACTCCGTGCGGTCACTGTGCTCCCGTGGGACACAGCCACAGTTTGCCTCTTGGTCAGAGTCTATATAGTGCCACATTTTTCATGTTTCTGATTCTGTTGGTGACTCTCCTGAGGAAAATGCTTGCAAGGTTAGTGTCTAGTGTTCCTACAGGCAAGGAAGTCGCTTGGTGTCACATGACCTCTCTTCACCCCCTGAGTTCAACATCTATGACTCAAAAGTAAATGTTAAATCAGGTATGTTTAAATAGTAACACACATACTATTATGCATTGAAAAGACTATGCATTGAAGGTTGATGGGCAGATGGTGGTCGGAGGCCTTTAGGAACTTCTAACAGCAAAGGGTTGGGATTTGGTAATTCAGAGTTCATTTTGTAGAACAGAGCTGCCGTGAATAATGAGAATCACCTGCATGAATCTGTGGTCCAAGGTGGTAGCTAGCAATCTATTCTAAAACCTGTAGTTAATAATAGTGCTATGACAGGCTATTATTACTGGTTAGTCACAATTGCTTTAATGCTATCACTAATTAAGCGTGATAGTTTTGTTCCCTCTTTTATAATTTGGCAACTCTGCTGCGTTACCGTTATTAAGTGGTTGTATCTGAAGTCAGACAGAGAACATGTCCACTTCTTTTTTTTCCCCCCATAACTTTTCATGAAGGGGAACAAAAATAAGGCCTTCCAAAATAAAAAAAAAAAGTCCCTGAGGGGGTTCCTTAGCCAGAGACCAGAGACAGAGGACAAAGGATGCTCCTGATCAGATTAGAGCAGCAGCATTGGCCAGGGAGCTCCAGCCTAACATGCCTTGATGCTGGGCTCCAGCTTGGGTGAGAACCAGCCTTCTGGGGTCCTCACTTGCCTTGATGGCCAAGCAGACTCTGAAACATAGGGCCCTCACTCTGCTGCTGCCCTAGTTAAAATGCCAGCCTGGTATTTATTTGTTTGTTCCCAGACAGATGCCAATTATAGGGGGTTGGGAAAAGAGACAATAGCCCAGACCTGATTGACAGCGGCTGCTGAACAAGGGGCCTCTGTGGCATGTTTAATGAAAAGGCCACTGTGTTTTTATTGCATCTATTTGATTTTAGAGTGTCGTTTATAAAAACAATTCAACCAGCAGGATTAACTGCTTCTGGGCTGCCTCCTCTCCCTGCTGCTCTGTGGGTGTCCTGCCAGCCCTGCCTCCCTCCACCCCCAGCAGGTTCCTTCCTACACCTTCTCCTCTGGGGCTGCTACCAAAGGCCACCTGGTCCACCTCTCCACCTCCAGCCTGACCCCATAGTGTCTCCTCTTGCCTCTCCCCTACAGGAATCAGAAAGGCTGCTCCTGGCTCTGGAAGTGGTCTTTCCTTTCAAAAGGTTTAGGTGAGTAGGGAGGCCTGAGCTGCCTTGTTAACAGGAGTAGAAGTAGGGCTCAGCTCACACACAACAGCAGTGCACCATCCAGAATGATTCCCCAGCAGTTTCAATTTTTTTTTGTCATTTTGCAGTCAAAGCAACTTAGTTCCTAGTCCCATAATCCAAACACCACATTATGTGGCATGTGCATTGTACCTAAATAAATTCCTATCATCTATCTATCTATCTATCTATCTATCCATCCATCTAAGTCCAATTCTTATACTCCCCTTCTCTTAAGTGGCTTGATACCGTCTACATTGTATCAAATCTAAGTGTGACACATGGCACATTTTCCTTGAATTCTGCATCCTATCTCTTCAGTCATCTCTTCTCCATTCATCTCACTGACCATGGTTCCAGCCCCGCTCCAATATAGTCTTCACTTCTATTACAGCTACACCAGCTGTTCATGATTCTTCAGCCTAGAATACCTTCCATTTATATTCCCACACATGTACCCACTAATCCTCCAAGGATTTGTTAGGTACTTCCTCCAGGAAGCCTACTGTAATTTCTCCTGTCTTGGGTGGCCTTTCTGTGTTTCTTGGCTTGTACCATAAAAGCCCAACCAACTCCTTGTCTTTGAGAAGAAGCTCCAGGGGCTAAACTCCAATTCCAGAAGGAAAACCACAAAGCCCACTTAAGCAAACATCCTATGGCAACTAACCCACTCCCCCACCCTTAGCAACAGCCAGTCAGGCCATAACAGCAGGGTACATATAGACAACCTACGACATCCTACAGAAAGCAGATAGTTTTGTCAGGTGGTTTTGCCCCTGATTTGTTCCTGCAGATTGCACCAGAAATGCGGTTTTTAAAATCTTAATTTGCTGACCCATATGGAAATTCCCCAAGTTTGCTATACCCACAGTAAGTACCCTGCACCCTTGGACTTGAGGGTCTCCTTGTTTATGAGTTCATAGTAAAGACCATTGTGTGTGTGTTTGCATTGGAATTGGCTCCTTGGTGACCTTTGAGTAGGTCCCTGCAACTTGGGCACAATAGCATTTGACATACTGTAGTAGCTTTCTAAAATTATATCCAATTAATATTTGTAATATTCCTGTATGCTAAACATTAAGTTGAATGTTGTCTATATACCTTAAGCAAGGAACACAAATATTTTTTCTACATTTTCCAAAAATTCAGGCAAATATTCTGCTAATAATTTGCTTCGCATCAATGATTTTCAATCCAACACATCTGCATAAAACCATAATCAGACCTATTTCCAGAAGAAAAGACTAACTATTCTACCACAGTGAAGTTCTGGGCTCCATAGAAGTTAATTCTAAGTTCCTATGAGTTTCCTTCTCAGTTCTTTCTGTGGTTCACGTTGACTTTAAAGTCTGGGTCTGTGGCTGAATTATGTGATAAAATCTCGCTCCTCCCTTTTCCACTTTGGGAGGGATCTGCCCACACTCTCTTTGGTTATGGTCCCTGTATTTTCCTTTCTTCAGAAAAGAGAAATGTTTAGGTTACACCCAAAGTCCTGATGTAAGGCCCTAAAGCTCTAGGGCAGGGATTTCTCAACAGTGAAAGTGGGAGAGCTTTCTTTTTTTTTTTTCCGTTTTTTTTTATTCGATATAATTTATTTACATTTCAAATGATTTCCCCTTTTCTAGCCCCCGACTCCCCGAAAGTCCCGTAAGTCCCCTTCTCTTCCCCTGTCCTCCCACCCACCCCTTCCCACTTCCCCGTTCTGGTTTTGCCGAATACTGTTTCACTGAGTCTTTCCAGAACCAGGGGCCACTCCTCCTTTCTTCTTGTACCTCATTTGATGTGTGGATTATGTTTTGGGTATTCCAGTTTTCTAGGTTAATAACCACTTATTAGTGAGTGCATACCATGATTCACCTTTTGAGTCTGGGTTACCTCACTTAGTATGATGTTCTCTAGCTCCATTCATTTGCCTAAGAATTTCATGAATTCATTGTTTCTAATGGCTGAATAGTACTCCATTGTGTAGATATACCACATTTTTTGCTGGAAAGAACCCAGGTATCCCTCAACAGAAGAGTGGATGCAAAAAATGTGGGAGAGCTTTCTTAAGAACAGCCATGTGTCTCTTGAGATGCATCCCAAACTTAACCCAATGGTCCCACATGCACACAGATCCTTACAGCACCAGCAGTGAGCCTCTCCCACAAGGTAGAACTTCAGATGTTGATCCCCATATATCTCCCTACAATAGACGAAATGATGAGGATTTCAGGAAACTCATCACCAACCTTGAGTGTTCATTTCTCTGCAGAGGTCCAGGAAGTGATGCCCATCTTCAATTGCCCAATTTCAGCCTCACAAAGTACCAGATAGCCTTCCTTGGACACATTAGTCCCCCAGACGCCCTACAAGGTGACCTGCACAGCTCACAGATATTAAAGGGACTCATGGTATGGCTTTACTTCAGTGTAGCACTCAAGAACTGTAAGGGGACCTGACCCTACTACCAGTCACATTGGGCCACACCTACCTGGGCCCACAGAAGTAACCTCACATCCTGCACCTGAAGTCAGACAATCTAGATCGAAAACCTCCAGAGACCTCCCTACCTAAGCAGGTTGTATTTTGGCTATCAGGGCAACCCCACAGCCTCTGCAGCCCAGGCCACTGAGAGACCTGCAGACACCACTGAAATGAATGCAGCTAAGGACACTATATATACTGAAACTGCCACAGAAAACCTCAACCTCAAAATGTGACAACACCCTCAAACACATCACCCTTACATGGAGCAGTCTTACTTAAGAGCTGTCTCATAGAACTAAGAGAGAGGCAGCTCTTAGTCTTCCAGATGCTTTCAGGTAATGTGAGAGAAGCAAGAAGCATGAAAAAAAAATTTCCTCAGCATGACAACTTTCTAGCGACAGACCCCAATGAAAATCAAACTAAGGAACTGGCTGGCGCCCAAGGATAGAGTGTGGAGAATAGAAAGGCTATAAGACATGAGCTCAGATTGTACCTTAGTAGTGGTATGCCATGAGCACGGATGTGCAGATAGCCCAACAGAGAACCACTGGGTAAATCCTCTCTGTGTCTGAGCTATATACATGAACAATCTTTACCTCTAGAGCTACTTTGGTGAGTAAATACTTTTAAAGGAAATGTTCCAGAATCACATACTTCCTAATCCCAATTTCCCTAATTTATATTTCCAAGGTTCCAGCCCTTGAGACACTTCCCATGCCCTGATGGATTCAGTCTCAATACACTGTGACCCACAAATGGAATGTTGATAGATTTTACAAGAGGAAAAAAATAAGTTAGTTTTAAGAAGATGGCTATAATTTTATTTACAAACATGACTTATTTAAATTATTATTCTAATATATGATCAAAATAGCAAGAAAAAATCAATGTGATACTTGACAATTTTTCCCATGTGGTTTCTTAACCTCACGTGTATTTTGTGTCTATAGTACATATCAATGAAGACTAACCATATTCCTAGATAACATGGAACCCTTCCAATAACCTCAGATTGTCCGAGTGGGTACTTTTTCTCTGACTTCTCACATGCTGGTTCTCCATACCAGAAGCTCACCACCCCAACTTACTCAGCTACCCAAACTTTCAGATCATAGGTTAACCCCTCCTAGAAGTTTCTTGTGGGTCCAGGACCTCTCTCATATATGCCTGTAGCATTTTTACAGCTCTTAAAAACACTCATTAAATGAATTGCTATTGTTTGGATTTCTTCGGCTTTAACTATATCTTGTTTATAGGCAAAGCTTTAATGTCTAGGATGTGTTTAGTGCACAGCAGATAACAGTCAATGGAGATGATTTTACTAATTAAAATAAAGATGCCTTCAGGCCTTGCACATAGATCTGCTCAGGGTTGGCTCTAAAAAGTGAAAAGGAACAAGCTGCCCTCTCCTAACACACACATCTACCCACAAGAGCAGGAATCACATAGACATTAGTTCGATTTTACCCACTAATAAATCGAACTTGGTGTGTAGCCAAGTCCTTTAACTTGTTAGAGACTCAGTTTACCATCTAATGAGTGAGACTTTCTATCACTGCTACCCATAATGGTTCCATAGATTGAACAATAAGTGATGTAATGTGGTCCAGAATTGGACCTGGGCCACAAGGAGCTTGGAACATCAATTTCATGAAGTTGAAGTGGCATCAATTACAATTTCCTGAAGCATAAGAAAGCATCGGTACTTTATGTGCCATTCTTTAAAGACAGAAAATTCCTACAAGACCATCTAAGCCATGGCAGCCTCTGGACATATAAGAAGCCCTGATAATGTGAGCGTGTTAAAGTATTTGGAAACCAGTAAGTTACTGCTCTCAAAATCAAAACCATCTGGTAAACACACATCCTCCATCCACTCGTGCTTCACCCTGGAGTGTTCCTGGGTAGTACTCTTTAGTAGAGATGTCCAGCTTGGATCTGGGTCATATTACATGGAGTCAGGGGCTTAGGATTCACAGATGTTCCAGAAACCGGATGGAAAGAATGGCTATTTACTGGGGCCCCACTATGGACGAGCTATTCTTTTTGTAATATAACTACTTATCTAAAAGATTCCTGCTTGTTTGAGATAGGATTTTCCTACATAGTCCTAAAGCTTGCACTGTAGGCTAACCTGATCTACATCTCACCATCTGCCTCCCCACATCGTCCTGAATATTCCTCATTTTTGAGAGAAAGAAGTAGCCAGTCCGAGGTTAAGCTTCCCCATAGAGCATGTAACAGAGCCTAGATGGAGCCTGAAGCCGTGAGTCTACCCAGCAGGGAACTAGGCCTCACAAGGCGACTCCCCAAATCCATCAGTAATGTCTCCTAAATGCACCACACAGGCCCCAAACTTCTCAAACATGTAGAGAATCACACTGCCAGACAGGAATTTATTGGATTTAATGTTAGCTACAAACTATAATTAGCAGATTAGAGAGACCTCTGAAAAGATGTGAAGGTGGGGTAGAGCCTTGCTCTCTGCAGGATGGAGGTTTACACAACTCTGGGAAATCCAAACCACCAAACAAGAGCCCATCAGTGCCAACAAACCAAGAACTCCTCTGGAGTAATCAGCTGAAGGGTGTCAAGCGTCAAATGGGTTAGACAGTTGAGATGGCCAAGCTGGCAGAAGATGACAGAGTCACCTTAGGTATTATATGTTTAAGTATGTCAAAGGTGAGAAATTGGATAGCCATTGGGGATTTAGGGCAATTTTCAGGAAGCTTCCTAGGTTTAGATATGGGACCATGCTTGTTTTCAAGTTCCATGAGAAAGTATAGGTGGTGCCAAAGTTGAAATTCTCTCAGATTTACTGAGGCCAAGAGGACAAACTTTAGTCCTACATGACTGAAGAAGGTTCGCTCTTTCATTTTGTTGTTATAGAAAGGTCAATATCTTTCCAAAGAGTCAGGTAAATGGGGGTCCAGATTCACTTGTTTGAAGATACCTACATCATGGGAGTTTCTGATGTTTTTTGTTTGAAGTAGCTCCCTCTGTTTCTGTTTCTGTTTTTTTTTTTTCCAATAAAATCTTGGACACATAAGTAAGCAAGGAGCCTAGCTAACAGAACAGAGTGGTTAGGGCTTCCAGGTCTACCCCTCTTCTGAGAAGACCCAGCCCTGAGCTGCAGTGATGTAAAACAGATATATCAACACTCCCGTCTATGATGCTGGGTGATTCTGCTGAAAAGTGATATGTGTGTGGGGGGAGGAGGTAGGGGAATGTATTTACATACAAAACCATAGCAACCATTATAGCAGGAAGATGGCTAGTTTGATACTCAGTGAAAAGAAGCACAGTAAAGCTCAGACAGCCAAGGAGGGTCAGGGGAGAAGGAGCAGTGGCTGAAGGTTTAAGTCCAGTTTGATATTCAGGACATAGTGGGAGGTGAGAACCAACTCCACAAAACTGTGCTCTGGCCTTGATGTGCATGCCACAGTAAACATGGAAACATGCACGCACGCACACACACTGGAGAAAGAAAGAGAAAGAGAGAGAGATTCAATTCAGGCAGCATTGCTTCTATTCTGAGATGTAGGCTATTTCTATCATTATCTCCTAAACAACATCATCCCTTTGTGCTTACCCTGGCCTGGATATTCTGAGCAACCAACAGGTGATTCTTAGTCTCCTGGAGGACATGCCTAGGTTATAGGCAAATACCATGCCATTCTCAATGAGGCACTTCAGCGCCTTAGCCCTTGCTATTCATGGTTTGCCTTCCTGGAACTGATCTTCCACAGAAGCCAAAGGTCAATTGTATTTCCATCTTAGTTCAGCTGTGAATTGTCATTTCCCCATCGTATGGCTTCTGGTTCCATCTTTGAATTCTTCATTCAGTTGCCATGTGACACCAACTGAGAGGCTTTCCTCGGCCTCGGTTTCCTGGAGGGTGCTGAGTATTCTGGCCTTCACACTGTCTTCAGTGGAATCCAGGCCTCCCCTTCTTCCTCTTCTTCACTTTATCCAGAACACATCTATTTTTCTGTTTTGTATTTCGCAGGTCTCTATAAAATTCTCTTTGAAGATGGGGGATGGAGGTCAGTAAGCTTGAAATCCCCTAACTGAATAATCTGCTGTGATCCTACCTCCCTGACATCCTATGATTCTCAAAATAACTAACTCCTCATCCATCTGCAGGATGAAACAGGTCCCAGGGAAGTCTCCAGGGGCCAGGCATGTGTGAGTAGTAGAGCTGTGCTTTTAATTCTCCAATGTCTATGTGTGTGCGCGTGTGTGAGCGTGCCTCTGCTTCTCAGATACAAACCATGTGCAAACATTTTACCTGGAAACATCAGCTGCTCTCAGAGTTATTTATTTATGTGTCAAAAATGCCTGCAGGCTAAGAGAGGTGAGCCTGCGTCCATGCCAGCTCAGCCGTGTGCTCCGAAGTCTGCAGGAGAGACAACACTGTTCCTACAGACAGCAAACGAACAAACCAACTGAGAGAACAGTGCTCCAAGATCAGAAGGGAAGAGAGAAAGTGTGCCCCAGGAACTATAACAGACAGTGCCACAATGGCGGAAAGGACAAGCAGAAGGCCCGTGAAAGCCTCCAGTTTCTCATGGGGGCAACTTGCCCACCCAGGCCCATCCCATAGCTACAGCTTCAGACACAGCCTCAGAGTAGAGAGTAGATTATCCTGGCTGATGGGTTATCCTTGCTACTCTGTGTAGACAGGCCTTCTGAGCTTACCTAAGACTCCAGAAAGGGGAGTGAATGAGAAGAACATCAGACTGTGAACAATCCTAAGTCATCTCCATTTATCCTGGGATCACATGGGTTTTATTGGAGTAGGCACAGGGCAGAGAATGTATGCTCTTCTGATTGTATTTTCACTATACCACCTAAAACTCAGCAGATAAGTAGACTGCAAGGCAGAGAGGTGTGGTAAGCATCCGGTTTACCTTCCTCACCTGAAGGGTCTAGAAAGCCTGATGCAGTGGGAAAGCACTTTGCCCCCTTTCCTACCCCTTAGGAAATCACCGAACCGGCAGAATAGAAGCCAGGGCAGACCTCAGGGCACAGGACATTCTATTCAGTCTTGAAGTCTCCTTAGGAGGTACAGACAAGGGTGCTGGAGAGCACATGTGGACGTGGTACTTGTAGGGAAATATCAAGGTCATGATTGATGTATGATTGTTCAGGGTATATCCTACACTGTGGGATACACTACACTAACTGAGACCCCCAAACACCTCCATTCCCTCTTCCTTGGGCATCGCTTGATACAGGACTACATGTGTGTAGCATAAGTATATACTTTTGTTTAGTTTAAATAGAAGGGCTAGAAGCTCCTCAGAGAGGCAGGTTGTATGTGGATAGCACTAAGCAAGCTGGGAAAGGAGGAGGCCACCTGTGAGAGAGAGGATTGTAAGAGACTTCTGTGAAAGATACACGCCTCTCTTTTGACCTAGGTCCATTGCCCTGTGGCATGTCCATCCAAAGCATCCGCAGGATAAAGCCAGGAACGTCCTTCTTTGTTTACCAACTCAAACCAGAAGGCCAGAGAGGCTATTCCTCTGCCTTCCCATTAGCCAAATTCAGCAACCCCTGGGTTCTCCCAAGGATTCTGCTGCTTCCTTACTTTGTTCCACTATGGGGGTACCCCCTACTATCTGCCTTCTCCCCAGCAGCCCTGTTTTGTGTAGCTTGCCCACTTCCTGGAGAGAGAGGAATGAAGGCCTGGGTCAGCTACTCTGCCTGCCTCTTGTAAATACCACCCTGTGCTTCCCTCTACTCTGCTGCATCCAAAAGGGGCTAAAGACACAGATCCTATCTATAGACCCATAGCCATCCTCAGGCCCCACTAATATTAGCCTTTTGTGGAATCCACTGACGGCATCTTTCCCTCTTTTTGGCTGTGCTGGTGGGAATCCTTCTACTTATAGGAAGGTTTGCAGGCTGAGCCAGCAAGACTGAGGAACACACGGAGCCAACTCCCACCAGAATTCCCCCACTCAGACTGTGCCAGCTGATTTATGGAGTTGGTTTTTCAGACAGGAAATTTATGATTCTGTGGACAGGCTTGGGAATTGGGGTGGGAATGGGTGGCTCCAGTTAATTGAATTTGTCAGCTTCCAGATGGAGGGGACACTAACATTTGTTGATAATTTTCTCAGAGCCAGATCTGATAGTATCAATTTTCACACACATGGTCTCATTGCATTTTTCCAACAGTACTCTGGGAGGAGAAGGTTGTTGTCCTATTTTACAGATGAGGCCACTGAGGCTTATAGAAGTGAAGCCAGGAAGGCATTTGCCCCATGAGCAATGTCTCACCAAGGTCAAGGTTGGATTTGAACCCAGGGCTTTGTGACTCTATTAATAAAACCTTACCCTTCTTCATGCCATCAAATCTATCTGTCCTGGTCCTGGCAGGATGTCTTTGGAGGATGGTGTGAATGTGCTACTTTGCCGTGCATAATTATGCTCACAGAAGCAAAGTGCTGACTTTAGACACCTAGCCTTGAACTCTTTTTTTTCTTTTTTTTTAATTCGATATAATTTTTTATTTACATTTCAAATGATTTCCCCTTTTCTAGCCCCACACTCTGCGGCCAGGACAGTCAGGGTGATCAATTGAACTTGTCCAGACCAGAGGTGGAATTCACAAAAAAGGGAAACTCAAACATTCTTATGACCCCCACCCTCAGAGACTGCTCTTTTATTTACCAAGTCCTTTCTCCTCATTCTTCTACTTCTCCCTCTTTCCTCTTTTTCCCCCATTAGAGAAAGGATTTCGATGTATAAAAGAAGCTGGCCTTGGGTTTTCAACCCTCCTTCCTTGGCCTCCTGAGTGCTGAGACTATGGGTACAAACCACCATACCTGGTGCTACAGTTCTTTTACCCTTTGATGACCCATATTGGATCATATGCTGACCAGAAATTAAGCTCAATATCTTGTAAGCCCCTCCCATTAAGTTGGCGAGAATAAAACAGACCTGATGACTGACTCTGTCAAAGCAGCACAGGGCAAAGGGGAGCCTTCTGGTGCCCCAGAGCCACTCCCAGCAGATGAGAGAGCACCAGAGGAGAGAAAGTGAGCAGAAGGCAATGCGTGAGGAAACAGCTGTACTAATTGTGATGTGCTTCTGTCCCACCTTGTTCCAACAACATCAGTGGGACCTAACAGGATGGTGATATCATGCTCCAAAAAAGGTGTCAACTCAGTGAAAACAAAGTTCTAACTTAACCCCACCCTCCGCCCGCCCCTAAAATGAGCATCTCTGTGTACAGTGACTGATGAGTGTCCCATGAGCTTAATCTCTGGCAGCTGCAGAAGCACACCCAGCAGGGCAGCCTGCCTCATCACCAACATCTGGATTTAAGAGTGGGAACTAAACACCAGGGCCTGCTTGCAGCTGGGAAACTAGAGGGAATTCCCAAGAGCCTTTGGGAAGGATTCCCTTCCCAGGCTGCAGACATCTGAGGGGTTTTCCCATCAGAGCAGTCTCTGAGGATGAAACCTTCAGACTCTAGCCACTTCGTGTAGTTTGCTGAAGTTGAGTTGGTACTGAAATTGCATTTCTAGAACCTTCCCCATACTATTTCTCTGAGGAAGGAAACAGGCCCATTAGTGAGTCACTCAAGTGGCCTGTGGCAGTCTCTGGGGAATTCTTTGCATTTACAGCTCCCAAGTGGTATTGAGGATGTGTGTACATGTGTACAAGTGACAGGCAAGCGCAGCGATTCTGTCACTATCAGGAAACCACAAACAACAGGATAGTTTTCAAGGTGAGGCATGGCTCTGCATCTCTCAGAACCAATAGAGCCTTAAGGGAAATCTCACAGTCACATCCCCATGCAGCATACCAAAGGGGCACTTGGGAGCAGAGGGATGCAGACATATGTAATGTGCACACTTGAGACCAGGCTTACATGTGTGTGGAGCAGGTAGTACATACTTTAACACTGTAGATCTTTGAGTGACCGTGAAATATTAGACGGACAGACACACACACACACACACACACACAGACACACAGACATACACAGACACACACACATACACAGACACACACACACACACATACACACAACTCAGCCTTCTATGCATCTTAAAAGACTGTAGCCTGCAGCAAGGGAGGATGCTATTCTCAAGCTAAAAGTCCAGTGTATTAGGAACTCTGCAGCTGGGTACCTGCTCTGTAGTATATCCAACCTGATGACTTAGAGAACTCTCCCATCTGTGAAGAGACTCCTCTTCAACATGTTTCTGAATCTCTTCTTGCCAGAAGGAATTGGGGCAAGTGTGCCAGGCAGAATCTGAGTAACAGCTCTTGAGACATTAGCATCTTCTGAGAGGATACTAGATAGGAAGATGTTAAGCAGGAGGCAAGAACCAAGGACAATAGAAACTTAGCCTGCTCAGGGTCAAGTGCAACCTTTTCCATATGGAGCAAGGTAGGCACACCTGGTCATGATTCTGTAGATGATTATTCAATGAATAAATTAAGGGGTATTTCAGGTGGACCTCATTAAGTCTTTCCATCTGGGATCTGGTCCTCTCACCCCTCAGAAGGATTGAGTGAATGTCCCTCATAACAAGATTTACAAGGCCTACTGGATCAGCCCAGACCCTTGCGTCATTTTCAGTTCTACCGCGTCCCAGTGTCTCTTGCTCACTGTTCTTCACACACACACACACACACACACACCACAGGTGGTCATGCCTGCCTGGGATATCTTTTTATTTTGAAATCCTGCAGATAAATTCCAGGATCTCTCTCTCTCTCTCTCTCTCTCTCTCTCTCTCTCTCTCTCTCTCTCTCTCTCTCTCTCTCTCTGTGTGTGTGTGTGTGTGTGTGTGAACTCTTTTTCACCCTTTAGGATGTACCCCAAATGTATTGAAAGCTAATTCCCCAGTGCCACAGCCTTAAGAAGAGAAACTTCTGGAAGGTGAGTAGGGCATTAGGGATCTGTCCCCACGAGTGGATTAGTGTCTTATAAAAACAGGATCCAGTTAGGCCTTCACATTCCTTCTCTTGCCACATGAAGGACAGAGCAAGAGGACACCATCTTGGAGGCAAAGAGTAGCCCTCAGCAGGCATTAAACCTGATGACCCCTTGGTATTTCTACTATTTGAAATTCTCATAGTCTCAAGTGTTTAACCATGCAGGATATTTCTCTTCAGGAGTTTCCTTTCTTTCTTCCCAAAGGCACAGTTGACCACAGCCTCCAAGGGGACCCTAATGACCCTCCTTTAGCCTTCTCTAATCTCCCCTCAGTTGGCAGCTCCAGAGAAGAGTCAGAGTTCATTTATCTGAGAGCCAGGCTGGGAGCAGGCAATCCCCACAGGCAGGGCTGTAACTCTAGAGCCTGTCTCTGGACCTGAGGTCCCCTTAGCTTGACCTTTTGCCTTTGGGTGGAAAGTGAATCAGTAGATGTCATGCATGGGAACCAGATGGTGGGGGTGGGGGGGCGAGGCAAGCTAAGGGCATACACTACACTAAATGTATCCCTTAAGGTTTCTGCAGAACATATGCCCTCCCTGCCAACCTCTGGACACATGCCAAGTTGCCACTCTCACCTTCCTGTCTTTGCTCGTCCCCCTGGTCTGTGGATCCTGCCACCTCTGTCTTCCTCCACCTTTGAAAGGTTCTCCTCTTGGTGGGGCCAGGGATATGAAGTCTTACTAAAAACACATCCCACTCAGGTCACACTGCCTAATGCCCTAATGCATAGAAGCCACAGCCCTGCCGTTTGGCTTGGGAAACTGGGTCAGCCAGGCTGGGCTAGTAAAACAGGAGCTGAAGGTCTTGTCTGCTTCCTTGGGGGAGCCTCCAATGGCTTAATACCAAACTGGCCCACTCAGTAAGATAAATACATAAAATGAGATGATTTAGACTCTTTTCTCCTGGTTGGTTTGTTTAGATTTCTAAAAGGACAGTCAATTTTTTTTTTTACAATCAGACAAAAAGCTGGAATGATAAAGGGTGGACGACTGGAAATAAGTGCAACTATAGAAATATCTGACTATCTTTATGCATCAAGCATGGCGATGGGCTCTGAGAAATAGAAGTGCAGCCCTGGACTTGGATACCATGTGGTGGGATTAAAAAACAAAACCAAAAACAAAACAAAAAACAAACCTGTTCTCACACTTAGTCTCAAAAGCAATGTGACACCCAACATGCCTGATGGTACAGTGATCTTCACACTGATGCTCCTTGGCAACATCATGAGAGAGACATCATAGTCATTTCTGTTTTGTGGAGGAAGTTAAGGCTCAAACTAGATGAATGACCAAGGATCAAACTGGCAGTGAGTGAGTGGGACTGGTTACTACAGTTTTCAACACTGGTACTTGCACATCTGTAACAGGCGTGGGCACATCTTAGATCCAGCTGGCGATAGAGATTCCTAAAACCTTTGGAGGTCCTTTCCTTTGGATCTTTCTTCCTTTCCTTTTGTGTGTTTTGCTTATTCGTTTGTTTGCAAGACAGTGTCACTTGAAGCCCATGCTGGTTTAGAGCTCACTGTTGTGATTAAGGATGGTCTTGATCTCTTGATCTTACTGACTCTACGTTTCTAGTGCAGGGATTACAGGTATGTGCCACCATACCCAGCTTGTGAAACCCCCTTTCCATTTCACTGTCCCAACAACTGGGGAAGTGGAAGCAGCGACCTTGTTTTACAGGGAAGAAAAGCTGGGGTCCAGACCCAGCTTGAGTAAGAGTCAGGGTGAGATTTGAGGATCCTTTTTAGTCTAACCTCCTAGTTATGTGAAATGGCCTATTAGGTCACAACAGATAAGAAAAGGCCTATGGAGGTAGAACTCTATGGTAAGGCTCCAGGAAACCTGCATCCAAAGGAGATGTCTTCAACATATGAACATAATTTTTGTGACATCTTATTTCATTGTTGACCCTTGGGCATTGTTGGACTGTCCTTTGGACAAAATTCCTAAATCCTTAAAACTTTGTATGTATCAGGTTAAAAAACACACAGGCCCTTTAGGACCTGCCTCTTGGGTTTCTTCAAATCACTTTATAGCTCTTCCTTTGAATCCTTGAGAATGACTTTGAATTCTAGAACAGATTCAGATCGTATATACCTTGTTCTGCTTGGAACTCAGCTATGTAGGATAGATGTCTGGGGAAAGTCCTATATATCCTTCAGGACTCCATGGGGAACATGTTTCTCCTGACATTGTTCAGTCCTGAAGGCTTTCTGCTTGTATGTCTATGTCTCTCATCTTGACTAGGTCACAGCTTTGTCCATACCTGGGATCTAGTGTTTATCCAAAGTGCAACACCACATTGCTTCTCTGGGACAGGGACTCAGATTCCTTTCTGTGTAGACACTGATAGAGGGACTGGCACAGGAAAAGAGCTTGATAAATAATTGCTGCAGTAACTAATGAAGAGACTGAATGAATGAGCAGAAGGCCACATTGTCAAGCCTCTGTGTTGCAAATATTTGGGATTGATATAATCACCTATATTATAGTGAAATTGCTGCACTTATGAATATTATCTCAGATGTCTGTTTTCTGCAACAAGTCATTTAAGACAAAAATATTCCTTTCTTAATTTCACATGTTAAATAGTAACAAAAAAAATAAACCTGGGTATTTGGTCAACCCCCTAAACACTAAGCTATTAATAGGATATTTAGATTTTCTAGGGTGACCCTGATGGATTTGTCTGGGCATTGGTCTGTTCTGCATGTCTTGGAGAGGCCAGTCTCCTATCTGTGATGGGGGAAAAGTCTGCTTCAGTAGAGAATCTATTTAGACATCTGCACTGAAATAGTTGCAGTTATTTATTCTTTAAAACAGGAATCCCATCTGTTCTACCCACCCCAGTCTGCAGTTAAGGGCCTGGCATAGCAGCAAGAGATTTACAGCTCTGCTCGTGGAGAATTGTTCAAGATTCAATTCAACATCAGGGTTTTGTCTTCATTGACTTCTATTTCTTTCTGTTACAATCATATGAAAAGATGTAACCATGAGCTGTCAAAACCTTTATGCTCATCCCAACTTTTTAAAGTTTTCAAGAAAGAAGCAGATATATACAAATGCTTCATGAATTCTTGTAAGAAGTAGAAGGGAGGACCCTTTCCAAGTCACTTTATAATTCTGATGCCAATGTTAACAGACAACACAAAGGAAGACAATTACAAGTCAATACACTCCATAAAATCAGATACAAAAATTCTCAATAAAATACTATTGAGTTGGCATAAAACATATAGAATGGATAATGTATCTTGGCCAAGTTGTATTTCTCTAGGGAGGTCAGAATGGTTTCTCATGCAAAACCCAATCAATATTTATATGCTGCATTAACATAGTAAAGAGCAATACCCCACTCAGGATACCACACTCAGGTCAGTAACACAGGGAAAACATTTTACAGTATATTTTCTTGACAAAGGACACACAATAGACTGAAGGATAGTAATCCTCCCCTTGATTCAGACCATCTATGAAGCGCTCAAAGCTAACATCAGACTCTGGGTGAACAAAGGAAAGTTTCCCCTTAAGATTAAAACAACACAAATGATTCACTCTTAATACTTCTCATAAACACCAGAGTAGAGACTATACGATAAATTAATCAAGAAAAATAAACAAATGTATTTGGAGTGGCAGAAAAGGAAAAACTGCCTCTATTCATAGATGGCAAAAACCTATGTATATAGAAAATACTATATCTTTGTGTGTGTGTGTGTGTGTGTGTGTATGTGTGTCTGTCTTTCTGTCTTCTCTCTCTCTCTCTCTCTCTCTCTCTCTCTCTCTCTCTCTGTCTGTCTCTCTCCCTCTCACACACACACACCACAACACACACACACAGAGAACTAATAAAAGAAGTTGATCAAGATGGCACTCTGTAGGATCAAGAGACAAAAATCAAGGTATAGATATAGAAAGAAAAAGTCTGTGATCAATCCAAAGATGACACATTTAAAAAACAAATACAAAATCTTCATATTGAATGATTTTTTAAAAAAATCACAGAGAGAAAAATTTAATGTCTTAATTGAGATGATACCTTATGTTCATAAACTGAATAATTTTATATTCAAATTAAAATTTTTATTTTGTTTTATGTTTAGAAACCAACAAATATCTCCTAGAAAGTATGTGAAAATGCATGAGACACAAAGACTTAATCTTCGAAACAAGAAAAAGTTGAGGTACCCACACCTCTCAACTTTACACCTGCTATGCAGGGACAGTAATGAAGTCAGGGGTCACTGCAAGGATACAAATGAGTGGAATAAAATGGAGAGATCAGGAATAAAGTCTCACATTTATGCTCAATTGATTTCTGACAAAAGTAGCAGGACAAATGAATGGGAAAGGAAAGTCTTTCCAATCAATGTTTCTGAGATAATTGGGCATCTTCATGCAAATGAGTGAAGTTGGGCTCAGACATCATTCAAGATATAAAGCTTAACTCACGGTGGATCACAGGCAAAGATGTAAAAGCTGAAAGTATTAGAGGAAAACAAAGGACTAAAGCTGCATGATTTGGGGAAAGCGGCTGCTTCTTTGATGTGACACAAAAATCATAGGCAACAAAAGAGAAATGGGATCTAAATTGGACTTCATCAAAAATTTAAAAACTTGCCTTTCAGAGCATATTCTCAAGGAAGGAAAGGGAAATGATAGCTCATAGAAGGAGAGAGCATACTCTCAAATCATGGACAAATGACTTAAATCAAGAACATATAAAATCTTACAACAATAAGAAAGACAGACAAGCCCATTAACAAGTGGGCAAAGAACTAGAATGAAGATTACTTCAAGGACTTTTTTTTTTTAAATTGCCATAGTCACACATAAAGATGACACCATTAGTCCTTACAAAATCCAAATAAAAACCCCAACAAGATATTACATTAAAGCCTCCAGAATGTCTAAAAAAGGTATATAATAAAAAGCAGTGAGTAGAAAGGATATGAAAAATTAGGAACTTCATGCATATCTAGAAGGATTACAAATGGTATAGTTGCTCTTGAAAACTAGCTGACAGTTCTTGAAAATAATAGCCATGGAATTACCATAATGTAGGACCTAGCAATTATCACCCCAAGGATATACCTAAAGAATGTAAGACACAGCAAGAGCATCCTCAGGATATGCCTAAAGAATGTAGAAATTAAAATATCACCCTTGGGATTTGCCCAAAGAATGTAAGACCAAACACTATCACATTCAGGATATACTCAAAAAATGTAGGTCTCAGCAATATCAATGTCAGGACATAGCAATATCACCCTCAAGTTATACCCAAAGAATGCAGAACCAAGCAATATCACCCTCTGGATAAACCAAAAAAAGTGTAAGTTCTAGCAAAAGAACCCTCAGAATATATTTAAAAGAATGTAAGGTTCATCAATATCATCTCCAGGATATACCCAAAAATACTGGACCTAAATATATCACACTCAGGATATACCCAAAGAATGTAACATCTAGAAATATCACACTCAGGATCTACCCCAAAGATTTAGGATCCAGTAATATCACACTCAGAATAAGCTTAAAGAATGTAGTACCCACCAATGTGGCCTTAAGGATATATCCAAAGAATGTATGACCTAATAATATTCTCTGAATATATGCAAAGAACTGAAAATATATATCCACAAAAAAATCTGCACATACCAGTCAAAAAGCAGAAGCAATTTAAGTGTTTATCAAGTGATAGATGGGTAAAAAACATTAAAGAGTGTGTGTGTGTGTGTGTGTGTGTGTGTGTGTGTCTATATGTCTGTGTGTCAGGAGTGAAAACCTAATTCATACTCCAACACTGAAAACATTATGCTAACTGAAAGAAATCAGACAGAAAGGTAGCATCTTGTATGATTCCATTTATACAAAATCTTCAGAATAGACAGGTCCATAGAGAAAGAAAGTAGATTAGTGGTTTCCAGGGATGGGGGATGCAGGGAATGGTGAATGACTGAAAATGAGGGTTTCTTTGGGGGGTGATGAAATGTTCTAAAATTAGATAGTGATGATGGTTGCACAACTCCGTGAGTATTGTAAAAAACCAGGGAATTGTATGCTTTAAAAGGGTGGATTTTATGGCATGTGAATTATATCTCAATAACGCTATTATAAAAAATATGCAAGAAAGAGACTTTAGGGAATGTGGAAAAAAATGGAAACAGCTGACTTGCTGGAAGTACTAAGAAAGAAGGTGATTTTATTTCTTTTCCCATTATTGTTGTTTGTGGAACAATAATATGAAAAGGAGAGAGACAGGGAGGAGGCTTGGTGTAGAGAACAGGCCCCAGGTTTGGAGTTAGGAGAGCTGAGGTTTTAATTCCTCATGCTGCTGGTTGAGGACCATGTGCTATCGGGTATGTGTCTATGCCTCTCAGGGCCCCAGGGCCCTTTTCTCAGATGCAGGGTAATACCAGCCCTCTAGGGCCCCCATGAGGATTACAGGAAGCCTTCCATGCCCAAGAGCAATGTGTAGCCAGTTCTCAGGATGCTTGTCTTTCTTTATTTATTCACTCAGTTTTAGAGCATCACCTACCTACTGGGGACACAGATGTATAGAAATGAGGTCTTGTTCTTAAATATGTTAGGACTGGAAGTGAAAGGCAGACATAGAAATTGTTCCATGGAGTTCACTGGGAGAGAGTAACAATAACGCTATTTACACAGAGCTTTGTGGCTAGCTCTGTGCACAGAGGAAACATATTTCTTTACTCGTGCTTTCTGGGCCCTACTGGTGAAGCACGTAGACTAAGAAATTCAGATCAAGAGAAGAAAGGCAGACCCGTGACTACAGATACTCACCCAGTGCCCTCATGCTTGCTCTGAGGTATGCTTGGCTTTTACCTGTACGATTTTACGCAAGTCCCAGAGCATGGCAGCATGGAAAAGATGACAACTCACTTTGAAGATGATAAGCTAGTCTCCAAGAGCTTGAGTATTTGGTTTCACGCAGCCACCACAAGGGATGGAATCCATCCCGTTTGGCTTTAGCTGCCACTCCTCAGGAATCCCTACCTCGAGCATTAGGAAAAAGGATTGTAGGAAAGTGACTATTCACACAAGGAACAGCGATTTCCCCCAAGTCATGGTGGTAGGATAACTTGACTATGCCCTTCTCTCTCTTAGGGCCTGGCAAGTATCATCTCAGACAGAAACCCTAGGACTCATAGCTCTTAGATCATCCAATTTAATGGTACCTTTCAGGAAACAGTCCTGGTCTTCAGATTGTCAGTGTCTAGTAAATACCTCCCCACTAGTGTCACTAAGTCATGAGTTGAGGCAGGTGCTTTAAACAATCTATTTCCTCTCGGCGGGGCATGACCATTAGCCATTATGCAGCAGAACACCTCTGGCAACCTACAGGAGAGCTTGGGCACAGAGATGACAAAGAAATGAGCAGAAGAACCCAGTCATTTGCCAGGCCCTCAGTGAGGGGTAGGATGGGATTGGGGGGGGGGAATGCCAAAGAATAGAGAATGTGGAAGGTTGAGCAGAAATTGGTACTATTTTGGTGATGTGTGCCTTTGAGTCACCCATGCTTGCATTAGAAACCCCTCACACTTCCATAAATAACTTCAATAAACACATTGGTTCACCAAGTTGGACTTGTGTAGAATTGTTTATCCATCTGTTGGTGACAGTCTGGGGTGATTCAAATATTTTTATAGTTCTGTAAAAAAGTTAGGCCATGGTAGGAAACCCAAGCATTGGACATTTCCAGAATACCAGCATTATATTATACTCTTGCTCCCCCAAGATTTGGGGCCTGAGCAATACAGTGGACTCAGTATGTGCAGACACAAAGGTAACCTTGAAGACAAGGTTACCACATCACCCATGTACCAGGCTAAGTGTGGTAGTGTACCACCTCTATATTTCCAGCACAGAGACAGGAGGATTCCTGTGACTTTCTTGGGAGCCAATCCAGCCAAACTGCTTATTCCTGATTGCACAGAAAATCTGTAGCAGAGAAAGGAGTGAAGACTTGAATTGTGCTCTTTGTTCTCTCATGCTGATTTCAAATTCCATTTTTATATAGAGAAGTCATCGTCTCAAGGACCAAGGCAACAGTCCACAAACAGTACAGAAAACAGACAGTGTCGAGGGGCTGAGGAACCATGCTTATAATTTAAAGTATCAGACACTGGTTTTATGCCTATGTCCCTAAGAGCTTAGTTTAACACTTGGCACATAACTGGGCCTCAATGAATCCTCTCTGAAATGCCCTAATCTCTCTGTTACAGGTTCTGGTGCAGTCTGATTCCAGCTCAGAGCCAAAGTCTTTACCAAAAAGCAACTTGCACAAAGGCAAGGTCAGTAGCAGAGTAGAGGTATTCAGTTCAAAGACCCAAGCAACCTTGGAGGGGCACTGCCAAGCCTGTGGTACCTAGACAGTTGGACGAAGAACAGTGTCATTTATCAAGAGTCATTACCACCCCTGACTTGGCTTAGGTATCTGTCCTAGCCCATTGGCTCCGACAGCAAGTTTGTGATTTCCAAAGTCTCCTTGCAGTTGAAACACAAATAGAATTGAATAAAGAGTTCTACTCTGCTCATCTTGATGTGTGCTGATGGAAAAAACTAGAAGGTTCTTGAGAAATCCAGTGTGTTTGCTAGGTGGGTAGTTCCCACAACTTTAATGTGATTTCCAGTGACTTGCTAGATGGATAACCAACACTTTAGAGTAACAACCAAAGGCAGGCCAAACTCAAGAGGGAACACCATTTAGAAATCATCTCAGGGGCTTGGGAAATACCTCAGCTGCTTACTATGTAAATATGAGAACTGGAGTTTGACCCACATCACCCACGTACAAGGCTGAGTGTGGTAGTGCACCACTGCTATATTTCCAGCTCAGAGACAGGAAGATTCCTGTGACTTTCTTGGGAGCCAATCCAGCCAAACTGCTAAACTCCAGGACAGAAAGACTCCATCTCAAAAGTGAGGTAGAACTCGATTGAGGATGGCATGTGACATCAACACACACACACACACACACACACACACACACACACACACTAAAAAGGAATCACAGAAGGGAGAACATAGGAACACAGACTTAGGGAGCCATAGAGCCAAGATAAAATCTGGTTTTGTCTCTCACAAGATGTTTGATCTCAGAAAACCTCTTAGCCTTCCTACGCTCCAATATTTTCATCCACAAATACAGACACACCCTGCCATGCTTAGGAAGGCTAAAGGGGCTGATTCCATGGTCAGGCTTACTAGGGATTAACTGTAGCTGAAAAGAGAGTGTGGTCTCTGAAAGGCAAGGGAAAAGAAGTGAATTTAGGTCAGGGAAGGGCACTGAGTGAGGCAAGAGGTTAAACAAGTTCGCATCCAAATGCAATGTGGTCATGGAGAATAATAAGGAAAAACATGAGAAAATCACATTTTCCAGCAGACACGTCGGGGAAACGGTCCGTGGTCTGCCAAGTCTTCTATCTGGTCAGCTCAATCATAACACTGAAGACTTATCATTATTATACCATGAAATAAATGTCTCCTATAGATGGAGAGGGCAAAGGGAACCAACAGGTTCCTTTTCATGAGTGGATTCCAGCGATTGAGAGCATTTACCCAGAGCACTGCATTTGGGAAAGTTCTGAGATTTCATGGAAACACAGTAGTAAAGGATGTAGTGTCAACCAGAGGTGTCTGTGTAGGCTGGCAGGCAAGAGTGGCAGCTGTGCACAAGGAACCAAGGCTCGCTTCTCCAGCTGCATTGGCTCTGCAGTTGAGCTCCTTTCTAGAAATGGCCTTCAGCTCAGGAGAGTGGTTACCTGCAGGCAGCAGCAGCTGTCACTGCAGTGGCAGGAAATAAGTTAAACTGCACTAGATGCAATGGGGGGGCATCAGAAGAAACATCTCAGCCCCATGATTTGCAGTGGGGTCAACTGAAGAACCGCTGTGATTGTGTTGCAGTGTACCACCACCACCCCTCCCTCCACCATGTCCTGGTTCCGATTCTCCCTTTCAGGGGTTGGCTTCAGGAACATACCCCTATCAACTTTCCACAAGGAAATCTGTCCCAGACCCAGTCAGGGCAACCACACTCAATCCATCATGTACTGCCATCCCCACATAAGCACCATGTCTCTGAGCCTAGCTAATAGCTTGTCATCTGTATTTGTTTATTCCTCAACAGGCACTCAGTGCTGCTCAATGAGAAAAACACATCAGCTTTCCTTTCCCCTAGGTGTTGAGGAGGCTTAAAGATAAGCTCGCAATTCTTTCTTCTCCTTTGCTGATATCAGAGGTAAAATTTTGCTGCCTTGGCTCTTTTCCTCTCATTTCAGACATTCCTTTTCCTAGCCTCTGACTATGAGATAGTTCTCATGCACAGTTTAGTTTTGGGGATCATCACAGGTCAATGATGCCATTGGGGGCCTTAAGAATACATTTCCTTGACTCTCAGCATGATCAGGCCAACATCAACTTATAATATTATAGGCACAGTGAAACAAGGTTATCATGAACTCCTTTGAACAAATGGCACAGACAGGTTAAACAATTCCCACATCATACAGCACTTTTTATTGCAAAGCCTAGGCTGAACTCTGAGTTTCTTGCTTCTGATGCCTTTTAGGAGAGTGTCCTGAAAGATACGGGCATTAACTCAGGGGACTCTTTGTACTGGCTCTTTTAATATTATCATGGGACACCAGAGTTTTGGTTGTATTCAGATCCTGCTTTGAGTACTGAATAGCATAATTGGGATGGAAGACAGTGTAACAGTTCAAAATCTAAGTCCCTGCTACATGCTGGCCAAGGGCCATATTGCTCCTGCTTGGACTCCTTGCTTAATGGGGAGCTCACTACTGAGAAGACTGATGAACTTGCTGTTCACTCACCTGCATCACTTAGTCAGAACTAAGAAGGAAGGCTGTGCCATTAAAAGGAGATGAAAGATAATGACCTTAGGGACAGTACCTAGAATGCAAAAGCCACAAATAGAAATGCTTCCTGTCTTGATAGACACGGAACAAGTAGATAGAAGCAGCTTATATGGAGCCTAGGTCTAGTCCTTTACCCAGGAATGTTCTCTATCATCTCTTTATAGCCCCACATAGAGCCAGAGAAGCACAGAGATTAACTCTGGCTTCTGCTACCAAACATCTAGCTCTGCCATGTAACTTTAGAGAAGCTGCACAGTTATCTGTGCCTGAGTTTTCTCATCTGTAGGAGGAAGAGAGAATCATGCTCTCTATCACGGTGAGGAGTGCCATTACATGTTTAAATTCTGCTGGGTACACATGGTATATATTCAAAACCATTTCAAACACCGTTCCTGTTCTACAGACCAGGAAATTGAAACAGGAGATTCACCCCCTTCCCTAAGGTCAAACGTCTAAATAAGGAGCAGAACCTGCAGAGAATCCCTGGCCTACCCAGGTCCTCAGTGCACATATTTACCTCTGTGTAACATTTATTCTGTCATTCCTTTAACTTTTTGACTTTTTAGAACAGAAAGAGTAAGGGACACTCAGGAGGGCTTCTGTCTGAGAAGCTTCACGGTTCACTCTCTTGAGAGAGCCGCTTTCACCTGCTCTTCAGGGCGAGTCTCAAGAGTCATGTGATAACAGCGTGATGCCACCTGTTCACGGGAGAGACAGCAAATACAGAGACAGTTCCCTGGTCTGCCACTGCAATGTCAGTTGCATATTTGATTGAATGGGGAGATTGGGCTATAGACAAATCTACCTCCCCTGTACCCATGTGAATTGGTGACTTCTCAGTGATTCTGTAACCCTGGGTTATACTGTTAAACAGAACAAGCACTTGTCAGCAAGCCTGCACAGTTGGTTATGTGCAGCAAAGGCTTGATGACTAGCCATTGTCCTGTTGTACCTATGTGAGGAGCAACCGGCATGAGGCAGTTCCTTTGGCTCTGCACAAAGGACAACTCGCAAACAGAAGTCAGATGCAAAGTATTCACCAACTGTTGTATGTGGGCATTGAACAATCAGAACAGACCATGAGAATGGGTGTGGGCTGCAGAACAGCAGTGCTGTGGGTGTTTGGGTGTCCCAGCTAAACATCTGCACCAGCATCATAGAGACATAACATAAAGAGAAGAGAATCCAGAGGTGGGGCCTAGGTGTCAAACAAGAACTTTCTGCTTGGAAAGTTCCACAGAGGATTCCTGACCCTTACTGTTGCTCTGTAGAGCATGGATACAGTGAAGGAATGGTCTCTCCATTCCTTGGAGAAGAGGCACAGCCACGAGGAGAGCAATGCTCTGATTCTATCCAAAGGCAAGTCTGCAATACTATAGAACTCATTGGTCATCACACGGTCACTCTGGTTACCTTCCCATTCACCAAACAGGTGCCCCTGTGCTGGCACTTACATAGGAAGCCACCTTTGCCACTGCTGTCTCCATGATCCTGAACATAGCCCAGAATCAGGCCACAAGAGGGAACCTTGGTGGCTTAATGAATTCCATCAGAAACCTGGTCACATTCCAGTAGCTCCTTAAGCCTCACCAAGCCCCTCCTTCCTGACTTAGATCAGTTTCCCTGCTGCTTGGCTTTACATGAGTACACGCTCCCACTACCTTTTGGACAAAGTCACAAGGGCTCAATTATCTTGCTGCAATGAAGCTGGAGGACCATTTCGCTGGCTTGCATAAGATGAAACTCCATATGATGAAACACATCACAGACCCATGGGGTCTTGTGGGAAGGTAGAGGAAAGGGAAGGTGGTCCCTTGAGAGCAATGCATCAAGATTTGCCTGCCTCCCTTCCCTTGGCCTCACCTACCAATGACTTGGCTGTAGAGAAATTGCCAGATACACACACACACACACACACATATACACACACACACTATGGCTGCACATTTCCCCACTATTCTCCATGAACTTAGATTGCATCTCTTGATGCTACCTTGTCCTACTTGTATGTTACAAATGAGGTCTACTCCCTGGAATGACCACTGTACATCGATTTTATTAGTGGCTCTTCATATAATCTTTCATACACGACATGGCTTCTCAGTCTTTTCCAGCTTTGCCCTGACTGTATGAAAACACTGCTTTAGATTATCAGGCACTAGATTTGAGTGACAGTTTCATAGGAATTCACAGATGCAGCCACACTTCCAGCTGTGTCTATGATGAAGATTACTTAAGAAAACCAGTACATCTCAGTAAGGCAAAACATCCACTGAATGCCAGTTCTCGTGTTTGTTAACCCAGATTCCTTCCCAATCATGCAACCTGGGAAAGTGGTTCAATGAGATCCAGCCATTACCATTATACCTACAGCATCTACTGTAGAGGTTGCTGTAGAAATTAAACAAAATAATACAGCCATATGTCACCCAGGGATGTTTTGATCAATAACAGACCACACATGCAATAGCAGCCTCCTGAGATTATAACTGAGCTGATAGAACTCTTATTGCTTTGTGGTAACATCATTACCATGGTGGGGTTTAATGTGCTATTCATATGATTATAGTGACGCTAATGTAAACAATTTATTGCACTGCCAGAGGTTTGAAAGTGTGGCATGTTCATTGCCTACAGGAAGCATTACTTGGTAGTGATGGCAAGCTACTTCAAGCTCATCGATTTAGCATAGTTTCTTAAATATGCCAAATATTTCTTAAATATTCTTTTAGAGTATATCTCTACTTTCTACAAATACTTAAGTAAGTTTGCTATGTTATGTCAGTTCGAGACTCACATATCTGTGCTAATTGCATATCTGATTGTTTCAAGAGGCCGTACGAAGTGACCGAACCCTGTGCTGTTTAGAAGAGTCTGTACTTTGATGGCTGCACAGTGAAATCACCTCGCCTCACACTTCTCTGGGCTCATCTCATCCTTAAGCAGTACATGAAAGCCCTTAGTGCTATGTACTGTTAATGCACACTCAATAACTTATTACTAATACTGTTGATCATTCATCCTGTATCCCTCATCTTCTGTAGACCCTATGCCCTGCTGGAGCTGGGGCTGGGGCTGGGGCTGGGACTGGGGCTGGGGCTGGGGCTGGGGCTGGGGCTGGGGCTGGGGCTGGGGCTGGGGCTGGGTCTTGGCTTGGGGCTGGGCCTTCCAGTTGCTACCTCAGGGAACTTTACCAGCCAGTGAAAGAAGAGCACAGAGAGTCAATAGCTAATATGCTGCATTATTTCTAAAAGAGCCAGCACTGGTCAGGGTCACCCTATTTGGACTAGGTATTATATACTACAGGCTTCACATAAGGCAAGTACTTATGGCTTCTGCTCTGAATACCTAAACCCAAATTCCAGCATTATTGCAAGATGCTGCAATCTTGGCCATATTTACTAACTTTTTTGAAACTGATTTCTCTCATCTTGAAAAAAGTTAGAAAACACACAAATATATATTATACATAGTATGTCACTACAGGGTCTTTTATATATTAGTAAATAAATGTCAATTGGCTAGAAGGCAGGATACACCTTGAAAGCAGGAACATTCAGGAATGTATGAAAAGCTGATGCTGAATGACTGTGCTCTCCCAGCCCTGGCCCGTGTGTCTGGGAAAATCTGAAGGCAGGTAACAGGCTACCAGGGTATGAAGCATTGCTGGTGTAGAGACCATTGTAGGACAAAGATGTCAGCCCCAGGAATGAGAGGCTAGACCCACGGATGAAGCAGTTTACAAGAATCAGGCAGAATGTTTCAAATAAATAGGCTAGACTTCCAGAATGAAGAAAATGATAAAGATGGAAGGAGAGAGAAGTGGTTTAGCATTAGGAAAAGCTGGGTCTCTAGGCTCTCCAGAGCACCTCAGGTTCCTATTTGCCACTCCCACATAATGGCTACAGGGCCCTTGCTGGCTCTATCCAGGCCTTCAGCAGCTGGAAGCAAAAACCTCCCATCATCATCATTATGATGTCTTCCTCTCTCTGTGTCTCTTTATCTCCAGGTAGGACAATGATCCTATTCTTGTTTCTTTTGTGGGTTTGATAAATCAAATGTAAGAGAATATAAAGTTCTATAAAAATGATGCATTATCAATACTGACATCCCTAGTATTTCTGCTCCTATGGCAAGTATTAATTATGGCTATTACCTATCTGTCAGGACCTTCAGGATTATCAGCAATCTGCTCTATAATCCGCCCTTCATTAAAAAAAGAAAGAAAGAAACTGAGGCTGAAAGAAATAGACCCAGCACGTGAATAAAGACTCCAAAGTTTCCTGTTAGGGCAACATGAGACACCAGGGGCTAGGGGTGCAGGCACACAGCTGCTATCCTGTCAGTTCAGACACCAGCTTTGTCCATTGTGAGCAAGACAGGAGGAGAGATCACATCCTTGGACGGAGAGGGGGTTGCACAGTATGTGAGGGGAAGCTGCCTCCTCCTCAGAAGGACCAACATAGGAAATAGACATCTTTAACAGACCCTAACATATCTCTGCCCCCTTGCTTAGGCAACCATATACGAGGTTCACTTTCAAAAGCACTCTGCAATAGCCTGTGTAAAGAGATTAAGTAGCACTGAATGCAGGAACACACACACACACACACACACACACACACACTCCATAGGGATTCCGGGAGGGAGCGAGAGTCTTCTCTGGAGACCACAACCTTTCTGGCCTGACCCCTTTCAGAGTACTGTGGGGGATAAACAGGATTACTGCAGACAGAACTTTACATTGCAGAGACTGATTACCTCTGCAGCAGAGCTGTGCAAATTAGAGCCGCACCAGCCCCACAATTGAGCAGGTGAGAGGAACAAAACAACACAGACTCAAACCTGTTTACAGGAACGACATTCTTGTAGAGAGCCTGATAAGTCTGTTGCTAAGCCTGACTTGCTTCCTGTCACCAAGCACCTGCTTCTCATGCAGGAAAGATAATCGCTCTGGGAACAGGCTCTACTCAGGAGACCTGGCAGAGTGCTTTCGACAGAGCGCCAAGCCTGCCTTTCAACAAGCCTTCCCCTTGTCCTGGGTGGCATGACGGGAAACCCTACCTGGCAAGGAAAGGCTTTGCCCTGCTGCCTTGTCTGCAGCTGAAAGTGACCTGCAGAGAAAGAAAGATGTCCCTGGATTCCAAGCTCAGAGCAACTGCTGAACAAAGACCCCAAAGATTCTTGCTGGGACAACATGAAACACAGGGGATGAGCTTCGAAGAGTGTGACAGTGATCATCTGTCAGGCCAGGTGGTCACCTCGCTGTTAGTGCTGAGTGAGCCAGGGGGAGGGAAGATGGCAGCCCTGGCTGAGGGGTACTGTGAAGCATGGGAGGGCCTGTGCAGAGAGAGCAGCACAAGAAGCGAGAGTCTGTACTTGACTCTGAAGAAGGTAAGAGAGATGAGGTTATTTCTAGACAGGATAAGGGACAGCTGGCTTCCCCCTGTCATCAGAGAGGTCCAGAAGGCTTGTGGAGAGCCATCCTGGAGGCTGGAGGGATGCCTCAATGGTAACAATAGTGCTTACTGCTCTTCCAGAGGACCCAAACACCCAAACATCGGAAGACCACAAATGCTCTCATACCAGCTCTCAGGGAATCCAGGGGAGGCTAGCACCTGTATGCATGCGGCATACACTAATACAGACACATAAATGAAAAATTAAAGTAAATCTTTTAAAGCCCATTTCTGGGTCCTGCTAAAAACTTAAATCTGGAGATAAAGAAATTCCCCTATAAGAAAGAATTGCTTTCTAAGCATTGTACACACATACATACACACACACACACACAGGTGTTGTCTTTCTCTCAGCCCCTCTCTCCTCTTTTTCCCTCCCTCTGTCCCTCCCCATCCTAATCTACAAAGCATGTCTCCTCAATTAAATAGAACCACCAGCCAGCCCCAGTACACACTCAAATAGAAACACCAGGTTAGGCCTGAGGTTATTCATGCACTCTTTGAAATTCCGGACTTTGAAAGAGCCCAAGAGCTTCAACTACAAGAAGTGTCCTCCATATAAACAAACAGCCCAGCCTCTAATCCTTACCGCTCTCCATGCAGTGCCTGAGGCAAGGTTCTGCAAAGACAGGAGCTAAGCACCTGCTTTAGTGTCCAGAACCATTGAACTTTAGGAAGCAGCAGCCTTCAGCAGGGTCACTGCACAGCAAGGGGAATGTCCCCACAGCCCTTGGCAGACTCTCTCTGATATGCTAACTCTCAACAGTGTCTTATCTCTGGCACTGGTTAGGTTTTTCCTCTTGTTACTGGCTTACCCAGAACTCAAAACTGTCTTCACTCCTAGGAAAGGAAGGCTCTGCTTTCTGCCAAAAACAAACAAACAAACAAACAAACAAGCAAACAAAAAAAACTGTGCAAAAAATATCCCTACCTAGGCATAAACCTATCTTGATTTCCATTTTCCCAGTACCATCCTTACTGCTGAGGAATAGGTTAAAAATGTCCATTTCAAAGAATTTTTAAAGGATTCCCATCCATGAGATAAAGTTCCTGGAGGGAAGTTCATGGAGACCAGAAAGATCCTGGCATTAGTCCACATCTCAAGCATGCATCCATAATACTTTTTTATTTCTAGGTTTACTGCTTATGCCAAATAATGCTAGCCAATGGTGTTGCATTTTACAACTCGAATCAGTCAGAAAAAACACTACAACCATGAATACTATAACCTTGAACTCCAACATGGTGTTAGAAGTTTCCATGAAACAATGATGATCAGAGGAAGTGCCTACATACCAGAAACACAGGCTACTCCATATTAACTTGTCACCCTCTGTGCCCAGCACAGAGCCTAATAATCTGATGAAAAACAGTGAACATATCTGAGTTCATATCTGGAAGTCATAGAACGGGTTGCTTCAGGATCTGAGCACACACAGATCCTCTGCATCCTGGTTACACAAACACTCAAGTCTACCTAAGCAGCTGAACAGGGGTGTCACACTAACTAGGTTCTGAAGAGTCCTGCTATATCCTAAGGAAAGGTCTAATACTAATATGGGCCTAAGAGATCTTCATATCAATTCAGGCAGATCATGACAATAAAACAGAAATCACAACCCATGTAGTACCCAAACGCTTTGAACCAGCTCTGTTCATTTCCTTACTCAAATTGCACAAGAGAGACAAGTCGGGAGGCTGGGGTGCGCGTGCCTGCAGAGGTGAAGCCCCGATGACCATGCTTTGTTTCAGGCCCAATTCAGCGTCATAACTTACCTACTGCCCAAGTGTCCGAGAAATCACTAGCCCTCTCTCAGCCTCAGACTGTCCATCTGAAAAACAAGAAGACAACCACAATGAACTCTGTGCTCACAGGCATCACAACTTTGACACCTAATATCACCTTCCACCTACTAACCAGCCCATGGAACAAAGGATGAACCCCAGCAGTACTTCTATCTTCATAGGGAAAATTCAGTCTTCCAGTCATCTGGGTACACACTTTTGATTTTGATTTTAATAGTTGTTCTCCCTAACAACTGAGATTGTTAGGGGCGCTAGAAGAAAGAGTATATATAAAGAGAACTACCATGGTTCTCACACACTCTCATTTAAAAAAAAAAAAACATTAAGGGGGCTGGAGAGATGGCTCAGTGGTTAAGAGCACTGGCTGCTCCTCCAGAGGTCCTGAGTTCAATTCCCGTCTCATAACCATCTGTAATGGCATCTGATGCCCTCTTCTGATGTGTCTAAAGACAGCTACAGTGTCCTAATATAAATAAAATATAAAATAATTATCTTTAAACTCTTGTTTAATTTTTAATTTTATTGATGTGTATTTGTGTGTGTGTCGTTTGTATGAGTGCATAGTGTGTGTGTGTGTGTGTGTGTGTGTGTGTGTGTGTGTGTTGTGTGTGTGTGTGTGAAGTGTCCTTACAGGCCAGAAGCAGCCATCAGATTCCTATCCACAGTTTCTCAACACAGGTACTGATAACTGAACAGGTCCTCTAGAAGAAGATGGACAAGGAGAGTTTCTAATGGCTGAGCTGTCTCTCCAGCTCCATTGAGCATGGTTCTTGTAATCATTTCTCTCCCAGGCACATATATACTTTACCATCTTTCAGAGCAGGACAATGGTACATAAAATCTAATGGACCCATTGCATCACAGGCCTTCCCTCCTTGCCCCTCCCATTATGACCAGGACTGCTGCCCTTCTCACATTGTCTCTTTCTCCAAGCACTTTGCAGGTCTGTGCTCTGCTCTCTGACAGTAGCATTGTCTGCACTCAGTTCAGTGGAGTGCAGAGGGGGCAACATCCACCACTGGACTTACCCCAGTCTTCAGTTGACTACCTAGTCTGGAAAATAAGGGAAGGATAGCAGCCACTCACAGATACTCCTTTCAAACTAGGAACTAGGGTCTAAGGGAAAGAAAAGGAAACCTATCATCTGCCCGAGCAACCTCCAGTCACAGCTGTAGAGGTGGCACTACCTACAGATGTCCTTTCTCCCGGGTCCTCATAACCACACTGGGAAATTCTCACAGCCGATAAGACTAGTTCATCCTGGCTGGCAATTCATCGGAAGCCCACTGCAGTCACTGGGTGCCACCAAACAGCTTAGCCATAGCAGTGTGTCATTTATACCATTTAACTTACTTTTTTGCTTTACTTCATATCCAAAGATTTCATTACTTTGCATTTTAAGTATTTGTTTTATGTGCTTGTGGAGGGGGTGGGAGGGAGGGCAGAGCATGTCACAGTGTGCTTGTGAAAATCAGAGGACAGCTTGTGTGTATTGGCTCTCTCCTTTACACCTTGTACATTCGGGAATCATTTAGCGACATTAGCGACGGGTGACTTTACCTACTGAGCCATCTCCCTGGCTCTTCATTTTTAAGGGAGTTTTAAAAGAAGTACCCTCAGCTCTTTATTTCTTGCCCTTCTCTCTGTGGCCTATTAAAAAGCAACCTTGCAATGAAGATGGAGTCAAGTCTTGCAAACAGGCTGCTAACAATGTAAAGAGTTCATCCTAGTGGCCATTCTGCACACAAATGTCTATGAACTCCCAGGGTATAGGTGTTGTCTGTGTAACATATCTGCCCATATCTCATTAGAATTTGGAACTTTTGAGGTCTAAAATGCTTATCTGTCCACCATGCCACCTCTTAGTGGTTTCTTTAACTATATTTGGGGGATGCTGGTGTTTGATCCCTAGCTATTCTACAGCCTCAGAACTTAGAGATATCACATTTCAAAGGTAAAGCAAAAAGAATGTTTTACTCTTTGTATCTGTTGCAAAGGTTTCCCAAGGTCACACAGCTCAGTTCACAACTGAAGGAGCCAGGACTTGCCATCCACAACCCAGCGCTCTGTGAATAAAGTCACCCCCTCTCCTGCAACCTGTCCTCAGAACTCCAATCTATAACTCCTTGGCATTTGGCCACTAATTAAGTTCTATTTGCAAATCAAGGCAGGTTCAGACGATTCTGTAACATCATCAGGGTTTCCATAAAGTGACGAGATCCTATCAATAGCTATTTAAGTTCCCGAAAAGGGCACTTTAGTAAGAAGCATCTAGGTTTCAGAAATTGTGACTGAAAGCGATTCTTTATTCAAAGATCCAAGATAGTAACCAAGGGAATAGAAAGGGCCAGTCACATAATACCTAGGACTCCACTGTCACGGGAAATGAGGACCAAACTGCAGCCACCAAGAGGCTGTGTTGGACTCTGGCCAATGTGGCTGTGGCGTGGCCTTGTTAGAACTCTAAGTTTCCACTTCCTGTCGTTCGTTAAAATTAATTGCTGTAAATTTTTTATGAGGAGAAAGTAAATAGGTGAAAGGGCCTGTAGAAGTGGCCTAACCTGGTTCAGTGTAGAGCCTCACTCCCCCAAGGAGACACGGCTTGATCAGTCCCTCCCAATCCAGCAATCCCTCTCTCTGGAATCACTTGCCCACCAATCTGCATTGGAATTAGTCAATTATTACAGTCACCGACATTACAGTTATTGCACCCATAGGTTGCTTTCTCTTATAAAGAACCAGAATACACTAAATAGTTTTTAAATGTACTACCACCCTGGCAGTATCGCTTTGGATGCAGGCCCCTTAGCATTTCTATGAGAATATGGAGAAATAGATGCACACATGCCATGCACCCTGATGGTTTACGAAGCAGGGTCGCAACCATGGATGCTGACTTTTAATGTCTTTTTAGCTTACTAAGAAAGCATTCTCTATAATGGTCACGTAGGTAGGTAATTAATCCCCCGCTGACAGGTGTATACAGTTTTTCGCTAATTAATATTTCATACGTATTTCTCACGTGGCAGTTTGATTATGTACTTAAGCTACATTGCCAAACAGTTTGAAAATGTGTAAGTGCCTCCCACAAAAGAGCGCATCATCTTTCGTCTCTACCAGCACTCTGTGAACATGCCAGCTCCTCGAGCACCCCTCAATAGTAAACACCAGGATCCGGGTTTATCTCTATCTCTGAGGTAGGCACATGATGCCATGGCATTTTAATCTTTGTATCTTCAATGTAAGCATGTTTGCTTACATGCCTTAGCAATTAACCTTATCAAGGAATCAGCTCTTGCCCTTTACTCATTTCTAAGCAGGCGCTAGACTCTCTGTATCAGTACAAACGGATTTGCATTTGTCTTTTATTATTACTGGTGCATCTGCTACTGTTGTTAGCTTTCCTCCAGCTTATCTCTGCACGGCACTGTCTCCTCATACTTTCTGCCAGAGTCCCAGCAGCTGTTTTGACACCATCGTGCATGTGACACTGGCCCTGGACAATTATTCACCACTGTGTATCAATTCTACCTTCAAATATACCTTACGTCCATTAATTTTCTCCCTCCTAAGGAGTCCCACAATTCCACCATTGTCTCTCACGTGGGTTTCCGCATGACCCTCCTACCCACTACCCATTATGTCTATACAGTCTACTGCACTTGTCTTTCCTGAAGTTTGAAGAATATTTTTTATGAATGAATATTCCCAAAAGTTCCTGTTCTATTGAAATGAAAATCTGAAGTCCGTGGGGGCATCCCGAGCCTCTCAAATTTCTTTCTAGAAGCTGGAAACAGCACTGCTGGGTATCCTGTCTGTCTGTCTATCTGTCTGTCTGTCTTTCTGTTATCTCTCTAGCATTACAGGTCTTTGCCACCATACTTGATTCCTCCAGATTTTAATAAAGACTGAAAAAGATGAGGGATGAAATAGGTTTGTATCAAATGCCAGGCTCTGACTTACAGCAACCATGGTGGGGGGGGTATCAACATCTTTTCTTACACATATACAACTCTCAGCCTTGGCCTTGCAAACAAGAGTCCCAGAACTGGGCATGCCAGGAAGGCTAGATCTGTATCACAAGCTCTTTGGCAGCTCTAGTCTTTCTCTATCCTCTGTGCTCACATTCAATAAATGTTTCTTCAATGGAGTTAATTTTAAGTCAAATGATATAGTAATTACATCAAATTTACCCTCTTCCCTCCCATATTCAAAAATAAATTTGCATGACTGGAATTATTGATTTGATGAGTTTTTCTTTCTATAGCGTGAGACATATATTTATGAACATTTGTGCTTAGGTTATTTTTCTGAGTTAAATAGGGAGGAGCAGATAGAGGGAAGAGAGGCTCAGCTCTCCTCTGGCTGCATCTCTACATCGCTACTCTGCTCCCTGCATCTACCTCATCCTCAGTTCAACATCCAGTCACCAAAATTACTGAAATTCAACTTGCTCCACAGCCATTATCCTACAGGGTTCCAGAGATGGAAATGAAAAGTTATATACAGATTCAGCACAATACCCATCAAAAGCCCAACTCAGTTCTTCACAGAGTTAGAAAGAGCCATTCTCAAATTCATCTGGAATAACAAAAAACCCAGGATAGCTAAAACTATTCTCAACAACAAAAGAAATTCTGGGGGAATCAGTATCCCTGACCTCAAGCAATACTACAGAGCAATAGTGTTAAAAACTACATGGTTTTGGTACAGTGACAGGCAGGCAGATCAATGGAATAGGATTGAAGATCCAGAAATGAACCCACACATCTATGGCCACTTGATCTTCGACAAAGGAGCTGAAAACATCCAATGGAAAAAAGGTAGCCTTTTCAGCAAATGGTGCTGGTTCAACTGGAGGTCATCATGCAGAAGAATGCGAATTGATCCATCCTTATCTCCTTGTACTAAGCTCAACTCCAAGTGGATCAAGAACCTCCACATAAAACCAGACATACTGAAACTAATAGAAAAGAAACTGGGAAAGACCCTGGAGGACATGGGCACAGGGGGAAAGTTCCTGAACAGAACACCAATAGCTTATGCTCTAAGATCAAGAATTGACAAATGGGACCTCATAAAATTACAAAGTTTCTGTAAGGCAAAGGATACCATCAAAAGGACAAATTGGCAACCAAAAAATTGGGAAAAGATCTTCACCAACCCTACATCTGACAGAGGGCTAATATCCAATATATACAAAGAACTCAAGAAGTTAGACCCCAGAAAACCACAGGGAGGGGGGGCCAGAAGGGAGGAAATCATTTGAAATGTAAATAAAAAATATATCGAATACAAAAATGGGGTACAGAACTAAACAAAGAATTTTCTTCTGAAGAACTTCGAATGGCTGAGAAGCATTTTAAAAAAATGTTCAACATCATTAGTCATTAGGGAAATGCAAATCGAAACAAACCTGAGATTTTGCCTCACACCAGTCAGAATGGCTAAGATAAAAAACTCAGGAGAAAACAGGTGCTGGAGAGGATGTAGAGAAAGAGGAACACTCCTCCACTGCTGGTGGGTTTGTAAATTGGTACAACCACTCTGGAAATCAATCTGGCGGTTCCTCAGAAAACTGGGCACTTCACTTCCAGAGGACCCCACTATACCACTCCTGGGCATATACCCAGAGGATTCTCCAGCATGTAATAAGGACACATGCTCCACTATGTTCATAGCAGCCCTATTTGTAGTAGACAGAAGCTGGAAAGAACCCAGGTATCCCTCAACAGAAGAGTGGATGCAAAAAATGTGGTATATATACACAATTGAGTACTATTCAGCCATTAGAAACAATGAATTCATGAAATTTTTAGACAAATGGATGGAACATCATACTAAGTGAGGTAACCCAGTCTCAAAACATCAATCATGGTATGCACTCACTGATAAGCAGATATTAGCCTAGAAACTTGGAATAACCAAGTCATAATTCACATATTAAATGATGTCCAAGAAGAACGGAGGAGTGGCCCCTGGTTCTGGAAAGGCTCAGTGCAGCAGTGTAGGGCAATACCAGAACAGGGAATTGGGAAGGGGTGGATGGGGGAACAGGGGGAGGAAAGAGGGCTTATGGGACTTTCCGGGAGTGGGGAGCCAGGAAAGGGAAAATCATTTGAAATGTAAATAAAAATATATTGAATTAAATAAAAGAAAAGTTAAGTGGGGAATTAATTAACTTGACAGACTTAGAATTACCTGGGATATGAGACTCTGAGCACACTTGTGGAGAAAACTCACCTTAGTTGAGGGCTACTCCATTCCCTGTGCGTGGCCTTCTGGATTGGATAAGACAGAGAAAGTGAGCTGGGTTTTAGCTTGCCGTCACCATTCTCTGAGATTGTGGGTATGATATGACTGGTTGCTTCAAACTCATCCTGCCTTAAGGTCCCTGCCATGATGGAATGTACCTTGAACTATGAGCTGAAATGAATGCCTTTTCCCTTAAGTTCCTTTTTATCACAGCAATAGGAAAAGAAATGCTAATAGGTATGGTGCCTCTTCTTCAGCTCAGTTTAGAATCCTCTCAAGTTAATCTACTCCAGCTGCCAGTACCAATGTTGATGTGTTGTAGCTCCTGAAGGCCACTGACATATGGAGGTGCAAGGTCAGTAAATCAGAACTCTCTGGGCCGGGAAGGAACTACCAAGATAGATCAAAGTTTGTCTCATGCCCTGATCAAAGTCCAGTTTCCACAGAGAAACTAAGACCAAGATACTAACTAGTTTGAGTTCTGTGTTTGTCTTTGCCCCATGTCCAAACACTCTAATCACTGTTTCATTATCTTTTTTTTTTTTTGAGCCACCTCCCATACCTCTAAAACAGTTCTCTTTTGTATCTCAATATCTAAGGAAGAGTGGTGGGGACCATGGATGGCCCTCCTTAGTCCTTAGTGAGATCCTGGGATTGACCCCTGCCTTCATATCCTCCCAAGCTTGTTGACCGTAGACAACATTTGTGATCCCCATAAGCCCCTGTGTTTTCACCCGAAGTGGAGAGACAAAGCACTGAATCTCAGGGTTGCCTTGGTCTTTGTATGCCTCACATCTAACAGAGATGTGACAAAGGGATATTGAAACAATGACAGATCTAACAAAGTTGGTAAACATCATTATGATCACAGTCTGGTAGCCCGAGTTGCCAACAGTATAGTTCACCTCTTCCTCTGGTGTTCTCTCCTTGGGATCCCTAAGATCCTGCCACCATATGTCCAGGGCAGTACCATTTCTTTTGTCCCAGCTCCCATCTGCCTGAAACTTCCTAAAGGCCTGTGCACTGCCTGCCAGGGATCTGCCTTTCATGGCTTCAGGCACCAGGTAAAAGCTCTGGCTTTCCTTGTTTAGGCCTGCCTGTGATACTACAGGCAACTTGTTCTAGTTGCATAGTTAGAGTAGCCCAAGTGGGCCATGTACTGTCCTAAATGCTCTATAAATATCACTCCATTTAATCTTCATTTACAATTTTGTGAGTTAGGTGCTGTCATTTCCTTATTTTACAATGAAACGAGAATACTGAAAGGCCCACAAATTTGCCTAAAAGCATACAGTGAGTAATAGAGTCAAGTATTTGCTTGTGTTTATTTGCTTCCTTGTTTCAGACAGGATCATGTCTATAGCCTGAGAACATAGGACCTTCCTCCTCCAGTCTCCCGAATGCTGAGACTGGAGGAGTATACAACCACACCCCCTCTAGGACCAGGATTTGAAACCCAGGCAAACCAGCATTAGAATGCCAATCTAGATGGTGAGGTGATTTCTGATAGGATTAGGTAGGGTTTCAGGAACTCACTGAGTTCCCAGAAGCCTTCCAGTTCCAGTGAAGCAAGGATGTGAAGGGGGAAATCACAGCTGGATCACAGAGATGTTCGTGCCAATTTGTGAGGGCTAGGAATGGAATGGAAGGCAGTTGGCCTCAGTCATCCCTCTAGCTGTACTGAAGATAGAGCACCTGAACCTACCAACCTACCAGGAAGGCAGAGATGTTCTCTGGTTCACCCTTATATCAAGGTGGATGCCAGACCTGAGTGGTTACATCCCTGGTGACTCAGTATAGTAGGGATGAAGAAGGCATAAACTGAGCCTTCTGGAAGCTTCCATAGCCCTTTAGGAAGAGGCTTCAGGGATCCCAAGGCTCAGGCATGCCGTGTGAGATCTGAATGTCCACTCTTCAGATATAAACGCTTTGAGGAAACTCTATTGATCTAAGCTAAGCCTTGCCACCAGATGTCTGAGTGAGTGAGGACGTTCTCCCTGAGGATGATGGGCAGTGATTTCCTATGTCATCATTGATGGGGCTGGGATTTTCACCCCTGGACTTCTGTTGCTGATTAGGGTATCAAAACATGCTCACTTGAGCTTTCTCCTGGGCATGTTAGAGTCAAAGGTCCTGTCCTTTCTCACTCCCTTCTCGCTTAGATCTCATCTTGTGTGTGTGTGGTCAGGGTGATGGAAGCAATTTAGGATGAAAAAAAATGATACTGTAGACAAAAGGTCTCAGCCCTCAGCACCAAACAACTCCCCACGGCCTAGCTGCACCAGTAATGAAACCCTACAACATTAACCAGCTTTCCAGGGACTAGAGAGATCCTCCAGACAGTTGCCCCAGCTACAGGCACTCCCTTTCAGATGGGATGCTCTGCATTACATTGCTTTCAGGGGAAGTTTGCTACAGAAGTAATGGCTTTTATTATCTATCTAAAAACAAGGGAGGTCTACTAATCATCCAAGATATTGTAGGATGCCGCTGATCTTTCCAACCAGTCCCACAGAACAACAGGAGACATCCTTTCTAATTTTAACAACTCAAGCAAGTGAGCTTTGCTTGGAAGAGCAACTTCCCCACCCAGAAATTTCATGCTCACCCTTCCATTTGGCATACAGTTGCCAAACCCCATCTCTGGACTGCACATGGGAAGAAACTGGTGACTGGAAAAAATATTAAGACCGTGGGCCTCATCAGCATCTAGATCACAACTTTAAAAAAAATGACTTATTTTTGAGATTTTAATACAGGTATAAAATGAAATATGATCATAACCACGCCCTAATTTTCCCTTGAACTCTCCAAGTATGTTCTCAACACACCCCTCCCAACCCCATCTCTCTCTCTCTCTCTCTCTCTCTCTCTCTCTCTCTCTCTCTCTCTCTCTCTCTCTCATAACCCACTAAATTCAAGCAGTACTGACCATATATTTCCAAGGATATCCACTAGAGTATAGGAGACCTCCCAGTGGTTACATCCTCAAAAAGGAACGATTCTCTGTTCCCCAGCACCTATGAGCTGCTAACAGTTCTTCAGGAAGAGGGTAGGCCCTGTTGGTCATTTATCCCATCAACAGTGTCAAATCCCAGATTGTACCAAAGCTGTCAGGTGACACTGAAAAAGTTACTTAGTACCTCCCAGCCTTATCTTCTATCTATAAAGTGGGTCTCTTTATCACAATGTTCATGTAGATTATGGAAATTATACAGGATAGACATCTCTCCAGCTCCATTTTGATCTTTCAGCTGCTCATTTTGGACCATAAAACACGTGTCTAGACCAAAAAAATGGAAGAGCGGGGTCCTGTGCTCAATAGTGGAACCCAGTGAAGGCTCTGTTCTAATGAATGAGGAAAGGAAGGGGATAGTCTTTGCCACCAGATGGTCAGGCAGGAGGTTTGGAATGTGGCCCCATGCTGATGCAGGCAGCAAGAAGATGCTGAGCCTCTGAGAGCAGCAGAACACATGGATTAGGAAGGATGGTGTTCAGGCCTCTGATTCTACCAGTGAGAACGCAGTCAAGGGGTTTGCTTTGCTTCCGTCTTTTAAAGATTTATTTATTTATTTAATGTATACAAGTGCTCTATCTTCATGTACACCTGCATGCCAGAAGAGGGCATCGCTTACATTTATAGATGGTTGTGAGCCACCATCTATAATTTGATTATATGATTGCTGGGAATTGAACTCAGAACCTCTGTAAGAGCAGCCACACTGCTCTTAACCTGTGAGTCATCTCTCCAGCCCAGTCAGATGGATACACAGGGCCCAGTTTGACCTTGAGCTCTTTGATGGCTATGGGGAAGGTATCCTGAATGGTGGGGTTAGGATGGAGGGAGGCTGAAGAAGACAGGTTCAGAGCCACAGATCATCCAGCTGTCGGCTCCTAGCCTAGCCTCAGCTCAGCTGTTCACAGAGGTAACCATGACCAAGTACCCACCGTGCACCTGGTAAGGTGAATTATTGCATTAACTTTACATAAATTCATTTAGCTTCAACTTTAATGGTCCTAATGATCTAGAGACCTCACCATTTTCTCTTTTAACTTAAGAAACTAAGACTCAGAGACCTTGCAGGGCTGACCATGGGCCACAGAGACAATCCTGGAAACTGACTGTGTGAATTCCATCCAATGATGCCATTGTGTGACACAATCTCAAGACTAGAGACAAAGCTCCCAAAGGCAAGAAAACAGAGTTGGCATCACCACTGCCAGACTTGTTGTGGACTCCAAATATCATCCCGTAAGTGGGAAATGCACCAGGGGTGCCTCTTTGTCGGATTCTCTGAAACTCCTGGGGACTCAACCACTGTCAGAGACCACCTGGGGCCACGGACAGCTCACAATGCATTAGATGCTTCTACTTCATATTTGCAATAACCACCACAGCAAACCTCTAAAGCAGGCGCTACTCTCCTAGTTTAATAGTTGCCATGGAAGCATGGGAGGGTGATGTGTTTTCTCAACTGCAGAGTAATTAGCCTGAAAGAGAAACAATTGTCTTGATGCTGTTGCCCCGAAACTCCTGTGGCAGCAGCAGTTCATTCCTCACAGTCTCTCACCAGAGAGCCTCCCTTGCTTAGCCCTCATGTTAGCAAGTGGAGCACCTAGGTCGCCCTAACTCCTTGGGCTCTATTTCCACCTAATAGCTATCTCTTCTTTAGCTCTTCTGCCTTCTCAGGCTCGCCCAGCTTCTGTCCACTTTTCTCCATGTCTGCCTGCACTTGAGACCCTACATGAAGCCATAACCATCTCTCACCTCAGCTTCTGGTATGGTCTCATCACAAGTTCTACTGTGCCTTGTGCCCTTAGAACAGACTGCCCCTGCCAGCCTGTCAGCAGCTCTGTTTCCTGTGGTGCGTGTGTGTGTGTGTGTGTGTGTGTGTGTGTGTTTGTGATTGCTTCATCATCCTTTCTTTCCTTCTACATCTTGTCCTTTGCGGCTCTGGACACTGGTCCTCCCTGTGCCTTTTTCTATAAAACAAAAACAAAACCCCAAACTCTCTGGATCTGAGGACCTTGCAGAAGAACAGGGGTGAGGAGGATGTCAGCTGTGAAGGATGTAACCAAGATATTTGAGAACTAGATGCTGTCTATAGCAAAAGACCTGTTTGAGCCTAGAGCCTCCATCTCCCTCCTCCCACTCAACCCATATGTCTATGACAGTATCAGCCTCCCTTAGACTGTAGACCAGAAGGCCCTGGTCTGATGAAATTGAATGCCATCCGAGCATGGGGCCCAAGGGAGCACCTCTGCAGCTGCCTCAGGTGTGGAAGCAGATGAGGCTGGGTGTGGGGGCTGGGGGCTAGGTGTGGGGGCTGGGGGTGGGCTGATGAGTGAGCACCTGGGTCTACTGGAACCTGGGGTCCTGCAGTGAAACAGCAAGGTCTTACCTCTGGAGTCTGACAAACCCCTTTGTCAGATCCTTGAACCATATAGACCCTCTTTCCAGAAAAGAAAGAGAAAACCCTTTAAATGCATAAAATAAAAACCAATCAGATTACAAAGGAAACCAATTATATTGAAATAGTTATCAAGATGTTAAAATGAGAAATTTGTGATTGTTATATTTTTATTTCTTTTCTAAGTCATAACAAGATCTAACAGCTTGTCTAATAACTATCATAACCTTGAGGTAGTGATGAGTGCAAATGATATTTTGAGGCATCTCCAATAACTATAATGGGATACAAAAATATCTGATTCTTCCTGGTAACAAAGTCCCAGAAACTGCTAATGCTATTGTGGTTTATTGCCTATATTCGCAATGGGAGAAAATGCTAACTTTCAGTTATTTTCTTCCCGGCCATACACTCACATTAAGAAGCTTTGATTTAGGGCAGTAACCTCACTTTATAGTGGAAAGAAACTGAGCTCCCAAGGGGAGGGGAGGGTCTCTGCAGAGGGCTACACAGCAAGTAGGACTTACCAGACAGACATGGGCACCTGCTGCATCTTTAGCCACACTCTGCCCACTGTGCAGAGCCATGCCCGAGTGAGACTCTCTGAACCCATAACACAGGACAGTCATTTCCTTCTTTTGCTTGGTTTCTGGAGCTGAGAACAGGGAGAGCCACTCCCTCCTTGGCAGGCTGTAGTGAGGGCAGAATGATGGTATGCAGTAGGAATAGGGATCCTGATGGCTGGAGAGGTCTCTGCAGTGTGTATAGACTCTCCTTTCTTCATAATGGGGTCAAAATGCATAAACCCGTTGTAAGTTAAAAATTCTACTGAGTCAAAAATGCACTTAAGGGGCTAGGGAAGTGGCCACGATGGTAAAGTGCCAGGTGTGAGATGTAAAGACCTGAGGCTCTGATCCTGGGTACCTGCACAAAGCCAGACATAATGGTGTGCATCTGTAAGCCCAGCACTTGGAGGAGGAGAGGCGGAGATGACAGATCCCTGGAGCGCATTGCCAGTCAGGCTAGCCAAATCAGTGAGCACTAGGCTAAGTGAAGAGCCCGTCTTGAAAAATAAAATGGAGGGCCAATGAAAAAGACACTTGAAGCTGACCCCTCTTCTACACACCTACACATACCACACACACACACACACACACATGCACTTAGTACACCTGACCCTACTGACCACTCTAGCCTAGAAACAATGCACTGTGGGGTAATGGTTGCTTCGCCCTTTGATCGTGTGACTGACAGCTCCTTGCTTCACTGCCCAGCATGATGGAAAAGTATTATGGCTTGTCCCTAGTCTGTCCAAGAAATGAATCCTCATCATTCCAAGAATGTTTTCCTCCGATTGTGTTACTCTTATGCTATTCCAAAATTCTTCCTTTGAATAACTATAGGCTGTAATATACATAGTTACACTATCATGAAAAACTGAATCACATGCAGGTCTAGGGAGGCAAGCCCACTTTCTCTTGTAGAGCATATAGAGGTAGAGGGGGAGGGGTGGAGACTGGCAAGCAAAACTTCCCACTCCTGTGAAAGGGGATACTGGTTATTGTCATCTTGACAGAGGCCAGAGTCATCTGGGAAGAGGCACCTCAATTGAGAAAATATCTCCATCGGATTGACCTGTGTAGGCAAGTCTTGATCAGTGATTGAAGCAGGAGGATCCAGTTCACTGTGCCACCCCTGCCCAGGTAGCCCTGGGTGGTACATTATAATGTCAAAGATAAAAGCTGATTGAAAGCTGAGCAAGCCCTGGGAAGCAAGGCAGTGAACAGCCTTTTCCCACAGTCCCTGCTTCAGTTCCTGCCTCCCAGTTCCTGCCCTGTTTGTGAGCCTACCTTGATTTTCTTCAAGGATGGGCCATTATGAGGATATTGAAACCAAATAAGCCCATTTTCCCTAAGTTGCATTTGGTTGTAGTTTATCATGGCAAACTTAGACAAAGGAGTAGCTGTCATCTGACATGGTGCAGAATGGTGGGGGTGCCACATGGGAAGACAGGCCTGCTATGGGCAAATTGGGCTTTCTAGGAGATAGTGGAAACAGTTATTTTGATGAGATATTGGTTGCAGTTTTGTTCTGTTTATGCTAAGACGGAATGAGTGACCAAAATCTTATCTGTTTGTTGTCTCTGGAATGTAGAGAGATGAGAGTTCTACCATCTGCGGTAGGAGAAAGAGAAGCAGACCAGTGTTTCCCGGGCAGGTTGGTTCAGTATCCCTTGCCCCACCCTGGTCCCTAAGGTCAGTTAGGGCCTGTAGACAGTATGGGTGTTCTCACTAGGGCTGCTAGAGCCCCCAACTGTGGCCATCGATTTTATAGTAGTTCTTTAGTCCTAGCAGCTGGGAAGCTCCCCTGTTTTATTAATAACCCTGGATCGTGCTCACAGCACATCAAGGTAAACAGAGACGTTTCCAGGGTGTGCAATGCAGGCAGTTCTAACAGATGAAGAAGCAGGCTTCCAAATATAAATAGGAGATAAGATAAATAGACTGAGAGCCAAGCTGGCTTCACACTGGCTTGCAGGCTGTGAGCAACACACCGTGCATCAAGGATTGTGGGACTGGAAGGGATGCTCATGAGGAGGATGGGAGACACCCAGAAAAAAAAGACTTGCTGGGGTCCTGTTGATTATTTGATATTCATGAATTCTCACAGCATTGGTTTCCTTATCTGAGAACTCTTAAAGTGACAGTAACAGTGTTCTTCGTTTTTGTTTCGTTTTATTGGGAAAGTGTTTTATTCTTTCCCACCCCCAATCCTTGCCTTGCAGAACTGACCATCTCAGACGTGACCTGAAAGATCGCTCTGAGTCAGACAGGGAGAGCCTGATCCCGACTTCTCTGTGTAGAAGCAGATGTAAAGCTGCTGAGGACCACAATTTCTGTGTCCCCATCAACTGCAGCACAAAGGCCACTGTTGGTTCTTTTGTCTGCTCTGCGGTCAGCCTCAGAGTCTTATAAAAAGGCTCTGCCTCATCCACTAATCCTTACTCAGTGCCCAGATCTGGCCTGCACACAGGGGTGCTCTATACACCTCCGTGGTGAGGAACCCACAGTTCCTCACCACAGCCCGTCAGTTCCCAAGGAAGCTGCGAATAAATGCTCTGTTAGGGGAGAGCTCAGCAACTCCACCTTGAGAGCAAGCTAACATGCAAAGCTGGTCCCACTTCTGAGATAGAAGAAAGACTTTGGTTTCGAACTTCAAAGAACTGCCAGGCCTCTGGCGTGCAAGATCCATGGTTTCTTTGAAAGTTGCTCTTAGGAACAAATGAAGGAGAGAAGCTAAGTAGTGGCTGAAGATCTGAGAAGGGCCAGGTCCCACCTGGGCACCTCACACACTGCATCTCCATGGGTTTTGAAGAATGTGGGAAACACCTGCCTTATGGGGATTGGAAGAGCAAAGGGTGAGGACCACAGACTAGAAGGCAGGCTGGAAGCCAGTGCATCTGTCTGTGGGCTTCCTTCTCACATCCTCCATGTTCAATGCTTATCCTAGGCACGGAGAGGCACGAGTGGGCTTTGAATAAATCATTTCCCCACTCACAACCTCCAAGACAGACACTGCCTGAGAGATCATACAATAGAAACCATTCTGGTTGCTCTGTGCACACAGGGCATTTGAAACTTAGAGTGGGCCCCGCATCTTACAATGATTAGTGCACTGAATTCCCATACTTCCTAGGTGAATTAGGCAAGGGCAAGGAGTCAGATAAACCAGTCCCGAGTCCACCAAAGCCCTCGGATTCTGCTACTCTGCTCAGGCTACAGGTCTCCGGTGGTCATGGGATACAGGCCAGCTGTCCGGTAGTGTGCCCAACATGTTAAACGCTGCTTTCCTGGGCTCTCTGCCACTCTCATCTCAGAGCTCTTGGGGCCTGAGTGTGAGAGACAAGTAACAGAAAGGTGAACGGAAACGGACAAATACAGTGGATGCGCGATTTATTTCCTGGGACCTTGCTTCTGTTGTACCTTGTTAATCCTACGCTGTGGGTTGAATTGATGCTTTACAAGCCTACAATATACAGTTTTATGAGCCCATAAAAATCTTCAGAGTGGAATCAAATTCACCTGCTACTCTCTGGTTTGAGGGCTACATCTCCTCAAGCTTATCCTCGAAGCTCCATGACCAGATCCCCTCCAGTGAGTCCCACAGTCTTCATGCAAATCACACACGGGTGCACACACTGCTGCCCGGGCTTGCCTCTGCACACTGCGCATGCAGACAGCTCCTGTCCTGGAATAATCCAAATGCTTCCGTGTCCTCCCTCCCGCTTGCCCACACGTGGGCAGCATCCCTGTCATCTAAGCCCCTGTCCCCCTGCCCCTCCTAGGAGTCCCCCAGGGCTCACATCTGTCTTCACCAGGTCAGGATTTCCTCCCTGTCCTTAACCTCATAATTGGCACTCTTTTCTCCAGGTTTTCCTTGACTCATCTCCAGCTCTCCCACTGATGACTCCCTGTAGCACTTGCCCTGAATCATTTTCAGAGGATGTATGACTTCCGGTCATGGAGAATGGTCATGCATGTGGCTGGTCCTCAACACTATGAGTGCATAAAGGAAAGCCATATGATGTTCACTGATGCATCCCTGTCATCAGCACAAAGGTGGGCATTGGGCACGCTTTCACTATAATCAGTTTTACAGGACTAGAATGATGACTTAGTATACAGCTCCAGCCTTGCAAGTGCAAGGCCCTGAGTTCATTCCTCGGCACCCATGTAAAAAACCTGAATATGCTGGCGCACACTTTTAATCCCAGTAGTGGGAAGATGGAGACAGTAGGTTCATTGGGGCTCCAAAAGTAGCTAGTCTAGCCCCGCAGGTTAGTCCCAGGTGCCAATGAGAGACCTTGCCTTAAACAATAAGGTGGTTGGCTCTTGAGGAATGACACCAAAGTTTGTAGTTTGGCCTCCACATATGTACACATGGGCTCATGTACCCACATATATATGTGCATCTGCTCACATATGTACACAATAACAACAACCAAAACAGGCATAAAATAGTATGTGCCTGATATTATTGCAGCTGCTGTATGTTAGATTATCTAATACTTCATATATTAGTTTATATATTAGTTACCCTAAATATATTATCTTATTTAATGCTCTACAAGTATTAATATATTTTGCAAATTTAATATGTATAAGCTCCCTATGAAGTATACTCTATTAAATTCCTTTTCTGCTCATTTATTTGAGTGTGTGTGTGTGTGTGTGTATGTGTGTGTGTGTGTGTGTGTGTGTGTGTGTGTGTGGGTGGATGCACAATAATAAAGCACATATGTGGGGGTCAGAGAACAACTAACAGGAGTTAGTTAGATCTCTCTTTTTGGCATGTGTGTCCTGGGGATAAAATTCAGGCCCTCAGGCTTGGCAACTGCTGAGCCATCTCTACATCCTTATAGCCTCAGTATTTTGTGACAGAAAAAAAGCAACAAACAACAACAACAACAAAACAAGTTACAGAGAGGCCACAGAATACATCCAATCAAATGCAGCAAGTGCAGGCCTTATGGCTTAATCTAGGCCACACTGTTCTGAAATGGATTTTCTAGGCATTGACCAATAAATAGCACCTCTGAATGCAACCAGGCAAGCACGAAGCACTCAGTACCCATCAGAATGTGTTTCCAACATCCGTTCCATAGAAAGTTAGCATCCATCATGGGGAGACCCAAGACACAATGAGTACTTGGCAGAATGTGCCCAGCCCTGAGAACCGCGCCCTAAGTATGACATTAAGTGGGCTGCTCCCTTCACTTAATGATATGCCCAGTTTCCAAGTCACAGCACCATCATGGTGGGAGCTGTGTGCTTTGTAACCATCAAGGCTGGCTATCCACCTGCTTCCGGAAGCCTTACCCTTAGCTGGTGCTGAAAGTGTCAGACTATATGGCCAGTGATACTTCCCGACCTAAAGCCAAAAGACAAAGAAGCAGGCTTGACACTACTTCTCTGACTTCAAATGTTTTTATTATCCTTAACCCCATGTTCATACATACAGCATTAACTTCCCTCATATTACACAGTGGGGTTTCT